>NC_134145.1:25758000-26072500 GCF_033958435.1 Carettochelys insculpta | reverse complement strand
CCATGAGTGCAGGGGATTGGACTAAATGATTTGCAAGAGCCCTTTCAGTCCTACAGTTCTATGATTCTGTGATTGTAATAAAGGACAATAATCATGATCACTTTTGCTTAACTTGTTGCATTGCTGTAGATTGTAATATAACCATTAAACTTCTCTGTGCATGCTGATTTATCTGCATGCACCTTAAATTTGGGTAATAGCTGGATTATCTATTTTTGAAAACTGTTTGAAATACAGGGGATGAAAACTGACAATTTACCTTAGTTTGGCAGTTTTGATGCTACAGGGACCCTAAATGTAATTGTCAGGCAGATGAGTCCAGATCCAAACGTCTTGCTGAGCCCATGTGAAGTACCCAATCTCAGAGACTGATACGACCATCTCAGGGATGCTTTCTGCATTATGGCATATAAACTTCAAAGTATACACATTACTGTCCTTGGGGATTTTTCCTGTGTGGGATGAGTAGTGATAATACTCAATTAAGTATTTGGAATTTGGGGGCTGGTTGACAGAGCAGGGATAGGCTGTCTACACCTATCTTCCCTGAAGTATAAGAGAATTCAAAGTGGTTTTTCAAGCTTGGTAATGGATGATATCAGTCCCTAACATTGCCAAATACGCACATGTTCATATGTTCCTATAATCTGTATTTTCTTCTTGTTTGTTATAGGGTATTGTGGACCTCAGACTACATTTGATGCAACAGAAGACTTTATTCCAAATGTTTTTGTCATTGCAGAGTTTATACAAGATAATTCTTCTTGGAGCTGTGAAAAACAAAAAAAGAACTCTGATGTACTTATTATGCTGTTAGGTTAACATCTGCTTGTTATGGTTTCCCCATTGCCATCTTTACAATATGTTAAAGAGAATCTAGGTCTCCATCTTGGATCCCTTCCTTCATGGGAGCTTGGCAACTTCTTGTCTTTTTCAAATTAGAGCAGGAAAAGGGTAAATCATGTGCCATCCTAGGTTCCCAGCAACCACAGACTATTTAAGTGTAGCATATCTGTCACTCTGTGCTGCCCATCAGAGAGGCTGTCAGTCTCTCACTCAAACAGCCATGAGCTAAAGCTCAGCCAGATTAAGACATTTTAGTGATTTCTGGTCCCATGTAATTTCCAGCTTCAAGACTTCCCTGCATGCACCCATTACACATCTAAGAAAAAAGAGCCCACATACCACACACAGGACACTGCCTTCAACAACTGAACACAGAATACTACAACACTGATTGTTTACCCAAGTGATAACCATACTCCTCTGTATTGACTTGTTCCCAAATTCTGGTTCTGCCACTTCCGGTGCAGAGATCTGTTTTTCATTTTCATCATGATGGGATTCTCCCTTGGGTCAGCAAGAAGAGATGGCATTGTGGTTGCATTTTAGTTTCTGTCAGTTTCCTCTAACATGTAAGGGCTTGGGTGCTCTCGACTTCATGTCCATACCAAGATATTTAACAACTGAGTCATTAGTATTTGTTTTGTAACTGTTTGGGGTTCTTGATGTTAAGATCTGGTGTGCGTGCCTTATCCTGCTTAAGTCTTCAATCACAGATTATAAATGTCATGTGTATGGTTGGGGTGGAGAGGTAGTGCTTGCAGACTAGCCCATCTTCTGTGAAGTTAGAGAAGTAAAATTAATTTAGATGTGTCTTGGGCTAACAGTGGCACCACAATAGTCAAACACGGAAAGTGGTGGACACCAGCGTTAATATAGCAGTCAAATCTCAAGCAGAAAGTATACCTATGTTATTTACCTGCCAAACTGGTTCAACTCTGCTACAAAAAGTTTAATTCTTTGAGGCTGGAATAATCGCCAAGCATGTGATTTTTACAACAAAGGAAGAATAATGTCCAGAATACAGCTGCAGTATTTAGACCTGTCTGAGTTAGCCACCAAAGAAAGAATTGTGTAGAGAAAATTGAAGATATTTAGACCCCCTTTCTAGACACACACACACAAGAAACTATTGAGGCTGCTCAAAGGATAGCAGACTTTCATTCCTCCTAACCCGCTTCTCTTTTTTCTCCCCACCCTCATCCCTCCTTTCCTTCTCTGCTATTCATGTCTGTCCTTTCCCAGTTTTTACTGCTATCTCCACCTTAACATGGTATTCTCTGGGTTTTGTCTTGTCTTGTAGATCTGACACATTGTAAAACTGCATCACTGCATAATTTTGCTGGAGACCCCATGAAGCCTGATGTATTTGGCAGTGAAAACAACCTGTAAGTCGTTTCCCTTTCTGTACTGCTCATTTTCTTTTTATGACAATCAATAAAATATTAATCCCCTCTCTTCCCTCCCCCAGAAAAAATGCCTTTTTTTCTTTGAGTTCCCACCTGATCTTCATATTCTTTTAGTTGCTGTTTTTCTTTCTAGACTGCTTAGGTCGAACTGCTATATGTGTTTTCTGAAGTGTCTAACCATTTAACTTCCCCCAGCTCTTGTTTCCCTGGAGTATTCTTGTTTTACTCCTATTTTGCTGTGAAGTCTCCTGCTGCTTAGCTTTCTTTAGTTGTTGCTTTTCCAGCTTATTTTTGCGTCACTGCTATTTGCAGTATCTGTGAAAAGTCTCATGCTGTTTAACTTTCTAATATCGGTTGTTCCTTGACTTATTTAAAAAAAAAATCCTTTGCTGTTTAGCTTCCTCTAACTGTTGCTTGTATAGACCATTTTCATCTCCCTTGTGGAAGACACTAAGTCTTTGGACCAAATTCAGGCTATGTCTAGACTGCAGGGTTTTGTCAGCAGAAGTTTGTGCTGGACGATAGCTCGCGAGAAAACTCCTGTCAACAGATCATGTCCAGACACAAAGGCGCATTGAGAGAGTGACCCACTCTGTCAACAGAGAGTGGCTAGGCAGCCTGGCTGTTCTCTTGGCAAAATGGCCACTCAGAATCACGTCAGCCAGGGTTGCAGGTTACCAGTTCCTTCTGAGAGCCGGTGCCAGAGCCCTACAGAAATAGTGCACCCATTATTCTGAAAAATATTTTGAAATAGTAGGTGCATTTCCAAGACATGGAGTAGCTATTTCAGGATACTGAGGTATCCCAAAATAGCTCCTCCATATTGACATAGCTTCTGATGCCTCCTTTTCACAATTTTTTTTAAAAAAGTCTGCAACTGCATTTAAAATGACAGTTTGCGTTGGGATAAAAAAGAAGAATGAAAAATGTCAACCCTTTTAACTGGCAATAGACTATCTTACTGTCTCTGCTCTCAGCAGTGGAAAAAAATGTCATTGATACTTTGGAGGACTGAGTAAAAGTATTGCTGAGTGAAAAGAGGCTGCTGCTGTTAGTGATGATGTTGGCTCCTGGGTTCTTGTAAGGAAGAGGTACAGGGAGCTGATTTTTTGGTTGCCTATATTTTACTAATGTAAGAACAATTCATTGGCTCCACAATTCAGGCTACCTTTTGTGATGCTAAAATTGGAAGGTAAGTAATGTATGCCTGCAGCAATCACAAAGATAATTTGCATAATCAATGTGGCACTGGATCCAGACTATGAAAGAGAGGCCTTTCCTCTTTGCAACTAACAGCAGAAATGAATCTACACTTTCAAAGATGAATTATTTAGCTGTCAAGATTTTTGACAGCATCACAAGTAAAATGTGTATATATTTTCTTGATAAAGGGACAACCACATGTACAGATGCAGTTACGGCTTGAAAGCATATTCTTAACTATTGAAAAGGTCTTTGAGTGAGAAAATTGTGTGGCTTTCAGTTTTAATAATGCCCCAGTAAAGCATGAAAGCAAGAAACTCAAATCACTCAGAAAACCTCAAATTTCTTATAGCCTTAAGTGTCAAGGGCATTTATTGTGCCCTTGATAAGCACAAGCAACTCTCATTGACATCAATGAGTATTCTGTACACAGATCAACAAAAGCATTTTTCCTTGCCCTGCCAATTCCTCTGTTTCTGAGTAACAGCAGTGCAAAAAGGTCACCTAAAGTAAGCCACAGCAGATGTCAACTATTTTTAATGGTTTCAAGAATTTTTTTTTCTGATTTCGTTTTGCCTGTTTTTCCATGAAGAAAATAATTCTTAGCTAAAAGAAAACTTGAATGGCCCAAAAAGAAGTGAAACTGAAGGTTGGGCATGAGGAAAGAGGTCAGAGCACTAATAAAATAGGTGCCTAACTCCGAGAGACTTTCAATGGGAGCTGCCTATTCAGATGCCCTTTGTGCCTTTGCACATCTACCCCTAAAAAGTAATATTGTATTTGCTTAGATGTTTCATGGGCTTAAGATGTGCCATGTGATCAGCAGATTTAAAGGAAGAAGGGGAAGTGCTGTAAGGATCAGAAACAGGGATAGGTGAATGTGGCATGGTAGCCATCTGAGAGCCAGAGGAAATGAAAGAGCAGCTGGAACCAGAGATGTTGCTGGGCCTATTTAGGTTGGAAATTTGTAGAAGAGATTAGATCACCTGCAGGTTATTTGTATTATACTTGCAGTGATGCGTGCAATCAGTGAGCAAGTGCCAGCAAGGGCTCTAACCAGAGAGGCAGTCCTCAGGAGCAGTCTATCAAAACATTTCCTTAGGTGTTTCACTTAAGAAGGGCTTTAGCTAGAGAGGAATTCCCCAGAAGCAGGAATCGGACTACGGACGTGCTCCTCCAAGGCATTGTTACTATTATTTTTCCCTAGTAGAAGGACTTAGTCAAGGCATAACATTTTTGGTGAACATTAAAGGTTATTTTGTGTTTTAAATAAACCCCTCAGAGAAAGATCTTAATCTTGTGACTAACCAGCTGTGACAGTGAAACAGTTCAGGCAAAGTAAAGACCAAAAAAAAAAAAGATGAACATCCATAGCACCTAAACCTCTGCACAACTGTAAATCTACACCTGAAGGGTTTGAAATGCCTGTTCCGTTTGAGTGTCTTCATTTATGTGAACCCCTGCTGGTGGCTTGAAACAGCAGTTCCAACATTAAATCCCAGAGTTACCCATATCAAATTATTATACAATTGTTCTGAGTGGCTAAGAGCATTTCTGTTATTTTGAACTTTGCTGAGTCAAACGAGTGTGATACAACAAAATCAGAAAAAAAGTTGGCTTTAATAGTACTCTTTCCCACTGCTGCTGGGACTGTATGTGGTCTCCTGGTCAAACTATGCATCCTATATGTGATGTAGCAATCCTATTTACATAAAGACCTGGCATTTGTTTCTGTTCAGAAAGTTGACTAAGTAAAACATCACTTTTTTATTTGACAAATTTCTTCCTTATGAGTATTCTGAGTCCGGTCCATTGACTTTAGTGACAAAAAGTAGTTTATCCTGCGTTTAACTCCTCCTATCCTTACAGAGCCAACACAGCTGGATTCTATTCTTTTTCACTAAATCCCAATTAGTTACACCTGTGCAAAATTAATAGTTTTGATGTGAAAGCCACTGCATGGTGCCATGCTTGGTACGCTTTCAATACCCTTCTTACAAGTAACTTTTCAAAGTGGAATCACACTTAAAAGAAAGAAAAAGCAGAAGATACCAACCAAAAAAAGTAGAAAGAAAAGAAAATCTAAAACCCCTATGGGTATGTCTACACTACAGTGATCTGTTGACAGAAGTTAACGTTGGAAGATATCTTTTGACAAAACGTCTACATGGAGTGCATTCACACACAAAAGCAGATTGAAAAAGCAATCTGCTCTCATGGTAGAATGTCTGACCAGAAGCACAGCAGACAGGGCTGCCCAGTGACCTGGAAGACCTGTCTGTCAACAGATGCCCTCCCAGAGCGTCCACATGGCTTTTTTGTTGACAGAGTCTTTTGAGAAAGGCATTCTGCCTCGTGGGGCAGAGACAGAAGGCTGTCGACAAAAGCGCCGAATTCTGTGTGCATTTTTAGTGTGGACACTCTGTGGGATGCCTGCTTTGTCAAAAAAAATAAATAAAAATAAAAAACCTCTCTAGTGTAGACTTAGCCTATCAGTTCCTTGAAAGACAAACTAACCCCTGCCATTAATAGCACTGTCTCCTGTATATTGCAGTTCCTGAGATTATGCCACTGTGCACTGTTGCCACAAAGGTGGGTACAGCTGGAACAAATTCCTGTCACTAGTAAATGGTCAAATAATAAAACATTTCTGATGTGAGGTATGTGCTCTGTGTATATAGACTTGCACTAGTGGGACTCAATCTACCATGTTAAAAATAGCTCTGTGGATTTTGCAGGTCGGGCTATGGGTTTGTGTGAGCTTCAGAACCCAAGCCAAAATGTCTGTGCATTACCTTGAGCCTTGCTCCTCTGCATCTGTGTACCCAGATTGGGAGGCTTGCTTCCAGCTGCAGTATAGACATATTTTAAAGAGGGGGTCTAAAACTCAGTTTACTTGAGGGCCACAACCAGGCCTCAATTCATCCTACAGGGCCAGCGGGCACCTCACTCTGACAGCAGCCCACAGAGGGATCCTCTGTATATCCCCCCATGCATGTGTGTCAGTTCTGTCTACTAACCTGCACACTCTCCCCCTGCACATTCCCCCAGCCCTGCCTGCCAAAATCACCTGTGGGCTCCTGCTGCCACCAGTGGCACTGCAGTGGGGCTAGACTGGCTTCTGCCTGCTAGGTCCATGCTACCAGCATGTTCCTCTGGCCCAGGGAAGGTGTGTGTGCAATGCAGAGGCATAAGCTGTGCAACTATTAACTCTTTTTGCAAAACAGACTAAATATCAGTGATGCCAACAAGCCTGATTTGATTGAAAATAACCTTTTTTTCCCCCCCAGGAAAACCTCAACTACGTCCTGGCGCTGGGATACCCTCCTCCTACCTGCAGTAACCAAAAGCAAAATCCATTGACCACATCCCACTGGCTGCAGAAGCATATTCTCTTGGGCGAATCCCTAAGCGGTATGGTTTACATCACAGTAGAAACAGCCATCATGGCTTCTTGACGCCATGTTGACCCGGGCAAAAGGTAGCAAGATATGTAGGTATGTAAATTTGGGAAAGCTCGCCAATCTGACTTAAAGTTGAAGATTCGCACCTCTCCCTAGTTAATGGTGAGATCTGAGGCAAAGCCTCAGGCTAAAGCCGGAGGTGAGTTTTCGGGATTCCCAGTCAGAACACAGACAATGATCTTAACAATACCTATGCTTTATTTAATAGTACAATAATGCATATGCAGCACTTAGCCAAGACACTACAATAAAAATATATCACGGTTAGTACTTAGATTACAATCAAAGATCTTATTTAACAATATTACTAAGCAGTATCTATTGTTTTACTGATTAATCTTATGGTTTTATCCTATGTCTAGCAAACAGGATGCAATACTCACTGACTTCTTTTGAACTCTTTAGAAGCAGAGACCAGCTTGCTTCCACCTGTCAAAAGGGAGTTATTGCAGTGGTTAAGAAAAAGGAGGAAGTTAGTTAAGAGTTCTAAGAAATAACAAGAGTAGAATATAACAAGACAAGAGAGAGAGACAGAGAGAGAGAAAGAGAGAGAGCTGGGGTGATAGGCACCCCGTTGGTGTGGATCCGTCTGGCACAGCTTCACACATGTCGCGTTGGGCATTCATTACGTGCCTTTCTGTTCTCCCAAAGGATTGTTTTATACCCTTTCCCCTCATGTTGACTAAATTAGGGTCTGACCTAATCGAATCTTGAATACCTACGGAGACCCCGTATGTATGATGACCTAATTCTATTCATCCTGTTTTTCTCGAAACAGAGTTTAAAGGGAAATTCCCATCTTAGCCCCTTTACCTGAATATATCGGATGACCTTTTGTTCTTTCCCATAAGTGAGAGAAGGTTTGGGCATATTTTGCTATTTGAGAGGTGTTTTTAGATGGCACAGACTGAAATGACGCACCATTACTGACCTGACCTTAAACCTACTTATAAAAAGATAATTTGCCCAAGCTTTCCCCGCTCCTGCCGTACTTACTGGGCAGGCTCCTTGCATTTCTGCTGACAGGGAAGAAGGTAAGCATAGATTCCTCTCGGCCTCAATTAGCTAAACTATCATGGCTTCCTTATATCTATCCTAGTTCTAATACTATAAGCTCAGCACAGGCAACACTCAGTGGGACCCTCTGCACTCAGGACTATGTGGAAATGAGAGGGTCTTGGTGCTGCTGCATGTAGGTGAGTCCCTGTGCACCAACCACCCATCCTGTCCTGTGCTGGCAGCCATGTGGACCTGATTAAATAACTTTTTCAAACTAATCTGTGGGCTGGACTGGTGAAGTGCTCAGATCAGAAATGGTGCCTGGACTAAGGGCTTGAGACACCTGCTTGAAGGGCTGAGAAGAAAAAGCCCAGCCCCAGAGACTGCCTAAGACATTAAGCCTAGAGAGAGAGGCAGTTCAGATATTTGAAAGGCAGCTGGCAACTGTGTAGAAAGACAAAGCCATAAACAATTAAGGTCAACAATGGTCTGAAGGTGTGTTTCTAGGAAAGAACAGTGTCTTCCTAAATAGAGAGGAAAAGTTAGCCTGTGTATGGGTTCTCCTTTGTCTATAATACCATGGTGCTCCTTTACCTGGATGAGGATTTGGGGGTCTGGTTGTGTCATGCTGCTACAAAAGGCACCTATGTGCTAGTTAAAGTCTTGTACAAAGAAATCTGTTTCAGACTTGGTTGGATCTGTTCCCCTTGGATTTTGCTTGATTTCTCTAGCCTGGCTCAAATAGTATGATCAGTGTGTGTTTGATCTCTCTGTTCTGCATTGAAAGACACAGCCCTTTTGGTCTTGGCACTCGCATATGCTAAGGAGGGGCAATGATGTGAGAGCCTGAAAAGTGTCCAAAAGTTCAGGGGCCCAATATTCCTGTTTGTATGCAAGATTTGTTCAATCCTTACTTGGATAAATAACCCAGTGAATTAGTGGGAGCCTTCCTCACTGACACCAGGGAAGTCCGTAGGTAAGGGTATCAAGGCTCCTAACCAATTTGACACATTAGAAACAAACCCTAAAAATGTCCACTTTAACAATAGGCCTGTGTCTGAATTCACATTGCTTAATCATGTCAGGTGTTGTCCAGTGGATAGTGTTTAAACATTATTTGATCTCCAGGGAACAGGACAGGGTTTTTTGGGTTTTTTTTTTTCCTTAAGAAACCTTTGAATGACATATAAAGCTTGGGAATTACTCTCCTGCCAAGGTGATCACTAGGAAAGAGAACTGTTCTTATAGGGTTTTTGTCAATAACTACAGTATTTAACATCTATTTAAAAATAACTACTTTGTCATATGCTACTTACAGTCCTGGTGGGGTTCCTGTTACAGAATAGCAGAGAGAGTAATTAAAGATGTACAAAATCTGTTTTAGTAATTTGTGGCTCTGGTGAAACTAAGCTTTAGTTTCACATCTTTGCCTAGGCTTGTGTGAACCTGTGAGCAAACAGAAGCCCAAAAATGCCAGGCAAATCATAAATGAACTCCAGTAATGTACGCAACCTATTAAACTCAGAGTATTCAAAGGATCGATAGAAAGAGCCAATACACTGCAATTCTCTCCACTCATTTGAAGCTGGAAGGCACAGGGTTGTGAGGAGAGGAACCAGACGGCCCCTTCCCTTTTGTTTCTTATTGTGAGAATGGAATTCAAAATAATTACTCTGGCTGTGGCCACATTTTGGAGGGGCTATGGTAATTAGGCACTTCGGCAGATGCTAATGAGGCACTACCATGAATATGCAGTGTCTCATTAGCATAACGGCATCCATGTGTCGCCCCTGTAGCTGGGAACCTTTTGAAACAACCCACTGGTTTAAAAAGCCCCTTCTTCCCAAAACAAGCAGTCTTCTGGCACCTTAGAGTTCATGACCTAATCAATTTGTTATTCTCCAAGGTGCTACAGGACAGCTTATTATTAGTGAAGCTACTGACTAACATGGGTATCCCTCTGATACTCTCTGGAGTGTTTGGATCTCTTTTTTATCCCATCTATAGCATGGTGAAGGCACGTTATCATGAAATTTCTAGCTTCATTTTGCAGACAAATGGTCTGGATGGTTCAGATGAGGCAAGTCTGACCATCAAAAGCTGCATTATTATCAGAACCAAACCTAAACTACAAATCTGTTGAGGTTTACCTATCACTAATATTTAAGTGGTTAGCTAGCAGAGTAGGTAGGTGCTGATGTTGTCAGAACAAGAAAAAGATACCGGAGGGGTAGCCATGTTAGTCTGTATCCACAAAAACAAAGAGAAGTCCTGTGGCAGCTTATAGACCAACAGATTTTTTTGGAGCATAAGCTTTTGTGGGCAAATACCCATTTCATCAGATGCTTGATAAAGTGGGTACTTGCCCATGAAAGCTTATGCTCCGAAAATTAGTTAGTCTATAAGCTGCCACAAGACCTCTCATTGTTCAAGCAAAAGATATGTCCCTCTTTCCCTCCTGAGTTACTCTTGAGATTTTACTCACAACTTCCTTCAGGGGAAAACTACTGTTCATTACATGCCTTTCCAGTAATCTTTTAACTCAGCTAATCTTAACTCTTTAAAAAAAGGCAATCATGAACAGTCTTTTAATTAAACAATAAGGCTCTAACTGTCAAAAATAGCTTCTAGCATGTGCCAGGTTCTTCTTCTTATGAATCTAGTGAAGTGGTGTGAGAGGCTTTGTGTTTGTTTGTTTGTTTGTTTTGGGGGGGCCAGAGTGGTTTGTATGTTTTCAAGCATGTTCCAGAGCTCCAGAGTAATTAAGTAATCCATAGACCATAAATCCATTATAGTTTCTCTTTCAAGTAAGGCAGACCCACTGGTTCCATTGCCTCCCTCACAACAGTGGTTTTCTTGGTGCTGTCATTTTTTTGCATCATCTACCTTTCTAATGAACCAACCAAAAATGAGTGCTGGGTGAAATGTAAAATGTTTAGCCTTTGTGTTTAGTTCAACTCATGTCTCTTGGAATGTGCTAAATTTGGCTAGAATTCTCACAATATGTTTCCTTCATTCTGTGTGTCTTCTGCTTCTCCTCTTGGCTGGAAATATTATGAGAAAAACTTTTGGTGTAATTTAAGAACATCTGGTCACAATCCTCACTGAAATCTGGATGTAGAAAACATGTATATTACATATTTTTAAAATCACTTCAGAACCTAAAAAAAATACATTTGAATTTGGTTCTAAATATGGATATAATTTCTGCACAACTCTAACCTGATGTTCAGGTAGTTTCTCATTCCCACTTAAAGTTTAGAGAATACGAACACCGCAGTCCATACTGCAGGAACGCCTGTCCTGGAACTTTTCCTTGCAACAAAGCCCGCTGCCAGCTTTGTCCAAATATCTTTTCTGGAGATACCATCACTGGACCTAACTGGATTATTCACAGAATCATGGGCACATTCTCACGTTCCTCAACAAACATCATATATGCCACCATGTGCCAACAATGTCCAGATGCTTTGTATATTGGACAGACTTCAAACTGTCTTAGACAAAGAGTTAATGGGCACAAACAGACATAAAAACACTCCTGATCCACAAACCTGTTAGCCAGCATTTTAATGGAGTGGACCATTCTGTTAATGACTTAAGACCCTTCAGCCGTGTCTACACGTGCACGCTACTTCGAAGTAGCGGCACTAACTTCGAAATAGCGCCCGTCACGGCTACACGTGTTGGGCGCTATTTCGATGTTAACATCGATGTTAAGTGGCGAGACGTCAAAGCCTCTAACCCCATGAGGGGATAGGAATAGCGCCCTACTTCGATGTTCAACGTTGAAGTAGGGACCGTGTAGTCGTTGCGCATCCCGCACCATCGAAATTGCGGGGTCCTCCATGGCGGCCATCAGCTTAGGGGTTGAGAGACGCTCTCGCTCCAGCCCCTGTTGGGCTCTATGGTCACCGTGGGCAGCAGCCCTTAGCCCAGGGCTTCTGGCTGCTGCTGCTGCAGCTGGGGATCCATGCTGCATGCACAGGGTCTGCAACCAGTTGTCGGCTCTGTGGATCTTGTGTTGTTTAGTGCAAGTGTGTCTGGGAGGGGCCCTTTAAGGGAGCAGCTTGCTGTTGAGTCCGCCCTGTGACCCTGTCTGCAGCTGTGCCTGGCACCCTTATTTCGATGTGTGCTACTTTGGCGTGTAGACGTTCTTTCGCAGCGCCTATTTCGAAGTGGTGCTGCGCAACGTCGATGTTGAACGTCGACATTGCCAGCCCTGGAGGACATGTAGACGTTATTCATCGAAATAGCCTATTTCGATGTAGCGTTCACGTGTAGACGTAGCCTTCATGTTACTGAAGAAGAATTTTCACAACACTCTTGAAAGAGAGACTGACAAACTCTCTTTTATATTCAAATTTGACACATTAACACATGGTTTAAACCGGGATGGGAATTTTCTGAGTCACTATAGGGGCTCGTTTGCATACTTGGCTTAATCTAATTCTTGACTTCCCCCCCCTTTCTGCCCCTCACTCTCTGATTTGCTCACCTTGATCATTTTTTTTCTGATTTGTTCACCTTGATTACTGTTTTTGGTTCCCTGTGCCTTAAATATTGAGTCTGTTCTGGTATGGCTGTGGTCTGAGGAAGTCGGTCTGTCCCACGAAAGCTCACCTAATAAATTATTTTGTTAGTCTTTAATGTGCTACTTGACTGCTTTTTTGTTTTGACATTCCAATCAGTATAGGTTCCTCTAACTCCTCTCTTTACAAAACTATTGATTTGTGTATGTGCAGGAATGTCTAATCTGATTAATGAACATCCTATCTAAATTGCTGTAGATTGATTAGCCATGAAAAGTGGGTTAACTGTGTAATAACCATAAATGAAAGTGTTAGTATGTATTTTACAAAACACAAATCTCAAGTCAGGGTATTTTGCACTAGCATAACATATAGTGAAAACAAGTATATTGATTCCCCTTACAGTAGATTAATCTATTTTAGTGTAATTTAATTGTCTGTAAAATTGGTTGCTAAATAAAAAAGTTATTTATTATGATTGTCTCTGTTAGAGCATAGGAATGATTGTAGTGAGTATTAAAGAAATCCCAATTTCCCAAATATATATTAGAACAAAAAATAAAGGCCTTTACAATTGAAAGAAATACTATAAAATGTAACAAATGGCTATTCACATCAAGTTAGTTAATTATCAGACTGGATTTACTACAATCAGCTGGCCACATTATAGAGCAATTTAAAATGAAAGAATTCATTATCGACAGGAGAAAAGAGTGCCTAATTGAGAATTGTCAACCTGCATCTTCATCTACAACAGAGGAAAAATGGACTGATCAGAAAATGCCAAGTGTGACTATCTTCCCTAACTTTCTTTTTGAAGCAGTAGACCAACCAGAAACTCCGTCATTGCCGGTCCTAAGCCCAGATGAAAAAGGAGGAAGGTTGGGCATCGGGCTAGCAACTCGATCCCGTAAAACCTACCAATTGCTACAGAAACAACAAGTGCAACCAAACAAAATAAACAAAAATTAACTCGGCGTGAAGGTATCGACTCTTTTTTTATGACGGTGCTGGATGAAAGCCAAAAGGAAGTTCAGTACCCGATGCAGAGCTCAATTTTAAGTGCCAAAACCACAACAAAAATTGGAACATGGAATGTAAGGACCTTATACCAATGTGGAAAGCTAGTGCAATTACTCCATGAATTTGACAGTTATCAAATGAACATCTTAGGCACTAGCGAGATGAGATGGACAGGAAGTAATAGGCTAGTTAGTGATGGGAAAACCATTCTTTATTCAGGGAACGATAGTCAGCATATACATGGCATAGGCCTGATATTAAGTAAGGAAGCGTCAAGGGCATTGGTTGGATGGAAGCCAGTGAATGAACGTATTATCACAGTGAGAGTCAAGTGAAGGCATGCAAAAACTACAATCATCCAAGTGTGTGCACCAACTGAGGACACTGAGGAAGCTGAAAAAGACGCGTTTTATGATCTGTTACAAGACACCATCAGTGATGTTCCCAATCATGACATCAAGTTACTCATAGGTGATATGAACGCATGAATAGATAACAGAAGACAGGGATGGGAAAATGTGATTGGCCTGTATGGATCGTCAACGCAAACGAGCAACAATGGAGAGCACTTACTACTATTCTGTAGCATGAACAACTTGTGCATTGGACACCCCTATTTTGCACACAAGAATATTCACAAGAAAACATGGCGGTCGCCTGATGGTATCGCTAACAATGAAATAGACTATTTCTGCATCAGCAAACGATTGTGACCAGCTCTACTAGATGAGAGAGTATACCATGGAGCTGATGTTGGGTCAGACCACCATCTTTTGATGGCATCGCTCCGTCTTTGCCTTAAAAGAAAACAAGAACAGCAAACAGCTTGGCCCTAAGCAGTTGAAAAGTTAAGAGACCAAGCCATAGCTGAACAGTACAAACTTAAACTTAGAAACCGATTTCAACAAATGCAGTGTGAAACTTCACTCAAAGACCAGTGGATGCAGTTCAAAAGAGCAGTGACTGAGATCGCAGAAGAGATGATTGTTCGAAGGAGAGGCACACAAAAAGAATGCTGGATACAGAACAGGACCTGGCAGCTGATTGATGAACGTAAGGTTGCAAAGAGGAGAGAGATCAGGCAAAGTCGCCAGGTGAGAAAGCGGAAGCTGTGGCGAAGTACCAGTTGTGGATTGTAGAGTCAAGAAAAGCTGTTGCGCTGACCAGAAAGAATGTTTAGAACATAAAGGTGCTGATGCACAAGAGGCAGTGAAGAAATGCGACACCAAGACATTATATCGTATTGTCCAGGAGTTAACAGGAGCAGGAAGCAACAGCAACGCTCCCATCAACGACAAGAATGGAAAGATCTTACTCAGTAAAGAACAAGATGAGCTCTGGGTAGAACACTTCAAAGAAACACTGAATCAACCGAACCCAACCGCAACCTATGACATCAGTAACTTCAATCTCCCTGACGAGCTGGAAGTAGACCTAGACATGATCACGATTGAGGAAACACATAGAGCGATAAAGGCGCTAAAGAACAACAAGGCTGCTGGCCTAGACCAAATTGCAGCTGAACTATTGAAGTATGGTGGTAACTCCCTGGTGCAGGAACTGACAGGGCTGTTGAATGAATGCTGGAGAACAGAGGGTGTCCCAGGCGAGTGGAGGAAGAGAATGATTGTCAAGTTACCAAGGAAGGGGAATGTCACTGACTGTAACAATTGGAGAGGTATCACGCTCCTTTCGGTCCCAGGTAAGGTCTTCTGTATCATCCTACTCAGGAGGTTGCAGAGCGTGGTGGATAAAACACTGCATGAAGAGCAAGCCAGATTTCACTGCGGATGATCATGTAGTGAACAGATCTTCACATTGTGCAACATCATTGAACAGAGTATCGAGTTCCAACGGCCGCTGTTAATTCACTACATCGACTTTAAAAAGGCATTTGACAGTGTTTATAGAAAATCATTATGGAACATAGTGTGAACATATGGCATCCCACAACACTACATCAACATCTTCCAAAATCTTTATCTAAACTCTAGTTGCTGCGTGAGGACCAATAATGGGAGGACAGATTTCTTCAACATCGACTCTGGAGTGCATCAAGGGTGTGTCCTGTCTCCATTCTTGTTCCTTCTAGTGGTGGACTTCATCATGAGAAAGGCAATGAGCAACGCACATCTAGGTATCTCATGGAAAGATCAGTGTTGACTCACGGATCTAGACTTTGCAGACAACATTGCACTGCTAGCAGAAACGAACGAATGCTTGCAAGGCATGATGACAAATTTGGAAGCAGAAGCCGGCAAAATTGGGCTGAGGTTAAATAGTGATAAAACAAAGTTGATGCGGGTTGGGAACACAGACAAACACACCACTAGTGGTCAGACGCCAACCCATAGAAGAACTACAGCGGTTCACCTATCTTGGCAGCACTCTGTCTAACGATGGAGGTGTCGAGGCAGATGTTAACTGCAGAATTGGTAAGACATCAGCAGTGTTCCAAAGACTGCACCCAATTTGGTCTGCACCAACAATCAACACTGCAAGAAAAGTTCGACTGTATAACACCATCGTCATACCAGTCACCATTTACGCTAACGAAAAGTGGAAAATAACGTCAAGAGTAGCATGCAAGCTCAATGTGTTCCACCAGCGTTGCTTACGAAAGATCCTGGGTGTCACCTACCGCAATCGCGTTACCAATGAGGAGATACTACAAAGATGTGGGTCACGGGCACTGCAGGATATTGTGACAGAGCGCAGAGTGCGGTTTGCTGGACACGTTCTGCGTCTGCCAGATCAACTGCACCCAAAGACTGCAATGAGATGGATACCGGCAGAGGGAAGAAGGAAGAGAGGCAGGCCACTCAAGACCTGGCGCAGCACATTTAAGGAAGACTTATTAAACATTGGTATATCATGGGAGGAGGCGGAATTATTTGCAGCCGACCAAAATCGCTGGCGAGCACTTGTTGCCCAGTGTGCCCAGATGCACAAGCGGACCTAAGTCTAAGTGGCCATGTCTACACGTGTCCCAAACTTCGAAATGGCCACGCAAATGGTCATTTCGAAGTTTACTAATGAAGCGCTGAAATGCATATTCAGCGTTTCATTAGCATGCGGGCGGCCGCAGCACTTCGAAATTGATGCGGCTCGCTGCCACGTGGCTCGTCCAGACAGGGCTCCTTTTCAAAAGGACCCCACCTACTTTGAAGTTCCCTTATTCCCATCAGCTCATGGGAATAAGGGGACTTCAAAGTAGGCGGCCTCCTTTCGAAAAGGAACCCCGTCTGGACGAGCTGCACGGCGGCGAGGCGCGTCAATTTCGAAGTGCCGCGGCCGCCCGCATGCTAATGAAGCGCTGAATATGCATTTCAGTGCTTCATTAGTAAACTTCAAAATGGCCATTTGCGTAGCCATTTCGAAGTTTGGGGCACGTGTAGACATAGCCAGTAAGACCAACTAGAAAGCACCTGCTAAAGCTATTATCTGCCTTGCACTGGCAATAAAACTGCATTGGAGCTAAATGAAAAATGCTAGGTTTCATCCTACTATTTTCAGGGAGACCACTTGGTTCAATTAAAAAAGCTGGCCCACGAATCCATTCAGTCATGCACTTTCTATGGAAGAACAATATATCACCAGGAAATAATAAGCACAGATGAGACAGTGAAAGCAGGCTCATGCAAGCTGCAGATTGGATAGTGGGGGACAAAACTGGTAAAAAAGGCCATTGGAAAGGCTCTGAAACACACTGAAAACCATGCACAAACTTGGTTTAATAGTCAGCGAGCATATAAGAATATAAGATACTATATTTCTCTTCTTTAAAAAAAAATAAAAGTAAGCTGTGGATCTTTTTTCCCCCATTTGCTTTCAAATGGAGGAGTAGGGAGGGACCTAAAAAAAAAAACCACAATTGGCTCACGCCAAGTCCAGTTTTTCTTACAAAGGCAGAGCCACAGCATGGCACAAGAATCACTTGACCTAGGACCTGCACATTTGTGACACTGACTAGGCCTCAGGGGCTGTGAGCACACAGAGTTATATTTGTTGTTTGATTGAGCATGTGGAAAACTTTACACAATATAACCATGGCTCCAGGAGGTTTTTCCAACAGCTGGGTGTAAAAGAAGTAACATTCCTCCGGAGTTACTCTCAGTGCCTCCTGCCTTCCCCACCAGCTTGGGGGAAAAGGCCAGCTTTGAACTATGGCCCAAAGGTCAGGAACTTGGCCTGGGTTTGAGGTAAATGGAAAGAACCCCGAATTTCTTTACCTATAGAGAATTCCTTGTCAGTTCTCATTACCTTAAAAAGACCATATTTCATCTTGAGTACTTCCATGGCAATTTGAGATGAGGAAAGAAAGGCAATGCCCAAAATATGCCATTGGTGACCGGATAGGTCCAATCCAACATATGAAACTACACCCAGAAAGACATCATCATCAATACCTGGTCTCACATTTGCTGCACTTAATGGGGTGCGTACTTCACAAGTTTCACTTTCTAATGTTATTTCTATCCGTATGCCAGATGATGCATTGCCATGGCCTGATCTTGAGGTGACAAGGTGCACATCGCAGCAGTGGAGTTTGCACCGTTTCTCTTAGAAACAATCTGTTGAGCAGATATAGACAGATAAAGGCCATATCAGTCTCTGCTGCTGGAGCAGCAGGAAAATTACAGGATCCCCAAGTTGTGAAGGTGACTGTGTGAATAGCTAAAAAGCTATTCAGCTGAGGCCATGCTTAAAAATTCTTTATTCTAGCTAATAATTAATTAAATGACCTCAGCAGCCCGCATTCCTTCTTTGAAAGAAAACAAGCAGAGCCCCAAAATGCCTGCCATTCTGCAAGAGAACAGTAGCCAGGAAGGTTTGACAGCATCACTTCATAAACAACCTGCATCTCAAAGCTTTATTTTTAAGATGGTATATGCATAGCACCATCTGGCACGTGGTGTGTGACACACAGCTGTCACTTGAAGTGGAAAGGCAGCAAAAACCTAGGTGCTAACTTCTGTAAAAAGTATTACTTCCATACAGTGTGTGCCCATTCTTAAAGTCTCCGTATAGCAGAGTTATTAAACAGTTTAAAAATGCCATGGCCATTTATGCCCCCATGTAATTGCAGTGTAGATGGGGCCTCGTTTTTGGCATATCAAACAACAATGCAGCCTTTCATTAATGGTACACAGCCAGTGGCTTTCACTAGCCTCAGACATGCACTAAGTTCAGCCGTCTCTTTGTGAACATTAGTGCTTCTGAGAAATCTTAAAATTGAACAAAAACCACCTACTTGGCACTAATTAAACAGTAACATTCAGAGTTTGTTTTCTGTGCAGCTGTGATAATGTGTTTGTGATAGAGGGATTCTTTTGTTTGTGCTAATTGTTTAGTTGGAATTGTTTGTATGTACATCACCTAATGCAAATCCCCCTCAGTCTGTTGCTAAGCAATTATCATCACTGTGGATATTGTAAAATGGTAGTTATATTAAGTCAAAAAGCAGGGGAGAGATTCCTTTCCTGCAATGCATATAAACATTTCTGATATCTAGCATTTCCTCCTCTTAGCAAACTTAGCTTACCTTAAAAATAGAAATTGTATCCTACATAGAAGAACTGTGGAATGTAAAGGACCAATATCTACCCAGTAATTATCTCATTGGTTTCAGTGAGTGGGTGTGTATTTGTGGGTGAGAAAGAGCTCATGTTGGTTTATTCAAAGAATATATGTTCCCAGATCTTTCTTCTTCAATCCATACGTACAATAAATACAACAGAAAGAAAATTTTTGAAATGGATTTCTCTAGGCACTGACAGCTTAATAAGAAATCCTAGGTCTCAGGTAACTCCCTATTATAAATTATACAATGCAAGTCTCAGAAAAGCACAGGCAGGCTTCATGCTAAGAGGTTATCATTCACACATAATCAATACTACAAAGTAAAAAGATTACAAAAGTCACATCCTCGAAATGGCCCAATTAAATTATTCAGTATAGTGTCAGAATAAAACAATTTATGTCAGTTTTATGAATGGTAGTTCACATGCCTAATCAGATAATTGGTAATTGGGGGAGACAAAAATTTCCCTTTCAGGACGCACACTTTTGTCCATGATTTTGCCTACCTACGAGTTGATTGACCGTGTACTAGACTTCTCTCCTGCACTTGACTTGGCAGCAGATTAAATAACTCTCTTCCTTAAATAGTTACTTGAGGTGGTGGTAGTTCAGTCTACTTCAGACTTGCCATAGTCTAAGGAAGGTTATAAAGTAATGTCATTTTTATAAGGCTTAACCATGAGTGTCATAAATATCTGATGCTTTCAATTTAGTCATATTACAATATTTAATCTCTGAATAAGTATATTTTTGTAGTTGTTAAATATAGTTCCAATTATTAGAATCTAGTACATAGATTTTCACCTTCAGTAAATAATTTTGTAAAAGCCATTGGTGTATATGTATAGTTAGCATTCAATAGCTTTGTTTTTTTTATGAACCAAAAGCATTTGAATAATTATCTTTGACAGTCTTAGTGCAGTGTAGGTTAAAGACCAATTGAATATTCAAAACATATTAAGTGGGATTTGGAAACCATAATTTTGATATGTATCTATTACACAGCCACTCATCTTCAATAAATAGGTTATTTAAATAGATTACTAATAAGCAGTTGGTATTTATTCAACATACAGGAACTGTCTCAATGAATAAATTGTGTATTTGGTAACATTGCACAGTAGAAAATATCTTCATTTTCTTATGCTATTGGAAATCCTTATGTTAGCAACATTGGCACCTCTGGAGTGTTAACATCCAATTATCTTTTATTTCACATTATCACATTAAGCTATAAAGCATGACCACCATAAAAGTGGTAGTAGCACAAAAGATCAGTATGGGAATTTTTCAAAGGCTGTGGTTCACCCAAAACATACCACTTTTTAAAATGTCATTTCAAAGAATAAAAATGGCATTTGGAGCAACCATTTACTTTAAACAATTTGTGAAGAGTTTATTTTCTTCTAGGTTATTTATGTGCTTCATTCACCAGAAGATAAGAATGTGTGTAAGAAGCAGTATGAGTGTTCTCCTACCCATGTTAAATGTATGTAACGAGATCCGGAACAAGATGCCTCACAGTCTTGGGCTGGGTCTACATGGAGCTCTGCTTAGCACTGCTGCTGGCAGAGCTATGCAAAGTGAGCTTTGTGGGATTGCAAATGGCTGTGTATTTGCATATTCCTGAAGGTCATTGGCATAGCCAGGTGAGAGTTCGGTGCCAGCAGAAGGGGGAGCCAGCACTGCAGAGGCCGTGTGGACGCACCTCTGGTGGCTAAACCCCACTCTGTTGCCAGTCCCTTATGCCTGAAAAGCTTCTCCCTCCTCCTTGTAAGACTCTTTTAGGTACTTGTAAACTTCTACCATGTCCCCTCTTAGTCTTCTCCCTTCTAAACTAAACAAGCCAAATTCTTTCAGTTTTTCCTCATAACTCATGTTCTCTAGACCGTTAATCATTCTGGTTGCTCTTCTATGGACCTTTTACAATTTCTCCATACCCCTCTTGAAAGGTGGTACCCAAGACCTATTTCATGCATATTATGATCATGGCATACAAACACAAGTTAAGTTAAAGCCATAGATTTCCCCTGAAAGGTTGCTGAAGGTAAACTTGTATTCCTTAGAATCCAGAATTTTAACTTGCAAGAACCAAAAGAGTGGAGACACAGCAAACTTTCCCCCCCAGCCAGAGAGACACAGCTCAATCCACTTTGCACTAAGCTCACTCTTTGCAGTTTGACCGACTGAAAACCCAGATTGTGTGGTTTACTACAGAACCCACTAGCCTGAAGCAGGACTAGGAAACCCCTTATGGTCACCATTTTGAAAATGTTCAAAATGGTGACCTATAACACTAACATGGTTTTCAAAGAACTGCAATACATCTGATACCAAATGTGCTTGTACATACTGGGTACTCCTCACAATCTTGAAAAGGAAATTAGTATTTCAAAGATAATACAGTATATATTTTGACAAGTTGCTTTAAAAATTTGCTTTTAAACTGTGAAAATGGTTTGTCCTTTGTAATTTATTCCATCTTTCAAGTATATGTAGTGCACGAGAGCAATTGAAAGAAGGTGACTGCACAGAGTTTAAATGACTCTACCAGATGTTATCCTTGTTGTCCTTTAATTCATTGAAAAATCACAGAGCATTTTTTCTCAACCATAGTATGTAAGATCCCCTAGCAAAAGGGTGGAGTTCTGCATTCTTAGAATAAATTGCCTCAAACACCAGAACAGCTGATAAAGTTGCCTTGAATATAGCCATTCCAGACTGAAGGAGAATGTAGAAAGATATTGGGAGACAGGGGAGGAAAGTATCATATTTTGTTAACCCAAAGCCAAGGAAGAAGAAGAAATGGACTGTTATATTAGAACTGAGAGCTCCATGTGTAACTCTGGAGGCACTGAAGATTCTATAGTTCATAGACAGGATCATTTGTGTGACACATGATTCCAGCTTTTAGGAGAGACTGAGAGAAACAGATTCAATAGGAGAGAAACTGCTCCTAACACCAAGTATAACTCAACTGTTCAGGGCAAGGATTGAAACAAGTATATTCACTAATGCAGAATAATTGCACAAGGCCATGATAAAAGAACTCATGAAGTAGGAGAGAAGCCAGTCAATTGAGGAAGGTCCAGTACATATGCTATGGAAAGTAATGCAGAAAATAAAAACCCAAACCTATTGGCAGTAATATATGGGGCAAAGGAAGCAGAACAACTTTGTCCCAATGCCACAGCCACTCTGGGAAGGAAAAAAAAGCAGCAGAGTTTGAGGTAGACATTCCAAGGATGAGATATCTCCAGGAAGATCTTTACAGAATCAAAGTCAGAATCAGAACAACTGTCACCTGTTATTTAGCTGTTTTTTACCCCTAAATTACATCTAAGAGCTTAATAAGCAGTGGAAGTGTTGGTAATGCTTCTAGACAATATTAACCTCCCATGCTTGAATAATAAGAATATAATGGTAGGGATTGATTACTGATCACCTGACCAAGGTGGTGATAGTGACTGTGAAATGCTCAGGGACATTAGAGAGGTTATCAAAATTAAAAAAAAAACAATAATAATGGGCAATTTCAACTATCCCCATATAGACTGCATATGTGTCACCTCGGCATGGGAAGCTGAGATAAAGTTTCTTGACACCATAAATTACTGCTTCTTGGAGCAGCTAGTCCTGGAACCCACATGAGGCAAGAGAATTCTTGATTTAGACCTAAGTGGAGCACAGGAGCTGGTCCAAGAGGTGAATATGTCTGGACCTCTGTGTAATAGTGGCTGGAAGAATACTATAGCAGCCCAAGACTGTAGTATTTAATTTCAGAAAAGGGGACTACACAAAAATGAGGAAGTTAATTAAACAGAAATTAACAGGTGCAGTACCTAAAGTGAAATCCCTACCAGCTGCATGGAAACTTTTTAAAGGCACCATTAAAGAGGCTCAACTTAAATGTAGACCCCAATTTAGAAATATAATAAGAGAACCAAAAAAAGTACCACCATGGTTAAACAATAAAGTAGACGAGGCAGTGAGAGACAAGAAGGTATCCTTTAAAAAAATTGAATTTAAATCATAGTGAGGAAAATAGAAAGGAAATTGAACTCTGCCAAGTAACGTATAAAATATAATTAGGAAGACCAAAACAGAATTTGAAGAACAGGTAGCCAAAGAATCAAAAAGTAATAGCAAAAAAAAAATTAAGTACATCAGAGGGAGGAAACCTGCTAAATAACCAGTGGGGCCACTGGATGATCGAGATGCTAAAGGAGCACTCAAGGATGATAAGGCCATTGCAGAGAAACTACATGATTTCTTTGCATCAGTCTTTCTAGCGGAGGATGTGAGAGAGATTCCCAAACCTGAATTATTTCTTTCAGGTAAAAAATCAGATGAATTGTCTCAAATTGAGGTGTCATTAGAAGAGGTTATGGAACAAATTGATAAACTAAATAGTAATAAGTCACCAGGAACAGACGGCATTCACCCAAGAGTTCTGAAGGAACTCAAACGTGAAATTGCAGAACTACTAACTGTATGTTGTAACCTGTCATTTAATTCAGCTTCTGTTCCAGACAGCTATCCAGGGAAGATAGCTAATGTGACTCCAATCTTAAAAAGAGCTCCAGAAGTGATCCTGGCAACTACAGACCAGTCAGTCTGACTTCAGTACTGGGCAAACGGGTTGAAACTCTAGTAAAGAACAGAATTGTCAGACACATTGATGAAAATAATTTGTTGGGGAAGAGTCAACATGACTTTTGTAAAGGAAAATCGTGCCTCATCAATCTAGCAGAATTTTTTGAAAGTGTAAACAAGCATGTGGACAAGGGGGAATCTTGTGCATATGTTGTACTTAGATTTTCAGAAAGCCTTTAACAAGGTCCCTCACCAAAGGATCTTACACGAAGTTAATGGTAACAGAGAGGAAGCCGTGCTAGTCTATACACTATCAAAACAAAAAGCAGTCAAGTAGCACTTTAAAGACTAGCATCCTCCATAGCAAAACAGTTTATTAGGTGAGCTTTCGTGGGACGGATCCACTTCTTCAGACCATAGCCAGACCAGAACAGTGCTACTTGACTACTTTTTGTTTTGACAAAGTTAATGGTCATGGGATAAGAGGGAAGGTCCTCTCTTGTATTGGTAACTGGTTAAAAGGGTTGAAATAAACAGTCAGTTTTCAGAATGGAGAGAGATAAATAGTGGTGTTCCCCAGGGGTCTGCACTGGGACCTGTCCTATTCAATATATTTATAAATGATCTGGAAAAGGGGATAAACAGTAAGGTGGCGAAATTGGCAGATGACACAAAACTACTCAAAATAGTTACGTTCCAAGCAGACTGTGAAGAGCTACAAAAGGATCTTAAATTGGGTGATTGGGCAACAAAATGGCAGATGAAATTCAATGTTAATAAATGCAAAAGAATGCACATTGGAAAATATAATCCCACCTATACATATAAAATGATGGGATCTGACTTAGCTGTTACCATTCAAGAAAGAGATCTTGGAGTCATTGTGGATAGTTCTTTGAAAACATCCACTCTACATGCAGTGACACTCAAAAAGCTAACAAAATGGTGGGAATTAAGAAAGGAATAGATAATAAGACAGAAAATGTCATATTATCTCTATATAAATCCATGGTATATCCACATCTGGAATACTGTGTGCAAATGTAGTGGCCCCATCTCAAAAAAGATATATTGGAATTGGAAAAGGTTCAGAAAAGGGGAACAACAATGATTAGGGGTATGGAATATCTGTCATATGAGGAGAGATTGATAAGACTGGGACTTTTCAGCTTGGAAAAAAAGATGATTAAGGGGGGATATGATAGAGATATATAAAATCATGACTGGTGTGGAAAGAGTAATTAAGGAAATGTTATTTACTCCTTCTCACAAGAACTAGGGGTCAGCAAATGAAATTAATAGGCAGCAGGTTTAAAACAAACAATAGGAAATATTGTTTTCACACAACGTGCAGTTAATCTGTGGCACTCCTTGTTGGAGGATGTTGTGAAGGCCAAGACTGTAGTGGAGTTTGTAAAAGAACTAGATAAATTCATAGAGGATAGGTCCGTCAATGGCTATTAGCCAGGATGGGCATGGAGGATGTTCTTAGCCTCCATTTGCCAGAGACTGAAAATGGGCAACAGAGAATCGATCACTTGATGATTGTCTGTTCTGTTCATTCCCTCTGGGTCACCTGGCATTGGGCACTGTCAGAAGACTGGATACTAGGCTTCATGGACCTATGGTCTGACCCAGTATGGCTGTTCTTATGTTCTTAAATTCTCACATTCAGCTCCAGTCAGGTCCTGTGGGGGCCACAATAGAGACATTCAACTTGTATTTTATTTATTAAGATGACAAAACTTTGTATTCTGTTTAAGTCCTTTGTGAATCTTGTGGTCACTTCTTAACCCAGACAGTTGAGCCAAGTTATGTCTCAGAACACAAATCCTTTCTATTAGTTTGGAAAAGTCCTGTAAAATTAAGAATAGATACTATAGGTTTTGAAACGTCCTGCAGAATCTTATAGGGAATGGGATCTTCCATATGTCTTTATATATTAACCAACAGAATTCCATATCTGGATATAATTGGCTATTAAATAATAAAATAAATAAATAAATACAGATGCTCCCTTATTTATATTTATTTATTTATTTATATATTATTACTTAATAGCCAATTATATCCAAATATGGAATTCTGTTAGTTAATTTATAACGACATATGGAAGATCCTGTTCCCTATTAAATTCTGCAGGATTTTTCAAAACAGTTTAGATTAGAGTAGGAAAGTACCAGCTGACATTGCTTCTTTCTCTACACCATTTAAGGAAGTCCTTGAGTATGAAAGTTGGTGGAAGAATGTAGTTAGCTAACATAACACCACAGAAATTGTTAGCAGGTAAGCCAATGAATCACAATAACTGGGAGATGAATTAATTGATTCAAGGTGCTAAATTTCACCTGTTCTTAGCCTTCATAGACTTGTTCAGTGTATACCCAGACAGAATTGTGTAGACATGTGAGTGACATTAATGTTCACTTTTAGTCACAAAGCAGGTAACATATTGCCAGAATAGATCATAACATGAAGGACTCAGGAAAAAGAGGAAATTTGTTTTCAGAATGAAATATTCCTTCATCACGAACAACTCTTGTCAACAAAAGCTCCTGTGGAACAGAAGACACCACCTGGTAAAGTCTGTTTCTCGTTAGCTCCTTTGATAATTACTCAGTCTTTCATTTGCTATTTCTTTTGATTTCATTGCATCAGGTGGCTGTTCCAATGTGTTAATGGGTATCAAGCAGAGCTGCTCCTTATGATTAAGGTTTGGCCTTTTTGAAGGGAGAGGGACCGTTTGTATTATTGCCATGGTAAAGTTTTGTGTAACTCCAGGGGAAGTCTGTGTCAGTCACAGGCCTGTATCCAAAATGTAGTTGACTAAGTGATATCAGCAAGAGGTAGTTTGATGAAAACTTCTTCTCGCTGCTCCCAAAGGTTTGCCTTTAACTACTGATGACAGTAACTACTATGCATTCTGTAATAAAGACCTTAACTATATTACCTGAAACTAGAAAGCCCAGTTGTTATTCATCCGGTTCTTTGAATCCTGTGTTTTCCCCTCTCTACCCCTCCTTATTTTTATTTAGTCCAGTTGAGACCCATATTCCAACCCCCATCTGTCTACCCATGAGCCACACCTCATGGTTCTTTTCTAGTTCCTTTAGCATCACTCCACAGGTTGTTATAGAGTAACTAATGGTTTTCTTCCTGAATAAACATTTCCTCTTCGCAGGATGGCTATAGACATGTTTCTTTCACTCCCTGCCCGTGATGGTACAGGGCTGAGGAAGCAAGATTGAAATTAACACCCAGTGCTCTGTGCTACCAATGCAAGACCTAGCAATCACTTGCCTGATCTTTAAGAGATTTATACATCAAACACTTTGCAGGAGGAGACGCTAGGAAATGAATCTACCTCAAATGAGGCCTCTTCTACAATTTAAACCAACATTTTAAAGGACAGCTTCATACCACACAGTTGTTAATGCTGTACCAGTTTCAGTTATGTGCCTTGTTTTCTTCAGTCAAGTGTGGTAGTAGCCTAAGAATGAGAGCAGTGCCTCTCTGACTATTTAGTGTATAGAATAAGTACTCATGGGTGGGGGGAGGGAACATGGCTGTTCAGTATTATAGTAGGCACCTGTGTTTTAGGGGAAGAGAAGAAGGAAAAGGACTTTTGGACTTGGTGACTGAAAGAAAGAATGAAAAATAGACATTTCTGTTGTGACTTGTAAATCATTTACAGGTGGCCAGTTTGTGTCCCAATCTCAAGCCTAAGCTTTGAAAATTTGGTATTAAATTAGTGATTATCAGGCTGTTCAGCTCAAAGTGAGCTCTTCCACCACACCAAAGGCTCAAGGCAAGTTTGTGGGTTCCTAGTTCCAGAATTGCCTCTTAGGGAGACAAAAAACTGAGACTGGAAATTTTCTCCTCCTCTTTCCTCTATGGGCTGGCTTGGGATATGAATGAATGCCACTATATGTGTTACCAATTGTGTTTAATTGCACAAGGCTTGTGCAAGTAGGGTTGCCAACTTTCTACTTGCACAAAAACAGACAACTGTGCCCCACCCCTCCTCCCTCCATCCCCCATCCCTCTGTGACTCACTCTCCTCACTCACTTCTCATTTTCACCAGGCTGGCTGAAGGAGTTTTAGTGCCTGAGGGGGTAAGAGCTCTTGCTGGGAATGCAGGCTCTGGGATGGGATCAGAAATGATGAGTTTAGGATGTGTGAAAGGACTTCAGGCTAAAGCAGTGGTCTGGCATGTGAGAGAAGGTGAGGGCTCAGGCTGGGGTTCTGGGCTAGAAACAGGAATGAGGGGTTTGAGGTGCAGGAGAGGGCTTCAGAACAGGAGATGGAACCTAGTGGTTCAGAGTATGGGTGTGGGCACTGGGTTGAGACAGGTGGGGTAAAGGCTGTGGGGTGGGAATGCAGAGTCCAGGGCAAGGCCAAAAGTAAGAGGCTCAGAGGGGCTCCAACTGCAGTGGCTTTGGAGGCTCTGGCTGGGGATAGGAATGCAGGAGGAAGATCAGGGCTGGGGTAGGACTTCAGATGAGGTTGTGGGCTCTGAGGATAAGGAATCAAGGCTGGGGCAGAGGGAATCTGAGTAGTAGGCTCTGGTCAGCATTTATCTTCAGAACCTCTTAGAAGTTATATGGAGATACACATCTCATAGAGCTGGAAGGGACCTTGGGAGGTCATCAAGTCCAGTTCCCTGCTCTCTTGGCAGGACCAAGCACCATCACTATGTTTTAATCTATTTGTCCTAGATCCCTCAAGGATTGATCTCACAAAGCTGGATTCAGCAGGCTAATGCTCAGACCACTGAGCTATCCCTCCCACAAGCAGTAACTTGCCCCACTCTGGCTACTACATGGAACTGTGGCCAGGCAGCTCTGCACTGCCCCCTCTACAGGGATTGGCATCACAGTTCCCAGCTGGCAGCAGCTGTATGTGGGACCCCTTGGTTGCCTCTACATGTAGGAGATGAAGGAAGAGGCACATCAGGCAGCATGGCTTAGCCCCCCATGACCAGACTTTTAACACTTCTGACCAGAGCCACTGGAATCCCTTTTGTGAACGGGCATTCTGGTCAAAACCCATACACATGGCAACCCTATGTATAAGGCAAATACACAAAGCTCAGTCGCATGCTTCCCAGGGATGCCCAGAATTGTGAAGCCCCTGCTGTCACCTACTCAGTGTGAGAGAGAATTGTCCATACCTCTGATGGGTCAGCTCACCATGGGTCACAAGTACTCTTATCTGAGCCTCCATGGGGTCTGCTCTACATCTGCAGGCAAGTGATAGGCACACACCAACCCCTGAGCCTTCTGAATGCCCTCATCCCCTGTTCCACAACCCTGACTCTCTACTCCCCAAGGAATGGGATACAATAAATTAGTACTTTTATCTTTGAATCACCTTTGCACTTAACACACAGCACTGACCTCAATTTACAGCCAATACAAAAATGTGTTTATTTTAAAGATAGATTCAAATGACAGAAAGACTGTTAGAAGAAAATGGTTACATGTGAAACCAATGCAAATTATGCCTTCTAGAGCCTAAACTTCTATCTGCAAGTGCCAGTAAGCACAGCATCTTTTCCAGAGTGTTTTTCAACATAGATAGCTGAAACCTCCCTTGCCTTTATAAAAATTAAGCCTGCTGGTGGTTTGTCTTGACAGACTGAAGGATTCTAGGTTTACCTCTGTAATCCCAGCTCTGTCCCCTTTAACCATAACTAGGATAATCCTTGCTGCTTTTTGATGTTTATTTGATCTCCTTGTAGCCCTTGCTATCTATTGATCAACATTTGACTAGATATGCACATAGACTTCCACTGTAAGGCTATGTCTACATGGCCAAGTTACATCAAAATAACAGCAGTTACTTCAGAATAACTCTTGCATTGTCTAAATGACACACCTGCTATTTTGAAATAAATTTGAAATAACAGGTGTGTTGTTTTGATAGTAGTCGGCCTCCTTCCATGAGGAATGATGCTTATTTCCAAATAAGCCATAATAAGCTCCAATGGCACTATTTTTCAATAATGTTAAGGACCAGAAATACTATTTGGAAATAGCAAAGTGTTATTTCAAAATGCATTTTCCATTTGGTTGTATTATGTTGATATGGATATCTTTGAAATATCTTATTTTGGAAAATCTTATTTTGACATAGAGCAGTCATGCAGATGTATCCTAAGATACACAATGTCGAGGGATTTAAGTCTTCTGTGTGACCTGCTTTTAACAACAAGGCCTTGAGCTCGTAATTTGCAGTGTATGTGGTATGACAGACCCGGACCAACCAGCTGCCACACTCTTATCCTATTGGGATCTGAGCTGTAGGCAGGCACATAGAATCTCAGAAGAAACATGGGGGGAGAGGACTACACCCCACCCCAGCTACACCAGCCACCACACTAGGATCCTTGCTAGGAGAGGCTCCTCACAAACTTTCCCCCCTCACCACCACAGACAAGCTATACAGGGAAGCCTAGCCGATACCCATAAGCTGCCCCCACCTCCTCTACACCTAAGAAGTATCAGGAAAAGAGATGATAGCCCAGCTCTGCAGTAGAGCTGAAAGGACTAGAAAGACCCCCAGAAAGTTGGAAGAGAGGATCCTCCCCTACCCAGGTGCAAGTCAGCAGAAGTCTCCCCACAAACCCCATGACCCCCACAACAGGTCCAAGACCTACCTGGAGCAAGCAAAGGGAAGAAAAACAGCCTAAAGAAGAGGGTGAATTAGCCTAGGGGAAGAAAGCAGCAACCAAAGGAAACCCACCACCCCACCTGGAGAGCAGATATGCTAAGCTCTAGAGAAACAATTTCCACTTCTAAGTGACTAGGGCTGAGCCTAATGCAGTACAGTCAATCAGCCACCTTGGGCCAATTAAACACTTCCCAGAAGCAGCAGGCTAATCAGCGCACCTGCAGCCCATTAAGGCCTGCTGGGGGTTGTATAAAAGGTCTTCCTGCAGGGATGGTAGGAGTATGAGGTCTGAGGGTGAAAAGGGTGTGTGGGGTGAGAGCTGAGGACTCTGTGCAAGCTAGAGTGCTCTGCAGAAGCAGGATGAACTTTCTAGATAGTAGAGAAAAGGTGCAGGGAGAATATGTTTGAGAAAGTGGCCTAGGGAAGAATCTGCTAGGTTAGGAGTAGAGCAAATCCTGTCTATTGCTCCTACCTAAGGTTCCCTGGGCTGGAGACCCTGGGGTTCCTCCAAATTCTGATGTCAATGCAGGCACTCCTCTCTGGGAGGAGAAACTGGGACTATGGAGGTGCTCTTATCCCAAACAGTGGGCTATCCTATGATGAGGCTGGCTCAGTAGATGATGTTCCTCATCTCTAGTAAAGGGGGAAATGCTGTGTGCAAGCACACAGTGAGCCTTTACAGCAAGTACTATTTCCCAGAAATGTAGGATGCTCAGGATGTGACCAGAGCCACAGTATTTGTAATTCCATATACATTCTGGCCGTGTCTACACTTGCACGCTACTTTGAAATAGCGCCCGTCACAGCTACACATGTTGGGCACTATTTCGAAGTTGAAATTGACGTTAGGCGGTGAGACGTCAAAGTCGCTAACCCCATGAGGGGATGGGAATAGCACCCTACTTTGAAGTTGAACGTCGAAGTAGGGCACGTGTAGATGATCCGTGTCCCGCAACATCGAAATAGCAGGGTCCACCATGGCAGCCATCAGCTGAGGGGTTGAGAGACGCTCTCTCTCCAGCCCCTGAGGGGCTCTATGGTCACCGTGGGCAGCAGCCCTTAGCCCAGGGCTTCTGGCTGCTGCTGCTGCAGCTGGAGATCCATGCTGCATGCACAGGGTCTGCAACCAGTTGTCGGCTCTGTGGATCTTGTGTTTAGTGCAACTGTGTCTGGGAGGGGCCCTTTAAGGGAGTGGCTTGCTGTTGAGTCTGCCCTGTGACCCTGTCTGCAGCTGTTCCTGGCACCCTTATTTCGATGTGTGCTACTTTGGCATGTAGACGTTCCCTCGCAGCACCTATTTCGATGTGGTGCTGCCCAACATCAAAGTTGAACGTCGACGTTGCCAGCCCTGGAGGATGTGTAGATGTTATTCATTGAAATAGACTATTTCTATGTCGCTACATTGAAATAAGCTATTTCAATGTAGCGTGCACATGTAGACGTAGCCTGTGTGTGTAGACAATTATGGTGAATGGTGTAACTTGTTGCCATGATGGCTTTTGTTGAACCATGGAGTCTTGGAAGCCCTCTATACTCCTGTGCCTTCTGTTACTGAGCATCAGGAACTGCTTGGCTCACACTGAGACATGGCCATTTCTCATATTTTTCAGCACAGTACAGAATACCCATTTCTAAGAGGCCAAATGAGCTAATTTTTCTGGCTTTGGTTGTCTCAAAAAATTTAGGTATGTTTCCAAAATACACTTGGCCCAGTGAAATACAGGCATCATGAGAGTTCTTTAAAATGTGTAAGATCATCTTCACACAGATATTCTACATAATATTAGGTTTAATGCAAGCAATGGTGAGGCCTTTGTTCCAATGTTAATTAATAAACTCATTGGTATTCCATCTTCAAAACCTCTATTCCCTTCATTACCTAACCATGATGGGAATATACAACAACTTGCTTTGTATAAACCTGATTCCCATCTTAAGGATTACAACATGGAAATGAGCTATCCATAAATATTAAAAATTATCTACTTCTCACAGATGTTCACTCTGCTTATTATCTGCAAAAATTTTGGATCAAATGTTCAATATGAATATGTTAGTATCCACTAAAGATTGCTTTTGGCAGACTGTGTTGATATCAGCAGGAAATAAATAGGAAAACCACTAAAAGGTATACAACTTTAAAACAATAGCTTAAAGGTGTTTTATAAACTACAGATGGCTTATACTGTTCAAGTGGATGTCTGCTGTAGAATGAGAAGCAGTTAAAACAGGGGCAGGGGGAAGGATGTGAGAATTATTTGAAAATAAGGGTTCCATACAATATGTTTTTAAAGTAGAGATAAGCAACATGGAAATTGCCACTCCTCGCTTGTACAAATAGTGAGACTATAGTACCATTTGTTAGTAGTAGGACATGAAAAGTGTTCTGTGTAGTGTTGTGTGACACTTCACACTTGCCAAAAGGTTAACCCATGCATACCACACACAGCATTTGCCAGTGGCTGCTCACAAGTTTTCATCAATGATGTTGCATGAATATGATTTGTAGGTCACAATGGAGAGGGAAGTTTAAGGTCAAACTAAAAGAGGACTGGGCGTGGCAAATTTTGGCAAACTGAATTATTGCTAGCAGCTGGGCAAACTGTCTTGCATCTCAGCTGCAATGCAAGCAATACCATCTTAAGGGATTTCTCTAGACCTTTCATGCTAAATAAGGTTGAACATAAGCAGTATTGAGAGAGACTGTATCTGTCCATATTTCCTGCTTCTAACATTTCCTACCATTATTAGTTATTTCTACACTCATAATAGCAGGATTGTTGGTGTTGAGTAGGACAGAAGCAAACTGATTAGGTCACACAGAAAAAACAACAGTGGCCATTGTCTTTATCACTACCCTGGTTTGATCAGTGACGTGACGTAGTAGCTAAAATGTTGGTAGCTGATAAATGACTGGAGTATGCTTGTGCTCCCTCTCACAGATCTGCACTGGTGCTGATAAGAATAGGAAATTTTAAGGAAGAGAAGCTAGTGTAGACACAGCATGTGCCACTCTTCCTCCTGTACTCCTGCCCAAATGCTGGCAGGTGTTGAAAGTACTACTGGAATTCTGTAGGTGACACTCTTCCCTCTCAGGAAGAATTTAACCAACACAACCATGAAACATTAAAGCAGAAGCCCTTTCTTGGATAACATGTAAAACCATTCTGACTACTTTTGGTCTTTAATTCCAATGCTACACTTCTTAGGCACATGGTAAATATGCCACTTTTCCTAGTAGCCAAATTCCAATATGGGTAATTTTGTTTCCATTACTGTTTTCATGATTTATTTCTTTTAAACGAGTTTTGTTTCTGCTTTTTGGTGAGTGCGATGAACTCTTCGCTGTGTAGCGTTTGCAGTTCTGTAGATGTGTAGTTTCCAAATGGTGTACAGCATATCTGGTAAATCTATCAATAACCTGAGGTGAACCTGAACTGAAAAAGGTCTGCGTATCTCTGAACTTTGGGGAAGTTTGAGGTGGGACTCAGCAGCTGAGTTTACAGGAGTCCTTTCTTTCCTTATTTTAGAGAGAGAAATTCTAGATTCTGTGGAAAGCCAGAGTAAATCAACCTTGTACAGAGTACTTACACAGTAGGTCATAGGCTCATGTCATAGCTCTTTAATAGCTATTAACGTGTGCTTTAACACCACTGTGGAGATGAGGGAGAAGCAACATTTTGGGGAAAACCAGAAATGTAGAAAATCTGTCAATGTCCAGGCAGGAGGGCAAAAATTACTTTTAAAGAGAAACTTGTATGTTAGAAGTAGTCACTGAACGTGTCAGCCTTTGTAAAGCAGACAATATACCAAAGACTGATATGACTAAAATTCTGTATTCACACTTAATTTCCCTCCCCTACAAAAATTAGTAAAATTACACTGGTATTGTGGAAGTTATATCTGCAATTGAGTATAACATCAGGACACAGTAACATATAAGGCTACTGGAAACACACAATCAACATATATGTAGGCAGCTGTTCTACTCCCTTATTATGATGATACTCTTTACAGAAACCCTAAGAAGACTCAAAAGTGGAGTCATGTTTCTGAGGTCACCAAGGTACCATTTTTGTACAGGCTTGCAGTCCATTCCCTGCAGGAGCAAATGGGCTGAGAAGATCATGTGTCCTTAAAAAAAGCAGAGGTGGCAGTGGAAGGAAGGCTTATCTGCTAAATTAATTTCTGTGGAGCTACTACATAAGGCTATCACATTAAATGTTGACTTTCATTTATTCTATAACTGTATGTATTTTTGTCCAATGAGTTTATTGAAATTACTTCCATACATTCTCTTTTTAAATCTGGATGCTTTTAAGACTGTGCGTACAGTGTATTTTGACAGAACTTGGGATCCATTATATCTTTTAAAATAAGTGAACAAGAGTAGGAAATTTCACTGTGTACCAAGAAAAAAATAGAATCATAAAGTATCCCATTTTTTAAACTGGGGTGGAGGGGGAAAAGGTCTCAGGTAAACACCACTAATCAAATTTGGCTTTTCAATAGTAGTTAAGACCTACTGACTTCAATGAAATTCAAGAATATGCTTAAATTTAAGAATATGCAAAAGTGTTTGAGGATTTTTTCTGAGTAGGGATTTGAAACATGTTTTTCAAACATCTTCCAGAGCAAGTGCGAAGATCCAAAAGGTTAATGTGAGCACATCAATTGATTCAAGTAGATTGTATATGGAGCTGGTACTAAACTAGTACCCAAATAAGGTGTTTCAGGCCCTGTACTGCACTGCTGGAATTACAATCACCCCAACAAAAATCTAAAACTGAGGCTATTGAGACTTGAGTTTGTCAAAGGTCCCACTAGTCATTGTCTGACATGTCTGGCACATTCCAACACATTAAGTGAAACTCAATCTGGGCATAATTCTGCTGGGTCTCACTACAGGTGAATTTCTCTGCAGTTCAGTTGTAATGGTATAGGTTCCAGAATATTAGGGATAAGGTGGGCGAGGTAATATATTTTATTGCACCATCTTCAGTTGGTGAGCGACACAAGTTTTCAAACCATGCAGAGCTTCGTCTGATAAAAGACACTACCTCAGCCACTTTGGCTACTGCTACAGTACCATTCTCCCATCAAGGTGCCACGGTAATGAAGCAATTCAAAACAGGCTAATGAGGTGCTAATGAGTATATTCAGTGCCTCAATAGTATGATGGCAGTTGCGTGAACAGATTTGAATTCCCAATGGACAGTGAAGATGGGAGCAGCTTTGAAAGAAGCACCCAACTTTGGCATTCCATTACTCCCACAGAACTAGATCGGAGTAAGGGAAAGTCGAAATGGAGCACTTACTACCATTGTCTCTCTAAAATGGATTTTGATATTCGCTCTTGACTTGTTTACATTACATTCCCATGGTGTAAAAACTAGACCTGAGTGACATTTTTCTTGTCCTGCAAGAACCTGAAGTTTCAAAAAAGAAAAGGGGGGATAAAAAGTAAATCTCAAAATTTTTCACTAACCATCACTCAACAAAAACATCAATTATGTTAAATCAAAACATTGTGCTTTTATTTCAAACTTTAAGTTCAAAATGAAGTTGTTTTAACCCAAAAAGTGAAACTTGGTCACTTTGACAATTTCAAAACTGATTTTCAAAATCTTTTTGAAACAGAAAATTCATTGAAAACAATTTTTCCCATGAAATCAACATTACTGAAAAAATTGGCAAAATTTCCAGTTAATTCTAATTAATCTCCTAGTACTGTAGCAAAGAAAGAGATTTATTGCGTTGCAATAACATAGTGACATCGGAGATGACTGCATTTCAGTGTAATGACTGAAATGGTGACCCCGTTATATACAGTGTAAAGAATAGTTAGTAAACACTGGTTTACTTTAGAAGAAAAGCTGTCAAATACATCTTAGATACTAATGATAATTTACTACACTATTGTGTGGCTTTTTGGCGTGTGTTAACTTCAAGTTAACAGCTGTTAACCTGATTATTAAGAAAAGATCACTTTTAGCTATTAGAATTCTTCAGGTGTGTTATTGTTACACCATTTTAAAACCACTCTCTCTACACCCTGGATGAATTTAATACAACATGTTTAATTTGTACCTCTCAAAACCTTTGCATATTATGTAGCAAACGTTTTTGGAGATAATAGTAAAAATCCATTGCCTCTTCTTGCTGCCTTTTGTCATTAGTATCCTACACAATTCAATATCCAATATAGCTGCTGTCTCAACCTCATCCTCTTAATGGTTCTCTAATGACTTAGACCTAATGTTCCGTGGAGAAATATGCTGTGTATGTGTGCACACATGACACTTGTGCATATATAGTAGACAATGGAAAACTCTGCATTATTAGTTTCCTCTACATGATAATCTGATCAATTTGTCATCATGCAACTGGGACAATATCATGAATGATACGAGATTGCTTACGGAGAGATTAAACCCCTCTGAGACACAGCAGCTCAACGTCAAAGTATACCACTTGGTGCTGTTACTTCAGAGTGAAACGTGGCATCTCCTCTTGTCTTCTAAAACTACATAAATAGATGTTGGACCCGAATATGCTTCCCTCTGAATCCACGATTTTTTGCCATTAAATTCAATGGAAGAAGATTTAGGGTCATTGACTTTAACTGTAAAATTCAAAATAGGAGACTGTCTAAGACGGATCATGGAAACTTTAAGAGCACAGATGAGATATGCCTATATTTCTTAACAAACTCTTCTGCACCTTAGCCCATTATTTGAACATCTGGCTTCTGCAACTATGTATAGCAAGTGCAGCACTGTATACGAAGGTGTGAGAGCCATGTAAGTGCTTGAAAATTCATGTTGTAAATAAAATGCTGCATGTGATTCTGCAATTTGTCATACTGTTTTAACCCCAATCCTTTGCTCTCTCTCCATTAATTCTATTTCCTTTGGAGTTAATCTAATGTTATGAACTTCTTAACTTTAAGCATCTGCTATTTTTTAAGAAAACTTAGCAGATGAATGTTTCCTTCCTTTCTACAAATGTGGAACTTTCACTCAATTGAACATATCTGTAAAGTCCAGCATAAGCAACATGGGTCCTATGTTGGGGCTGGCTTGAAAGTCTTATCTTCCTGAACCCTGCAGGGCTAGAAATAGGAGTTTTGTACCATTTGGAAGGTTTTTCATTGGAGTATGGCACTGTATGCTAATAGCACTGGAACATCCCATGATATTGGAATGTAAGGCTCACACCCTTTTATTATAGATAATATTGCTGTTTTAGGTTACTTGTAGAGTGACCTTGTACAAAACTGAAGTAGCTCCTCATTTTACAGGTCAGGACATAAAAGCCCCAGGTTTTACTAGCCCAAATAGCTTGGCTCATATTTAAAATAACCCTCTGTATATGCCATTTCACAAATCTCAATGTAAACTAAATGACAATATAGCATACATGTTGTTGCACTCATTATGGATGACTTGAAATATTAGCCTGCAGAAGAGGTGCAGCCATTTACTATTTCTACTGATAAAACACATAACCTGTAAGACTAATTAGAACATCGACATTTTGTGATGGTGCTGTCCATGTGGTCAACTGTAGGGCCAGAGCAATGTGATAAATCGAACTTATAGTGTGCTTTTGATACCTCACTTTTACTGTGCTCACTGTTATCTGATCTGTAGCTCAGGCAGGTCAGATTGGGCCATTTTTCACCTCCTAAATTCAGTCCTTTGACTAGATGTTTGTAATTCCCAAGCCATTCAATGAGGTGGGGAAGGAGCAGATGGGAGCGTGCTACTGGAAAAAAATACTAGGCAAGCAAAGCAAGACTTCATGAAGACTTAAAAAAAAAAGTTATTTGTCAATTTTCTGTCAGACATTCTTGGCACCATGACCTGAGTCTGGGAAGTATTAATCTTTGTTGTTAGCTATGACAAAACCTAACCATTTGGAGGGGTATGCAGGATTATTGCTTAGGATGTGGTAAGATGTGATATTTAGAAATCCATGGGCCACAGAGGTCAAACACTACAACAGCACACCTACCTGAATTCATATTTACTTGTATCACAATTCTGCAGAAAGTGTCAAGGTATGTACCCTGAACACTGTATTTGATGGCCATTTTTTAAACAGAAAATATAAAGTCTATGCAAGTGCTGAATGAAATAATTTTAAAGTAAGTAGCTCAATGGCGCAAAGATGCGATCAAATCACTAGGGAAGGCTGGAAGGGAAATTATAGTAAAAGACAGCTGCAAATTGCTCCACAAGCCTAATGAGCAGAACAAAAGACAAACGTAGAAAATTAATCAAGTGAACTCCCTCTATATCTGGATGAGAAAAATTGAGAGAGAGAGATGTCTTGGCTTTGTGCTGCATTTCTGAGGAGTTGGCTAACCATGGTGCTGAAGCTGAGCAGTTACTAACTGAACTATCAGTCATCATTGACCCAGAATTGTTTTTCTTAATTTTAAAACATGCCTAAAATGTGTTCTGAATATGAATAACTGAAAACAGTTGCAATTGAGCACTTTCCAATGGCTTTGCATAAAATAAGAACATAACCAGAATCTACACCTAAAATTCATACTAAATCACTTTAATGATTACTTTACACTATGGGGAACAAAATAACTCAAATACCAGTTGTTTTTTCTTTCAATCCTTTTTTTAATTGTGTTGTAATACAACTGGATTTAGCTGAGTACCTCTGCAATTTAGTGCACCTGAAATTGTGGCACTAAACATCTTATTCTGACATATTCCCAGTTGTGTTACCCTGAAAGTTATCAGCCTCAGGTGAGGTCAGTTATTGTTGTACTGAGCAAATTTCTGGAAGTGCTGACTTCTGGAATGCTATTAAAAGATGCACTTCTCAACCTCAACTAAATCAGATCAGTTGCTATTATCAGATGCTAGGGAGGAAGGTGCAAGAAACTCCATGATGGACAACTATAAAATCTGTACTAAAAGCAAGTTTCTTCTTAGTCTTAAAATATAATTTTAGGAGACTACAAATGCTGGAAAAGACTGCTTTGTTAGTTTGTAATTGTTAACTCTCTCCCTATTAGGTTACTGTTTGTGGCAATGCATGCATATAATATTTCCTAGGATGTACATCTTTGGTTATAGCAATCAAGTGTTGGCAAGCTAGCCACAAAGATGGTTCTTATCCAACTATTGAAATAAATGGAGATCAGCAAATCCTCTAAAACTTCACCAGTGCTGAAGGAACAGGAACTCAGTATTGTTCAACAGCATTCATCCTGCAAGACAAAAGGAATTTAAGATATTGTTCCATGGCTACAATATGGAATTTTGAGACTCAAGAGGAGATATCGTACCATTCCATATTCACAGCTAGCAGATTATTCATCCTCTTTGGCCTCTCTCTCTTTCGAAAATCAGAGTCAGAATATCGTTTCAGCATTCTGCCACTGTTATCAAGAGGGCCAAGCAATTTTGGGGATCTTTCTTTAACTGCCATTGTAATTAAACTGCCTGAGATCTGGGCTCCAATGTACGTGCAGTGCTCAAAATTGCACAGTTGTTAAACATTCCATTTATGTAAGTGAAAGTATTATTCTTCTGAGCCTTTTACATCTTGCATTTCTGAGTGTTGGTAACATCCTGGTTCTAATGGCTACTGCTCATTTTTCAAAACTTGTCTCTTTTCTTTACTTGCCTGTTTAGAATTTTTTCCCAACTATTGAAATAAATGGAGATCGGGCCACTGTATCATGGCCAGCCTCAGTCCTGGTTTGAATTAGGCCAATTTTTGCATTCTAATCTCCTATTGACTTCATAGGGATTAGTCCTTACTATTCTTGGGCTAAAACTATGAACATTTGATGTGAATAGTAATGCATAATTCTCTCAAGTTCTTTGCTTTCATCTCTTCAGCCTCTCAAGTTTTGTCACTGCAAAAAATCTTTATCTTTTGGAAAGATGGAATTTTAAACCAATTCTGAAAACAATAGTCACCTACTGCTTCGGCTACTTGATATGCCTTTGTAATCATTCAACTAACCAACACGTGTGCATGCAGCATGTGTTGGGGGAGGTGGGCGACAGTATTGCATTTTATGGGTTTCAATTTCTAATTTCTTCAACAATGGGAAAGCCCAGGGTATGATGTGACTGGACTTGGAAAAACGAATCATATGAAAAGCATACGTACTCATATTAATGTTGAAACTCCCAATTTAGAAGGTTTAACTGTTCTATATGTAAATTACAATACCGCACTCTGCATCAGGGATAAGTAGTGTCAGCATTTTTAAGGACTTCTCCAACTGGAAGCACTGTAAAGACCAAGAATTTGTCTTCCAAATCTTTAGTGCTTCCAAGTGAGACTTTCCAAAAAAAAAATTGACTACTACTATTCAGAATATATTAAAAATTAAAATATTGGAGGAGGGATAGCTCAGTGGTCTGAGCATTGGCCTGCTAAACCCCAGGTTGTGAGCCCTATCCTTGAGGGCACCATTTAAGGATCTGGAGCAAATCAACTGGAAAAAAATATCTGTCAGGGAGGGTGATAGTGAGCACCAGGGACTGGACTCAATAACCTCTCAAGGTTCCTTCCAGTTCTATTTTAAAAAAAAAAAAAGCTTTTTATTAAGTGCTTTATATTGCATTTACTTATTTGTGTTTCTGGGGTGCCTACTCATGACATGCATAGCTAACTGATGTAGTCTTATTAATGACAATGAACTTCAGTTCAAAGGCAGATGATTTAAGCTATTGTTGTTCCCATTTGCTGAAAATATTTGAGGCACCCTAGTCCTGTAGTGATTGAAGAATATTGCAGCTTACTATATAGTAAATGGAAGAACACTTTTAATCAGTTACTCTTTGTGCTCAGCATAATGGAAATTTGAACTCTTTATGAAAGTATTTGAGACACTGACTTGAAATTGGCTGATGGCCATTGTTGAAGACACTTGGAAAATAGAATACCATCAGGGCTTTCTTAATCTTTTTATAATCTGTGACTTAAAAATATTATCTTTGACTTAAAAGCACATTTAGATTGAATAACAATATGACAGTTCTCCAGTGCCTGGTAGGTTTAAGATATTTGATGGCCCTGTAACTTTTTTAATACATTTATATCCTGCTGTCAGCAGCAAACAAAATTCTGTAAAATACTTTACCAACATTGACAACCATGGGATGTTTTATTTTAATGATGACAGCACCCCAGTATTTGAATCCTTGTGGTTTTTAAAGTATGCACCTGCCAACCCAAAAAGGCAGAAATAGTGGATACACCTGAGACTATCTCTAAAGAATACAGTCTGTAAGCTCCATGAAATGTTATGTGACCATCAGCTTTTATGCATTATAAACGGAATAGTTAACCTATATGGACAGCCATTGTGGTCAGATCTAATGGTATGTTGCTATCATGGGAATACCATTTCAGAAACATGCATGTAACTTGGAAAGCTGTGAAAAATGTTTGTGAAAGAATCTAAAGCCAGATGTAAAGTGTTTGGTGTAGGGTTGTACTAGAATGTCCATAATAAGAGCCTGTACCTGAGTGGCCCTACCAAGCTTTAGTTTTCTTTTGGTCTGGCAGCTGAGATCTTCAAAGACATCTGACATTTAGATACCAGTTCCTATGAAATTTAATAGGAATTGCATGTCTAAATATCCCTAGGAAGCTTAAAGACTACAAAAGTATGATTATCTCTATGAAATAATATTTCAAGTTTCAAAAGCACATCAGGGCTAGCTAAAACATGACCAGACCCTATAAGATTAAAAATGGTTTAATTATATGGGGGCACAAATCCCATTTAAAAGCATCTGAAAATATGTCACGTATTTCTTCAATCAATGGGTTATTTTCAGATGCTTTTAAATGGGATTTGTGTCCCCAATATAATTATACCATTTTTAACATTATAGGGTTTTGTCAAGCCTATCTCAACCAGGGGACACAGAATTATAGAACACTAGAACCGGAGGGAACCTTGAGAGGTCATCAAATCCAGTCCCCTCCACTCACGGCAGGACCAAGCAGCATCTAGGCCAGAGGTCATCAATCTTTCCAAGGCAGCATTTCTAAAATGTGCCCTTTTGGCCTTTGTGTACAGTCCGAGTGCTGGTGATACTTTTTAAAGTAATTAATAGCCCTACTTACAACAGCTTCGTTAATAATTAAATTAAGATGCAGAGCTTTACCCTTTTGGTCTTTGAATTGCCATCCAGCTGGGTTTTTTTAATATCTAAAAATGTCCAGGAATTTAATACAGATTAAATGTCTCTTATCTAAGATTCTCTGATCCAGCTATATCTGTGGTTCAGCAGGACCACAGATGTTGCTGAACCAGGAACCCAGTCACAGAGGATGCTAGGGGCTGTGGGTTCAAGGGGTCCAGCAGGCAGCCCCACAAGCTGGGAGTGAAGCTGCTGGCACCCTCTGATGGCCAGGGGTGCAGAGCTGCTGTCAGCCCTGGGCACAAGACCACTGCCGGCCCTGGTTCCTTCCACAGCCATAGAAGCAGATGTCATGGAGGGTTGCCACTGTCATTCTAAACTCCCTTATTCTACCTTGTCCATCCCAGATTTAATCCACTGTGTTCCCAGAATCTACTATGGGGTTGTGGGGTGCTTGCTTTCCTAGGGGATCCAGCCCAGCCTCTGGCACCTGGGGGGACCCTCCCACTCTATTAGATGGACTCCATGTTAACCTAATCTGGAGAAGGCCTGGTCCTATCAGAAAGGATCAGGGGTAAACCTAGGCTCAGGGACTCCCAGGGGAGCAATAGCCCAATGACTCAATGTATGACACTCACAGCAGCCTGCAACACAGTAAGTCATTTGGCACCAGTCTCAAAGGAGCAGATGCCAGTGACACATGGGCTGCGTCTACACGTGCACGCTACTTCGAAGTAGCGGCACCAACTTCGAAATAGCGCCCGTCACGTCTACACGCGTCGGGCGCTATTTCGAAGTTAACTTCGACGTTAGGCGGCGAGACGTCGAAGTCGCTAACCTCATGAGGAGATAGGAATAGCGCCCTACTTCGACGTTCAACGTCGAAGTAGGGGCAGTGTAGACGATCCGCGTCCCGCAACGTCAAAATTGCCGGGTCCTCCATGGCGGCCATCAGCTGGGGGGTTGAGAGACGCTCTCTCCAGCCCCTCAGCTCACTGGTGGCCGCGTGGAGCGGCCCCTTAAAGGTCCCCTCCCCCGCCCTGACTGCAGGAGGCTGAGGCAACGTGCAGGCTCCTGCCTGCACCCGCGACGAGCCTGCACAGCCCTCAGCCACTGACACTGGCCATGGCTGCCCAGCAGCCTCCCCAGCGCCCCCAGGGGACCCCCCCCCAAGGGCAGCCAGGGCAGCCAGAGGGCCACGCAGTCTGGGAAGCGGCAGCGGGGCCCCTCTTGGACGGAGGCTGAGATGCGGGACCTGCTGGGGCTCTGGAGCGAGGAGGAGGTGCTTCAGGTAATGGGGAGCAAGAAGCGGAACGCAGATGCGTTCACTCGGCTGGCCGACGGCCTGGCTGCCCGGGGTCACCCTGCCTGCACTCCTGACTACATCCGCAGTAAGGTCAAGGAGCTGCGGCAGGGTTATGCCCGGGCCCGGGATGCGGCCAGCCGATCTGGGGCCGCCCCCGTCACTTGCCCCTTTTACAGGGAGCTCAGGGACATCCTGGGCTCCTGGCACACCTCCTCCCCTCCGGCCACCCTTGACACCTCGGCTGACGAGCCCGAGCAGGCCCTGCAGACGGACTCCGCCCCGGAGGCAAGCCCCGCACCCCGGGGGCCCCCCCCCGGAGGCCATTCCCGGGACATCGTGGCAGGAGGAGGAGGAGGAAGGGGGCTCCTCCTCCACAGAATCCAGCCTGCAGATCCTCCTCCTGCCATCCCGGAGCAGCAGCAGGGCCTCCGACCCCCGGGGATCTCCGGACCGTGGGAGTGGACCCACAGGTAGGTACCCCTCTCTGGTGGACACCCCGGGGCTTGAGGGGCGGGGGGAACAGAGATGTGTCCAGGGCCCCCCACACGCTCACATGGCCATGGCCCCAAGGACAACTAGGGCCATGGCCCTCACAGCACTGCAGCCATCAGCCCCTGCCCCCCGCCACCCTGCATGACAGTGCCATGCCCCATCCCCGGGCCAGGGGGGAGCGGAACCTCGAGGGGCCCCCGGGCGGAGGGGGTGGGACACCCCGCAGCAGCAGCAGCATGTGATGGAGTGGGGGGAGTGCCAAAGGGAGACTCAGGCTACATATGAGCCACCAGAGCCGAGGAGCTCCCAGGGCCAAAGGAGGATCCTGGCGCTACAGCTGGCAGGTGACACCTCTGCCCTGAGCAAACAGGAGGGAGGAGCCGAGCTGGCTTGGAATTGGGGGGCAAGGGCGGGGGCCACAGGTGGAGGCTAGGGGAAGGGAGAGCTGGTAGGCAGCCAGCCAGAGGAGGGGGAAAGCTGCATCCCAGAGGGGCCCCCCTTGGGGTCTTCTCCCCACGACGGGTTGGAAGGACTGTCTCTTCCAACAGCTGGTGCTGTCACTCCTGCCAGAAACTGGCCATCTGTGGCCTAAGAAAGCTCTCCTGCTCTCAGACCCTGCGGGGTGAAGTGAGAGTCGCTCCCACCAGGGGACGGGGTGCAGGGCAGGGGGACCCCTGAACCCCATCCATCACAGCAGCATCTCCCGGGGACGGGGATGGGGAACCTGCAGCACAGGGCGGGGGGGACAAAGGCCACGGCTCGGGGCCCACACTAACGCCTGTCTCCATTCTTCTTTCCCCCCTCCTCTCCTGTGTCCTGCACCTGCACCATCCAAAGGACCGGAAGAGAGCGCCGGCGAGGCCTCGGTTGTCCCGGAGAGCCCTCTGGGACCCTTGCTCCAGGGCAGCCCCTCGGCCGAGGAACGACCGGCCCCGCAGAGGGCCAGACGGCGGACCCCGCGCCTGCTACCGGCGGCGACCATGGACCCCCAGCTGCTGGCCATCCTCCGCCGGCAGCTGGAGGTGTCAGAGCAGCACCTCCGGCTGCAGGAGCAGGGGCTGGCCTGGCGCAGGGAGGCATGGGGGGCCTATATGGAGACCATCAACCGGCTGGTTGACTACCTGGCCCCCCATGCCGCGCCGGCCGAGCCACCGCCCGCCATGCCCGTTCCTGCAGCCCCACCACCAGCTGCGCCAGCCGTCGCCGGGCCGTCCGCCGTCGCCCCACCACGCCGAGGGACCCCTGGAGCCACCCAAGACTCGCCAGCGCCGCTACCTTCCGGTGGAGCCCGCTCCCACCCAGCCGTGGACCAGACTGCAGGCCCGGCGGAGCTCCCGGCCGGGCACGCCCAGTGCTGGGCTGTAGGGGCGAGGGGCCCGGGACGTGGCCCCCCCCTTGTTGGACAGACTTTGGGGACTGCTTTATGTTACTGCCCCTGTTTGCCCCGTCCCCCCCTGTAAATATTTCTCCCCGTTCTCCTCCCTGCTTTTCTTTTTTGTTGATGGCGCACAGTTCTCTGCTTTGTTGTTGTATATTGTTTTATTTGTGCACATCTTGCTTTTGTTGAACATTTGTCCCTCCTTTTTGGTTTCTGTTTCACATATTTATTTATTTACAAAAAAAAAAAAATTCATTAAGACAAAAAAAACATTTACGTTCACCTACAAGTTCGTGCTGTCATTTCTCCTGGACAAGTGGGGGGGGTGGTGGGGTGCTCCATGGTGTGGGCGTTGGGGCAGGAGTGTGCGGGAGGAAGGGGCGGGCAGTAGGGGGCCTGGGCAGAGTTCACCCCGCGGCCTGTTGCTTGAAGTGGGCCCACAGGGCCTCCCGGACCCGGGTCCCCTCTGGGTCCACCTGCCGACTGGGGGCAGCAGGTGGCTGCATGTGTGCCCTGCCGGCCTCGGCGGCCCAGCCCTGAAGAAAGCTCTCCCCCTTGCTCTCCACGAGGTTGTGCAGGGCGCAGCAGGCACCTACAATCTGGGGGACGTTGTTGGGGCTGGCATCCAGGCGGGTCAGGAGACATCGCCAGCGTCCCTTGAGGAGGCCAAATGAGCGCTCCACCACCTGGTGCGCACGGTTCAGGCGCTCGTTGAAGCGCTCCTGGCTGGCGGAGAGGTGGCCCGTGTAGGGGCGCAAGAGCCACGGCCGGAGGGGGTAGGCCGCATCCGCGAGGATGCAGAAGGGCATGGTGGTGTCCCCAAGAGGGGTCTCCTGCTGGGGGATGTAGGTCCCCGCCTCCAGCCGGCGGCACAGGCCCAAGTTGCGGAAAACCCGGGCGTCGTGGGTGCTGCCAGGCCAGCCCACGTAAATGTCCTGGAAACGTCCCCGGCTGTCCACCAAGGCCTGCAGGACGACTGAATGGTAGCCCTTCCGATTGAGGTATCGGCCTCCACTGTGGTCCGGGGCGCAGATGGGGATGTGAGTCCCATCCAGAGCCCCAAAGCAGTTGGGGAAGCCCAGGGTGGCAAAGGCGGCAACAGTGGCATGTGGGTCCCCCAGCCTCACGAGCCTGTGCAGGAGCATGGAGTTGATGGCACGCACGACCTGCAGAGAAAGCACATGGGACAGCCCCAATGAGGGGTGAGCAGGGTGTGCGTGGCCCTGCCCTGCCCTGGCCTGCCCTGGCCCCCCTGCCCTGCCCTGCCCTGCCCTACCCTGGCCTGCCTTGCCCTGCTCTGCCCTGCCCTGCCCTGCTCTGGCCCCCCTGCCCTGGCCTGCCCTGGCCCCCCTGCCCTGCTCTGGCCCCGCTGCCCTGCCCTGCCCTGGCCTGGCCTGGCCTGCCCTACCCTGCCCTGCCCTGCCCTGCCCTGCCCTACCCTGGCCTGCTGTGGGCCCCCTGCCCTGGCCTGGCCTCCCCCTGTGGGTTCTCTTACCTCCATGAAGACAGCCCCGACGGTGGCCTTTCCGACGCCAAACTGCTGCCCCACGGATCGGTAGCTGTCCGGAGTGGCCAGCTTCCAGACAGCGATGCCGACCCGTTTCTCCACAGGGAGGGCACGCCGCATGGCAGTGTCCCGGTGCCTGAGTGCGGGGGTGAGCCACTGGCACAGCTCCAGGAATGTCTGGCGGGTCATCCTGAAGTTCCGGAGCCAGTGGTCGTCGTCCCACTCCCCAAGCACCAGCCGCTCCCACCAGTCGGTGCTGGTGGGGTAGCTCCACAGCCGCCGGCGTGTGAGGCGGGGGGGGGCCGGGGTGCTGCAGGGGTAGGGGCTGAGCCCCGCTGCCCTGGGGGCATCTCCTCCCCTGGGGCAAGAAGGTGCTCAGCTGCCCCCAACATGGCATGAGCCAGGGCAAGCCCTGCTCCTGCCGGGAGGGCTGGGTGGACCTCTAGCTGCTGCTGCTGCTGCTGCTGCTGCTGCTGCTGGGGGTCCATGACTGCGGCGCTCGGGGTCTGTGTGCCTATATGGCTCCTCAGACCGCGTGCTGTGCAGGCTGAGTGTATGTGGGAGGGGCCCTTTAAGGGAGCGGATAGCTGTTGCCCCGGAAGCGCTAGTCCGCCCGTTGACCCTGTCTGCAGCTGTGCCTGGCATCCCTATTTCGATGTGTGCTACTTTGACGTGTAGACGTTCCCTCGCTGCGCCTATTTCGATGTTGGGCTGAGCAACGTCGAAGTTGAACATCGACGTTGCCGGCCCTGGAGGACGTGTAGACGTTATTCATCGAAATAGACTATTTCGATGTCGCAACATTGAAATAAGCTATTTCGATGTTGGCTGCACGTGTAGACGTAGCCATGGAGAGCCAAGGCAGCCAGTCACTTCAGTGAGCTGGAGATGTGAGGATGGGGTCTAGGGTCAGACGAAGGGGAGGGAGGAGTTTAGAATGGTAGACTAGGGGAGGTGCAGTTGGAATCCCTCCAGTCACAGGCATGTCCCTGTCTCACTATGCCCCCACTCCCACCCCAGACTCACCTTGTTTCAAGTTTCATTATTGAATTTAATTTTGAAACAGAAATCAATTGCCCATGTACTTTCTGATACCAGCACAAAGGCTACTTGTAGTATTTTATGCAGTGATGGTGTGGTTGTATTGGTCCCAGGATATTAGAGACAAGGAAGAAAACACAATGGCTAGGTCTACACCAGCCTATAACCAAATATGAATAAGGGGATTTCGAAGTGTGTGGGGTCCTTTCAAAAATGACCCCTTGTAGACAAGCTGCGCCCGATCAAAAGCAGCACTTTCAAAGTGACAAGGCTGCCATTATGCTAATGAGACACTGGGTATTCATGGCACTGCCTCATTAGCATCTTTTGATTAGGTTCATTATCATGCCTCTTTCAAAGTTCTGAGGCTACTGTAGACATAGGCAATAGCTTGCCTCTCTCACCCATAGAAGTTTGTACAACTGGTGAGTGGCCTGATAGCTCCCTTAAACCAAAAAGGGGCCTTTGTTGCAAGCTCTGTTCTTGAGCGTCCAGGAAACCACATGTGACACGGTGCTATATTTTCCTCTGTGCCCTGCCTTGCTTCTACTCTCAGGCCATTGTGCCCTTTGTGTGCCTTATTCCTGGCACAGGGCACCAGCACAGGTTTGTTGCACAAACCATTGCAGGGACAAGGGGAAGCCAAGGTGCCATGTCCTCATCGAGACTCCATCCCTGTGAAATGGCACCTAATGTGGGAGGAGGACTTGTGGGTCTGTGAAAACAGATTCCCTCCACACGCCTACCACTTATGTAACGGTTGCTGTTTAGATTGCCGTATATTTCACATCTGCCCAGCACATATGGAGCAGAAAATGTGGGAAACGCATATTTCTGAGGCGTGGCAGAGTACAGGTCCAAAGAACAAGGAATCATAGAGGGATGAAGGGCAAAAAATAGACTCCATTTGTGCTTTTCTATGAGTGCACAGAATGGTCTATATTGTGGCCTTAATTTAAAATGCGGGGGGCAGGGGAACTATCTTGGAATTGAAACTGGATAGAACATCCTTTCTCCATGTCTTTAAACAAAATGGGTAAGGCATAATATAAAATTCACTCATAAGCTGTTACCTTGGGATTTTTAAAAATGCTAATCTATGTCTGTTTGCAGAGCTGTCTATTCAGTTTGAAAACTTAGTGACACTCCGATAAGACAAATCAGCTAGTGCTCAATAAACATTCTCTTCTTGCCATTGCTCAAGAGAAAACGCAGTATTAATATTGCTGCAGCCATCCCTTAATTTTTAAGGTAGGCTGATTAAAATGGACCATCCATACTTCCCAAAGTCAAAGGGAAGCCAGCAGATTGTGCCAGGAGCTTGATTCTGTAACCAACATCAGTAAGTACTAAACACAATGTAAGGTTGTGGATCTGGGCTTGGGGAAGGTTGGGGGATCTGAACTGTTCAGCAAGAAATGTCACTTGCTATGACTGTCCATTACAAGGTCAAAGCTACCAACTCCTCAAGTAAGTGTAGTGTTGAGACAGAGGTGAAGAATATCTACCATAATAACTAGCTCTCCTCCTCCACGGGCTCATAACAACCACAGTGGGAAGAGTCACCAGCATATGAAATTCTGAAGGTGGGAAACAGGGTAGCTTTGGCAGGAAGTGGGTATCCTGGCATAAGACAGCAGGGCATTGTCTCCCCTTCTCCAGCCTATAAGAACCTAAGGCTTTGCTACAGTAGGGTGTTTTCCAATAAACCTGGCATTTTGTCAACAAAACCCAGGGGGAGTTCACATCCCCAAGGCATTCTATAGATAGAGTGGTGGATCAACAAAACACAGCACTTTTGTCAACAGACTTATTCTGCTTCCCATGGACATAACGCCTCTGTTGACAGAAAGCTGGTCTGGACATTGCAGGGGGCCCTCTGATGACAGACAGGGCTCCCAGGACACCAGGCAGCCCTGTCTGCTATGCTTCCAGTTGGCCCTTTTGTAGAGAGAGTAGCAGGCAGTTCAGCTCTTGCTATCCGCTTGGCAGTTTGGCCATGATCTGTCAACAGAAGTTTTTGTTGGTTGACAGAAATTTTACCAGAAGGTATCTACCAACTAAAACTTCTGTCAACAAATCACTGCAGACATAGCCTAAATGTCTATTAGCTTTAATTTCCACCACGGATCTGGCCCTCATGTTCTCTTGTAAGTGTTTAGGGTTTGTCTGCATAAGAGCTGGAAGTGAGCTTCTCATCTCTGGTAGCAAGACTTACTCTAGTGGAACTTGAAGTAGTTTTGTAAAAATATTAGCAGGGATGTTGCAGCTTGTAAACCAGCATGGACTCTCAAGCCCTCTCACCACTCTGGGTCTGAGCTCAGCTCACTAGTCTCAGTCTCTGCCAGAGCTGCAGCATGCACACCCATTTTGGCAAGCTAAAGGGTCTAACTTGTGCAATACCTTTCATTCTTTGTCTTTGCACACCCATCTTCTGAGGTTTGCACATGGCATCATGGACGCTCCATCTCAAACGAGCCTGAGAGGATGTTACTGGGGAGCCATAGGATCAGCTGAGCTGAGGGGGTCAAGGGCCTGGAGAGAACTGGGCAGTCATGGTTTCAAAGCCTTCAGCTTGAACTACCGTGGTATCACTTGCTGCCTGCTGGCATTAGCTGCTCTGAGAAATTACATTCTTTCTTTTTGTCTGTGCTTCCTGGGCTCAGCTGTTGCATTGGATTTACTCCCTGGTTTCCATTTCCAGCCACCTTGTCATGGCCACCTGCTTCTTGGCTCAGCAGCTCTTCCAGCCCCTTCCCTGAGTCCCTTGTCCTGTTTTCTATGTTCCCATTAGGACGAAATTCCTTCCAATCACTGTGTAAATCTCCTGTACGTACCCACAAATCATTGTTTATAATCATTGCATGTCAAAACACTTTGAAACAGAATGGCTATCATGATGCCCCTGTAGTGGACAGAGCTGGCACCTCCCACTTCTACTTGCTCCGCTACATAGGCCTGGTACCTGTCATTTCCCGAGCTGCACACAAGTCAAAAGAGTAAGTTCACTGCCTGGTAATGTGGAGATTCTCTGCCCTAAATTCCAACCTCACTGATGGCGGTGAAGTCAGGTCATATATAAGAAAGCAGTTTGCCCTGTTATGTAACTTTCCAAAATTGTAATTGATTCAAGACGGTTACCTTCAAGCTGTGGAACAAAGTAAACTCGTGAATTAAAGTGAAACAGCCCAAAACAATTTCATAAAGGCTAGGAAACTTTCAGGTAAGGCTTCAATCTCTATCAACCAGCCACAGAACTATTTTAACTCCATCCTCCCAATCCTCATTATGATGAAGCATTAGAGGTTTAATCCTCAACTGTGATTTCCATTACTTTGGGGGTTTGTCTCAGACTATTAACATCATTTTAGCCTAGTACTTCTTATGTAAGTTATAGGAAAAATTGGAACATGAAATTACTATATAATTATCCCTCCATATTCATACCAAATGCACAATTGAACATATGGCAGACATGGTTAACTGTACATTCTGCTAATCTCTGCATTCTGTTCATGTCACTTAATTCACTATACACTATTTACAATACACCACTTTCCTGCAGAAATCCATGAAGGAAGACTCTGTATAAAGCTTCAGATGGTTAACAGGAGGGGGAAACTACCAGACATGCTTTTTACTATTGCATTTGCCTCCACCTTTTCTGCAGTGACCTAGAATGTAAGATCTTCGGGGCAGGGACTGACCTTTCAGTAAGCACAGTGCTGCCAACTAGCCTGATATTTTTTTACAGCTAATATTACATAATATTTAAAAGGAACACATTTTGAGCTCTTAAACATTATTCTTGCCAGAAACTGACTCTGGTATAGTGGTCAAGTCAAAGCCAATGCCAAGTGACCTTGAAATCTAATAAAAACAACATGGAATTTGAATATTCATAAAGAACTGTTGTAAACAAGCAAGAATGCATAGAACTGATTACTAGCGCTTTAAAATAATGTCAAATTAATAAATCTGAGAAATGTAAGTTCATGGATTTTTCTAATTGAAAATTTGCTATCTACATTGAGGAGAAGTTCATTATTTGCTTAGCTATAGTAGATGTTCATAAATTAGCATTTGCCAAACAGTATCACACAGTATTCAACATAAATCTAAATAAATAAGTAAGCTAAGGCACCTGTGTTTCTCAAACAGGGGTATGTATACCCTTGGGGGTGCATTGAGGTCGTCCTGGGGGTGTATCAGCTCATCTAGATATTTGCCTAGTCTTTCAACTGGCTACATAAAAACACCAGTAAAATCAGTACAATTTAAAAGTTCATTCAGACAATGACTTGCTCATATGGCTTCATATGCCTTATGCTGAAATGTGAGTACAATATTTCTATTCCAATTCATTTATTTGATAAGATAGAAGAAAGTCAGAAAGTTTTCAGTAGTAGTCTTCTGTGATATTTTTGCATGTTTTTGTAAGAAAATAGTTAAGTGAGGTTCAACTTGATGGTGCACAAAACAAATCTGACTCCTGGAAAGGGTACAGTCATCTCGTAAGGTTTAATGGCACTTGTTTCAAGACCTCAGATTGCCTAAGGACCATGTCTCTCAGCCCGAGGTACACCTACCCTTAGGGGTATGCAGGAGAAGCCTAAGGGTTTGTATAATTTTTTAAAAGGGGTACTTTATAAAAATAAGTTTGAGAGACCATCTTCTAGATCATTTTGATGTATTTAAAAATACAGAATTAATATCCAAATACAGCCCATATACTGCAGCACAAGGCATTATAAGCCCCACAGTAAACCAGACCAATCAGACACTTAAATCCCCTTGCAGCTTTTCCCCACCCTTTTCCCCGCCCTTTTTCAAATGTCTCTGGGGCAGAAGATGAGCTTTACAACTTGTCATGAAGGTTCAGTTATCATAGGCCAAAATAGAAAGCAAATTGCAAAGACTGGATCCAACAGAGAATAGCCAGCAGCCCCATCTCAATAGGGTTTCAGTTCAAAGCAGCTCTTCTGATCGCAACTCTTGACAATGTAGCAAGGGGAAAAGAAGTATTCTGTTTCTGATCATTTAGAATTTTATAGGTCAAAATTAACACCTTCAGCTTTCCTTGGAAGCACCCATACTGGAGTAAAGTACAAGTTGTGTTCTTGGGTGAGATTCTCCCCTTACTGAGCAGGCTGCTGTATTCAGTGTTAGCTTCAGCTTCTGGATGACTTTAAATTGCATCTTCAAATAGAAATCATGGTTGGCTCAACAGTAGATTGTGGCAAAGACATAGCTGATTGTTCCTTCTAGTTGATATCTAGTAACAGCCACATCCTCCTGACCACAGGAAAATTATTTTAACACTACCCCAGCTGCTGCTGCTGTGCAAATCTTTTTCTAGCACTTTAGCTGGCCAATAAATGATACAACCACCTGCTCAATCAAAGAGACCTGTGTTAATGTCACCATTTCACCTGGTTGCGTCCCCCAGCTAACCACAATCTCTTCTATCCTATCTGAAGTACAACTGGTCTCACAAGGATTTCATGTCCTGATCTCAGACAGAAATTAGTTACCAGAGTTACTCACTATAGCAGGCAAGGGGAAAATCAGAGGTATCCTAGACACCAGTTTTTTCATAATCATCAATGTAATTCAGGACAACTTGTTTTCTGCTAGTCATCACCTTATCCTAAAACAAGGTAGATATTCCAAACACAGGGGGACAAAGATTGTTCTTTGAAACTATTTAACTATTTTAGGCTGTGTCTACACGTGCCCCAAACTTCGAAATGGCCATGCAAATGGCCATTTCGAAGTTTACTAATGAAGCGCTGAAATGCATATTCAGCGCTTCATTAGCATGCGGGCGGCAGCCGCGCTTCGAAATTGACGCTCCTTGCCGCCGCGCGGCGCGTCCAGACGAGGCTCCTTTTCGAAAGGATGCTGCCTACTTCAAAGTCCCCTTATTCCCATGAGCTCACGAGAATAAGGGGACTTTGAAGTAGGCGGCATCCTTTCGAAAAGGAGCCCGGTCTGGACGCGCCGCGCGGCGGCAAGGAGCGTCAATTTCGAAGCGCGGCTGCTGCCCGCATGCTAATGAAGCGCTGAATATGCATTTCAGCGCTTCATTAGTAAACTTCGAAATGGCTATTTGCATGGACATTTCGAAGTTTGGGGCACGTGTAGACATAGCCTTAGGCTACATCTACACGTGCAGCCAACATCGAAATAGCTTATTTCGATGTTGAGACATCGAAATAGTCTATTTCGATGAATAACGTCTACACGTCCTCCAGGGCCAGCAACGTCGATGTTCAACTTCGACGTTGCTCAGCCCAACATCGAAATAGGCGCAGCGAGGGAACGTCTACACGTCAAAGTAGCACACATCGAAATAGGGATGCCAGGCACAGCTGCAGACAGGGTCACAGGGCGGACTCAACAGCAAGCCGCTCTCTTAAAGGGCCCCTCCCAGACACAGTTGCACTAAACAACACAAGATACACAGAGCTGACAACTGGTTGCAGACCCTGTGCCTGCAGCATAGATCCCCAGCTGCCGCAGAAGCAGCCAGAAGCCCTGGGCTAAGGGCTGCTGCCCACGGTGACCATAGAGCCCCGCAGGGGCTGGAGAGAGAGCATCTCTCAACCCCCCAGCTGATGGCCACCATGGAGGACCCAGCAATTTCGACGTTGCGGGACGCGGATCGTCTACACGGTCCCTACTTCGACGTTGAACGTCGAAGTAGGGCGCTATTCCTATCTCCTCATGAGGTTAGCGACTTCGACGTCTCGCCGCCTAACGTCGAAGTTAACTTCGAAATAGCGCCCGACGCGTGTAGACGCGACGGGCGCTATTTCGAAGTTGGTGCCGCTACTTCGAAGTAGCGTTCACGTGTAGACGCAGCCTTAGTCTTGCTTATGTAATAGAAATAACCCCAGAGCCATATTCCCTCTAATTTTTCCAACCATGGGCAGAACAAATTTTGTTATATGCACAAATGCATGAGCAGATCAGCACTACCCATACAAACACTTGCTGCGAGCTGTGGGCAGATGTGGACACTCTGGTGATCATTTGCAAGGCACCTGAATCTCTCCTGGGTGGCCACCCAAGCGCTTAGCTTTGTGGGGAACACTGCACCCCAGTAACCACTTAGAACCGAACCATAGAGTAATTTTGATATAGAAACAACTTTAATTGTTGTATGTGTGTTTTGGATACATTTGCTCCCTTGCGTACTTGATGCTGTTAGTGTTTACAGTTATGGCTTATTTGAATACATCTTACATTTTCGTAAGGGTTTTTTTTTTTCAGAGCCACACAATAGGCAGTCAACAGTTAGTTTCTGATCCTCTTTTATCCCTCTCATTTACAATCTGAGACAGAATGAATGTGCTGGATACCTCCTAGTGTGTGGCTGACAACTGAAGATGAGCAAAAAGTAATACTTTTGTTATTAGCTGGCCTGGAGAGAAGTTTTGGAGGATAACCAGTTATTGACCTATCCAAGTAAATATATTTAAGAATCAGAAGTTGTGAGGAGCTCAAACAAGCCACAGCATGAACCCTTCGGAAAGTGTTCGAAATGTTTGTGCTTCAGGATTAAATGTATCACCCAAACTATTTTTTTCCAATTTGCCTCTTATTTTATACTCACTTTAGTGGAGGCTTTGCTCTACTGTGTTTGGGTAAAAAGCCAGACATACAGTTTAAGTAGTTCTCAGATATTACAAGTGCACAGCCAAATTAATACCCTGTGCTCCCTCAAAATCCAGTTGAGGATGCCACTGTGTTATCTTAAAGACCTATACCAGTGAGGACATTAAGGCTTGTTTTGAAAAATAATAGCAGCAGACTTCATCCTATATTACCTCTTTCTTTCTCTCTTTTTTCTTTTGTGCATGCGTTTTTGTTTTGAAGGAGCAACTGCTCCAGATAACTAATTTTAATTAGGATTTAGTTAAAGTATGGACAGGATTAAAGAAAAGGATCTTTGCAAAAAAATTGCCAGTTGCTGACTTCTTCTCACAGGGACTTCATCTCCCTATCAGCATGCAGAACAGAAGATTGTTTTGCAACATGACTAATGGGAACAGATGTGTTTTTCAAGGTTGCTCTTCCCCTAAACTCTTCAAAGAAAAAAGTTGAAAATTAATATTAATCTCATAACTATTAACAAGTTTGGTTACAATAAGCTTTCATGGTTAACTTTAACTTTTACTAAATCTTTCTGTTGATCATATTAATGCATTGCTCTGCTATCTTCCTTAGAAAATCAGCATGTCATGGGATGTCTTAGCTCTGATTGTATTGTTTTCTGGGGGTTCTTCCTTTTTTCCCCCCTGCCATGTTTTAATCGCCTGTTTGTTTTATGCTTGCTACACGGTGGTGTATCATTCTTATTAATGTTTGCAAGCTGAAGCACATGTGTCACAAATCCTGACAGTAAATAATTAAAATGTTTAAATAAACGTGTATGTGTATGGTAGTTCTGGGGTTGTACAAATTTGTAGAGCAAGATTTTATACTGATCTATAATTATAACTGCCACTGACTAGCATGATCCTTACTGAGTCAGATTAATTTACACATTAAGCAGCCATCTGTAGAAATTTTCATATTACCTTGTTTGCAATGCCGGGGCTCACATGGGGATCTGGGGGAGGGGGAAACCATCTTGTCCTCTAGGGATATTTTTTTTTAACACTGCAGCCTGATGCATTTGTTTTGAACAAATTATTTCAGAGTCTGACCTTGGTCACCCCATTGTAATTTTGGCTAATGATCTGCAGAGGTATTGCAATACTTTGCACATATAACAATATAGAAATTTGTAAATTAAGAACACATTTTTTTATTTTAAAAGTCTTTGGCTCTGTCTTAAATAATGAAGCAATGCTTATGAACCAGAACAGATTTGCTATCATCTGTATTCATAAAAGATAAAAGTCCTATACCATTTGGCTACAGTAAGAAACATATTGAAAGATTGTTGAAGCAAATTCTCTTCAAAAGGGTGTTGAAATTTCAATACACAATATAAGGCTCTTCTTATTTACCAGTGATTTGTGGATGAGAACCACTTCACCTGATTTGCAAGTGATTCATAAAAATTAAGTTTAAATATAGATTGCACTCATATTAATATTAGAAATGAATTAACCTTGCATTAGGTTCTCCTAAACAGAATGGGGAGTGTGGAGGGAAGTGTGATAGAGGAGAACCACCCATGTCTTATCCCTGACTCTGACCTGTCATGTGACCCTGTATAAGTCATACCATCGTTGTGCCCTTTTCCTTCCAACCATTTCCTTATTGCCAGTTGTCTGCCATTTCTTCAGGAGATGGATGCTTATCACCGGTTCATATAAAGTCTTTCACAATAAGGTCTTCATCCTGTACAGGAGCTTTGGGAAGTCATGTAAGGCAAATAATAAAAGTGACTTGTTTAATGCAACAGCAAAACCATGGTTGCCTGCCAAATTAAGACTCAAAAGTAGGTTCTGTGCTTGGTGGATGGTGTCTGAGTATACAACAGAATATTCATGGGGTTGATGGTCAAGAAGAAAATCTTGAATGTTGATAGATTGGACCTAAGAACTATAGCAATTCTAAGGCCATAAAGGACCATTGTGACAGTCTAGTCTGACATTCAGTATAACACAGGCCATTGAACTTTCTCCTAAAGTATATCTTCTAGAAAAATATCCAATCTCAATTTAAAAATTCCTTGTAAGAGTGAATTGTTTAAAGGGTTAATTACATTCAGCATTTCAAAAGGTGAGTTATTTCCAAGTTGACCATATTACACCACTTTCCATAATTTTAAATTCTTTTTAAATGATTCTGCACTGAGTTAGAACCTCTTGGACACAATTGTTTGTTTGGAGAAATCTAAAATGCAGCCAGGTCGTTCACCTTCTGGCATAGTTATTTCAGAAATCATGGCAGGTGTCTATTCTGACCATTTGAAGGAGAGATGATCTGACAGCAGAGCAAAAGAGAACAGCAGCTGATAAGAAGAGAACCTAAGAAATGAAAACACAACCAAGAGGTCTGAAGGAAAAAAAATCCAGACATGAACTGATGGGAATAAGGGGACTTTGAAGTAGGTGGGGTCCTTTCGAAAAGGAGCCCCGTCTGGACGAGATGCGCGGCGGCAAGCGGCAGCAATTTCGAAGCTCTGCTGCCACCCGCATGCTAATGAAGTGCTGAATATGCATTTCAGCGCTTCATTAGTAAACTTCGAAATGGCCATTTACGTGGCCATTTCGAAGTTTGGGGCACGTGTAGACGTAGCCAAGATCTCCTCGTTATCCCTTATAGGGTCTTCCTATTTTGTTTAGTGCTGGGAAATCTGGCCATCTCATACACTTATTATATAAGTTCCAAGGGGCTTCTGATCTCTACTGCAGTTCATTATCTCCCATGTCTGTACCTAAAAAGTACATTCCCGACAGACAACTGTGCATATTAAATATGATGCTGTGACCATGCTTTCTGGAAGAGCTATCTTAAGAATGCTCAGTCACAGCAAACTGCAAGGAATAAGGTAAATGATCACCCCAAACAGGTAGTTTATTCTACAATTAGACTTATCAAGCCAGTAATTAAACAGCTCTGTAATCCCTTCGTGGTTACCAAGATGCTAAAACCCAGTTTCTTTTAAGCATTCCACACTTTGGTTCTCACCAAGACTGCCAAGTATTTATAGTGGCTACAGTTACACTAGTGAGTTTTACCAACAAAACCCAAGTTTTGCCAACAAAAATGGTGGAACATCCACATACAAAATGTGTTTTGTTGACAGCACTTCTGTCGACAGCCTTCTGCCTTTCCCAGGTGAGGCAGAGCACCTTTTGTTGACATGTTCTGTCAACAAAAAAGTTGTGTGACTGCTCTGGGGGCTCTTCTCTCAAAAGACAGAGGGTGCAGGTCCATGGGCTCCCCTGTCTGTTGTGTTTCCAGGTGCCTGTTTTATCAAGAGAGTGGTCTGTCAGTCCAGCTGCTCTATCGACAGATCAGAGCACTCTTCCAATTGGCTTTTATGTGCAGCCATGCTCTGTCAACAGAAGTTTGGGAAATCTCTTCCAGCAGTGACTTCTGCCGACCGATTGATGTATAACCATAGCCACCAAGAGTTATTTAAAACCTTACTGACCACATTGAAAGTCTGACCAGTTCCAAGAGATCAGCCACATCACCCACCAGATCAACATGTAACAAGGTGTGTGGTTTACAAACATATATTTCAGTTCTTACTAAAATGCACACTTACACTCAATTCTTAGTAACTAAACTGTGATTAAAAGATCATCACACATACAGATCAGAATAAAGTTCTTAGTTCAGTTTCATAGCAGAGACGGTGAGGCTGCTGATTTGTAAAGATTCTTCTAAAATCTGTGTAATAGGCTATAATCTCATTGCCAGTCCATGTACAGAGTTTATTCAAATTCTTCCATGGGAATTTTCAAGGTGGATCCAGAGTAACCTGGAGACATCAGTCCTGTGGGCTTAGAATTCTCCCTTCAAAGTTTAAGCAAATCTGAGATAAAACAGGATCAGGCCTGACTTCCTTGATAGCAGACACTGCAGGGCTTCCTCAGCAGAAGAAAAGATAACGTGTATTGTTGTTGTTTTGAAGTTAATCCCTTTTTCTACACTGGTAACTAGTTGCATTCATTAGCATAAGGCAACTAACCATTCAAACAGTTCATAAGCAGTTTACTAGAAACTTCAAAGAGAAATAAAGACAATGATATTATTATACTGCAAGTTCTATCAGAGATCAAAAGGGACTATTAACAGAATCAACAGTCTATAGTAATCAAATATGATAGATAGGAACAAAAGTTTACTGTGTGCAAGTTAATTAGATCACATTGTATAATGAGATATAGGTAAACACAGCCAAATACAATTAGTATCCACTTCTGATTCTCTAACAATGCAATCCTGCATATCAAGAACTCCAGTCTAATTTCTCATGGCTTTGGTGACTGTCTGCAAGGAATGGCCATGTTTAGCATTTCAATATTTTATCTGCTATGTCTCTAAAAGTTGATCGCTCACCCTTTGGGTTGGGTCACTCTGGATATTGGCTGCTTCACTCTGGCTGGCTCAGCACAACAGAGGCTACCTCAGGCAGCAGAGGAATTAACAAAGCAACAAAGGTCACACTATTCTTCAGACAAAGTGACTCTGAAAAAAGATTATTTGTGGTCATAGCAGATAATCAGCTGAACACTAGCACTCAGTGAAATGCTTTAGCCAAAATGACTGCGGTCTTTGGATGCATGTATAGAGAAATGTCAAATAGAAGCAGAAAAATTATATTGCCTCTTCTTTGGGTGCTAGTGTGGCTGACTGCTAATGGACTGTAATGTCCATTTCTGCAGTCAACAACTCAAGAAGGAGGTTGATTAAATTGGAGAGGGTTCAGAGAAGTGCCATGAGAAAAACTGATTAAAAGATTAGAAAACATATCTCATAATGATAGATTTGAAAAGTTAAATAAATAAAATTCAACTAAAAGAAAATGAAGGAGACCTCTGCCATAGTTCAAGTACCTACCAAGGGATCAGATAACTGATAATGTGTTTTTCAAGCTAGCAGAGAAAGATATCACATCATCCCATGGTAGGAAGTTGAAGCTTAACAAATTCAGACTGGAAATAAGGCATAAATTTTTCCAGTAAAAGTAACGAAAATTGGATACATTTACCAAGCATCATGATCCATCACTTTTTGTTTGTTTCTTAAAGAAAGATTAGATTTTTATTTAGGCTGTGTCTATACTAGCACCCCCTTTCAAAAGTGGGATGCTAATGAGACACTTTGGGATATTCTAATGAGGCTCTGCAATGAACATGCAGCACCTCATTAGCATAATGGTGGCCACAGCACTTCGAAAGTGCAGCTTTCAATCACGCAGCTCATCTACACAAGGTCTTCTTCGAAAGACACCACACACTTCGAAATCCCCTTATAACCAAATAGGAATAAAGGGATTTCAAAGTGCATGGGGTCCTTCCAAAAAGGACCCCGTTGTAGATGAGCCATGAGCCATCGAAAGTGGCACTTTCAAAGTGCTGCAGCCACCATTATGCTAATGAGGCATTGCATATTCTTTGCAGAACCTCATTAGCATATCCTGAAGTGTCTCATTAGCATCCCCCTTTTGAAAGAGAGTGCTAGTGTAGACACAGCCTTAAAAAGATACATTCTTATTCAAAGAATTATTTTGAAGAAGTTCTATTGCCTGTGTTTTTAAATCGTTGGTCAAACTAGAAGGCCATGGGGGTTCTTTATGGCCTTCAAATCTAAGAATTAACATGTACGGTTTAGCAAGGAAAAACAGAGTAGCTGTACACAGTATATATAATAATATCTTTGAAGACTAGCTTCTCAGTGAACATTTCCCTTCATCTCTCTTCAGAGAGATTTTTTTATTAAATTTCCTCTCCTCCTTTTTTCTAAAAGGATTGAGGGTATGACATGGGAACTGGTAAATTCAAGAAGCAGCAAATTCTGACACAGTTATGGGAACAATTGGATAACTATGGGGATGATCCAACATCAGTGAGTGCAGAATCACTGAATGAAGTTTCCTATTTAAATATTAGTACTCGAGCTCATGGGTGCCTAGCACCTGCAGATTTCAGCAATTTCAGTTGAAATCAGTTGGAGCTGGGAGCACTCAACCCCTTTCATCAGCCCTACTGTAAGTACATAGAGAATTACTGTAAGAATGGATTTTATCAGAGATTCTTTAAATGGTTAATACAGCAGTATCAATGGTGTGAGTGTTTTCTACTTTTCTTATCTCATAATATTAGGATATATAGCTATATGAGTGGAAAAGAGCTCCCTTAATGCTTCGTGGGTCAGTACATCTCAGGATCTCAATTACCACTCTTATTATTGCATGGGGTGTAGTTCCATACATTCAATCATTTACACACCCGCAGAATGAATTTGTACATACAAGCAACAAGAGCAAATGACTTGCGTGTGCCAAATCTACTATCTGCATGATCAAAATCAAGGATTATTTGAAAATGCGGCCATTAGACTGTGGCAGAGTGGACAGAAAGAGTTTAGAAAGCATTTACAGAGACATTACATAGTTCTTTATTATTTTAGTCCATACGTTTTATGAAAACTTGGGGAAAGAATGAAAATGGTTTTGTCAACCTCAAACCAGGACCATAACCTGTGCTTTTTTTGTGCTGGTGCTTGCTGGTACTGAGTACTGGCACTTCTGCAGCCCTAGCCGTGGGATTGGTTGGGGGTGAGGGGGTCAGGAGCCAGCTAAGCACAGACTCCTCTTTTTTTACAAAAAAAAGGCACAGATAATAACAAAGTTTACCATAAAAGCCAAAGATATTTTTATTAGATGTAAGCTTAGTGCCCAAGGCTTATTCAAATTTAAATAACATGTACTGGGAGTCTAAGCATTGTTTTGGGATACCTGTGAATTGTGTGTTACACAGGAGCTACTTTGGTTGCCATTACACACTCGACAATTACCTTAATATTTGTAGTACTATTTCCAAGGTGGTACACTAAATCCTACAAGTAGGAAAAAATGTGGCTAACGAATGCCCTTATTGAAGTTACCATTATTGTTGCTGGTGGGTGAAAACATGGGGAAGTCTACAACAGGGAATTTAAAAACTGTTCCTAGTTTGGATAAATTAGGAGGACAAGATGAAACTGTAAACCTAGATGACCTGCATACCAGATGGTGCAAAGGGGAATTTAATTGCTAATCATAAAATGTAGCCAAACTAGGTTACATGTAACCAAGCTAGTGACTCTCTAATGTAGACAGTGCAGCAAAGAGTATACCATAAACATTCTAAGATACTAAGAAGCATTTTTTTCATTATGTAAATATATTTGCAAGACAAATATGGGGGGAACTAATAGAGGATAAGGATACAGGATTAAGAAAAGTGCACCTTAATTTGTTAAATGTTTTTTTTGTTTAAATCTAAACTTTCTCAAATGTTTTGTTTCATATTCTACTAACATATTAACAGAGAAACACATTTGGATGATCGCTAAAAAGCTGCAGCAAAATTAGAAAATCTAAAAGTCAGTCTGTGTAGAAGAGATTTATTAATTTAACTTTTAAAAGAAGTTTTCTTAGGAGAAACTAAGTGAAACTTGGCTCTTTGAACGCTCCCTGAGGTAACTTCAGACATCCAATATCACAAGGCACTTTGGCGAGATAGTACTGAGTAGATTTTCTGAGAGTTGAGCTGATTGCCCTGGGTTCATTCTGCTCTCCTAAGGCTCCAGCTCAGGAAAGATTTTAAGCATGTGTTTAAATTTAAAGCTCTTGCTTAATAGTTCTCCCAAAGTGAGATGCATTTCCTCAATCAGGGTCCTGATTTATAATGTTTGGTGTTTCAGCAGAGCATTAAAAGACCTAACTGGATTGCAAATATGGCTGTCAGAGTGTAAACAGAGTAGCAGTCTTATTTCCTTTCCACACCTGGGTGAATTTAGTGACCATAAATATATAACAAATAATTCTGAAATGAATCAGACACAGGACAATTAAAGGACCTTCTGGTTTTCCCATACAACTGTTCCCAATATAATTTTTTTTGTGTGTGGTAGCAGTTTACTCAGTGCCTGCAGTTCACTTGAGCAGAGACTGTTACATCTTCTGAATTCTGTTTGTGTGCTGGTAGCATTTTACATCCACCTATGTATTACAGGTGAAGCTGCTTCATCTCTATGGCAAGGTTATTCGACACTTGCCATCGTAAGACCCTCTTATAATTTATATACTTATAATTTTGCTAAATTTTAACCATACAGACTGAAATTTCTCATGCCAGGCACCTGTTTTCAACTTTCAACAAAATTTGATTGTTATTTTCCTAAATGAGATTAGAAGGAAATGTTTTATGTATGTAAAAATAAATAAATTTAAATTCATATAACCATTTTGTGAGTGCCTCTAGCTCTACAGTTAGCACATTTCCTACCATTTCTAAAGTCTAAAGTGGGATGTGTAGATGGAGGTGTGGATGGGATAAGTGATTAGCATCATGACCTGGCATGCACAGTCACACCACTCCAATTTTAGGCTAGGGTTGCCAGCTGGCTGATATTTGACTGGCATGGCTGGATTTTTATGTGGATTTACCAGTTGCCAGAAAAATAATTTTCTCTTTACTGTTTTTGTTTTTAGTGGGTCTGAAGATTTGCATTATTATCACAATAAACTGGGATATATAATGTTAAGGATGTGTCCAGCTAAATTTGCTGCAGTGTCTCCAGTTCCACACACTAAGCGATATCAGACCAAAATTGTTGAAAATACAGCAGCTGTCTGCACACACACACACACACACACACACACACAGAGGGTTTGAGTAATGCAAAAATGAGGCAGTGTTATCAATCTTATCTATATGTGTTATCTCTATATACTATAAATGGGTGTTGGGCAGGGGGTTGTGAAGTTGTCTTGCAGTTCGGTTGTAGTGCGTTTGCCCTATGCAGGGGATGTGCCATGTTTTTTGCATTACACAGATGGCAATGCTGTTTGGGGGATCCAGGCCAAACCTGAATGGCAGCTCAACCCCCCATGCACCAGACCACAATGCCACTGAGTTAAGGTGCCCTCTCACCCAGAGGGCCTGGAGTAAACTGATCTTCTGTCAGGACAGGAGGCTTTGGGGTCAAATGTGGGATTGTGGGGGAGTCTGGGAGCAAAGACCGGAAGTTTGGCAGGAGAGTTACCTTGGTATGAGTAATGAACTTTCTGCTGTTCTGTGGAAAAAAAAAAAAAAGTAAAATTTTGAGTTCTGGCCCCAGTATAAGTCTTTGAACAATCTCAGTTTGCATGCTCTCAGTAGAGGCATTTTAGAATTTAGCTGCTAAATTCTCCAAGGTCTGTGGCAGCACTGAACATGCCTCATTCTAGGACTCTGAGGGCTGAGGATTTCCCCTGCAGTTGCTGTTCCCAGTAGCCAGAGGCCATTGCAGAGCGAGGCATAAAAAAAGAAAGTAGGAGCACTTTTTTTGCCTCTGTATTCTCAATGCTTCCTCTGTTTGTGTCCCAGCAGAATAGAAAAGCAAGCAACGTGGCTGGGAAACAGAGGCTACGTCTACACGTGCAGCCAACATCGAAATAGTCTATTTCGATGAATAACGTCTACACGTCCTCCAGGGCCAGCAACGTCGATGTTCAACTTCGACGTTGCTCAGCCCAACATCGAAATAGGCGCAGCGAGGGAATGTCTACACGTCAAAGTAGCACACATCGAAATAGGGATGCCAGGCACAGCTGCAGACAGGGTCACAGGGCGGACTCAACAGCAAGCCGCTCTCTTAAAGGGCCCCTCCCAGACACAGTTGCACTAAACAACACAAGATACACAGAGCTGACAACTGGTTGCAGACCCTGTGCCTGCAGCATAGATCCCCAGCTGCCGCAGAAGCAGCCAGAAGCCCTGGGCTAAGGGCTGCTGCCCACGGTGACCATAGAGCCCCGCAGGGGCTGGAGAGAGAGCATCTCTCAACCCCCCAGCTGATGGCCGCCATGGAGGACCCAGCAATTTCGACGTTGCGGGATGCGGATCGTCTACACGGTCCCTACTTCAACGTTGAACGTCGAAGTAGGGCGCTATTCCTATCTCCTCATGAGGTTAGCGACTTCGACGTCTCACCGCCTAACGTCGAAGTTAACTTCGAAATAGCGCCCGACGCGTGTAGCCGCGACAGGCGCTATTTCGAAGTTGGTGCCGCTACTTCGAAGTAGCGTGCACGTGTAGACGCAGCTAGAGAGGGTGAAATATGGACCAGTAATGGCAGAGTGCATAAATGGGGAAAAGGTTTCTGAGGGGGGCTGGGGATTAAGAGATTGAACCAATGGAGAGAGGCAGGGACCTGGGGTCAGGCTCAGGGAGAACAGAGTCATAAGAGACTGTGACCAGTAGAGCATGCTCCCTCCCTGCTTCCTGGTAGCACCTGGAATGGAACACAAGTTTTCTGAGTCTCACTATTCAGCTGCCAATGATTATCTGTAAAATCCAGTGGCAAACTGTGCCTCTGTCACTTTCTCTTTCCATTCGTGCTTATCCACATAGCAGTAAAATAAGCAGTAGAAGTGCTCTAGGGCTGGACTCTTTAGCCACAGCACAGATGTACACCACTTCAGCAATCTGAATAGCAGACATTTGTGCAGAGCGTCTAAAGGTTCCAAACATATTGATGACTCACTGAGGTGTCAGCGATTCTACATGATGGAATTTCTTTTCTTCTTAGTCTGCTGTCCTTAAAATTTAAGAAATTACACATATGAACAGGGGTCCTGTGAGGGAAAAAATATTATATGATCACGTAATTGAAGACTGTACCATAATGCACATGAACAAGGGGCTAAAATAATTGTATACCAATAACTTTTATGCTGGCTTGACTATAACAGTAACATAATTTTAGCATTGCAGTTTGTGTGTAATTGTTTAAATGCAGTGCCACAGGAGTGCATGACAAAATCAGGACAAACCACCATACTCACATTTGTTTATGACTTGATTTAAAACTTTGAAATCCAGTCCCCAAAATAATTTAACATTGAAGCAAATTTACCTAAATGGGGAGATAGGAGTCATCTTGGCAAAATTCTGGGAGCCTGAGAACATTTCATACTCTTTTCTGTGACCACAGGAAGTCTCTTCTTCCTCATTTAACAGATATCAAATATTCACAGCCCCACTGAAGTTAATGTGAGTCATGGCTCCTAGGCACTTCAGAAAAATCAGGCAAATAATCTTTATGCCTTAGTTGGTTAATCTGTGTAACAATGATAACACTTAACTATGCTATACACTTTGCAATGATTCACTGTTGTCTATTTGTATTCCTTGGAGCCTCTGTCAGGGATCCAGGCCCCACTGTGTTCTCACTGTATAAATGCAGAACAGCTAGACAAGCCCTGCCCCTGAGAGCTTGCAGTTATTAGAGCTCATGAAGGAAACAGTGTTCTTTATATCATTGGATTGGTACAGACTAGTCATTCTTGAATATTCACTTTTGAGTATCTTCAAGGGATGACACTGAGGGATGATATTGAATGCAGTATACTGAAGTATTTCTTGCTGGTTGTTCCTTTCTCTGGAACAGTATAAACAGAAGTATTAGCAAGAAGGAAATAATTTAGATCTCAAGAAATGACTTGCTGTAATGAGGGAGATCATTTCTACTCTACCTTACTTGAGCCCTTAGTCTCTTTATTGGTTATTGAGCCACGAAAGGAGAGATGAAATGGTAAGTTTAAGAACATTGCTTCATTTTTAAAGAGAACAGGTTCATACCTGGATATCTGTTCATCTGCCTGCTGCAATTGTTGTTGTTGTTGTTGCATAACATAGCAATTAAGAGTATCCTGGCAGAAATGAGCAAAGAATGATCCAAAAAGCACACTTAAAGGACAGTTGTTATTGTCTGGTAGCAGTAGATGATCATGACACACAGCTAAGCAGTTCTGCTTCTTGACAGTAGAAGAGTTTGAGAATATACGTAAACACATGGTCATATTTTCCCAAAGGTGCTGTTCATAGAATTAATTCTTTTTTTCCTTTATCATTTTTGTTGCTCTTGTTCACTCCCAAGATAGAAGTTTGCTAAAAGGCATTAAAATGGTGAAGTCAATGGAATAAGGTGCAATTAGCTCATCCATTTCAAAACGTCTACTAAATAAAAATGTACAAATGTGGCAAAATGTAGCTGCTTGAAGTAATGAGTAGTGAATTGGCTACATATATTAAATATATTGAAAAAGGAGAGGACGTGAATGGGTCATGCTACTCAGTTAAAAGATTTTTCCAGTTCCAACCAGCTACCCTTCGATAATGGCAAATGTGCTAGTGATTATTCTTTAGACAAGGATGCAAGGAATGAAAGGCAAAGCAGAAACAATAGCATGCATTAGCCGCAAATCATCTAAACAATGGCAACAAGAATGGAAAATTCTTGGCTACACTTTTCGTGGGGGATTTTAATTGCCCATAAACCTGTTGAGTTTGAGAGTTCTGAGCATCCACTGTCATGGAGAAACTGATGCTTTAAAAAGAAAGAAGAAAGTATCCTGGATTTACTTTACACTCACTGGGTGAACCTACTGGGAATATGAGTACAATAGAGAAGTCTAGAGCCAGGAACCACTGCATACTTGAATTCAGTAAAGCAAGGGAAAGGTCTATTTCATAGCATTGGAGCTATCTGTCCAAGGATACTAGATATTGGCGGGTGTAAGTGCATGAAATCCTGGCTCCCTTGAAGTCAATGGTAGAATTGCACCCCTAATGAGTATATGCAAGAAGATTGGGGGTGAAACAATCAAAGTTATCTTGACTTTTTTCAGATTTCACAAAAGAAAAAATATTTAAGTGAAGATGGTCAATGTGACTTCACAAGGGATTGGCTCAAATTTCAAGAAAAAATATGTATTGGAAAAGAGTTAAGACAACCAAACAGGAATATAGTCAGACAAATATTGTTGAAGTAAGCAAAAAAAAGAATGAAAGAAAGCTAACTGTCAGGGTTAAGGAGAATACAAAAGCCTTTAACAGAAACCAACGGCCTAATTTGGGTGGGGGGAGGTAGTTTAAACCAAGGACTCAATATTGCAAAGATGATTTTTTTGAAAAAAAAGTATGCCTTTAACCAAAAAGTGGAAAGAAAGGAAAAAGAAGTTTGAACAATTACCAAGGAAGAGTTTATAAAATTAGACTATTTCAGAAGAGCATGTAAGGACAGACTGAATCCATGAACACATCTGTATCAGCCAGGCTTGATCCTGTGATACTGAGATTCCACAAACAAATTATTGAACCACTGACAAATATTTTCAAAAAGCTTTGGAGAGCCAAGAACTGCTAAAAGAATCCAGGAAAAGAAAACACAGATGAAGCCCTGAATTGTATACAAGAAAATCAGAGTGAGGCTAGGTGTTATCAGGCATGAAATTTACTTTCTAAGACTCCAGTCCTGCAACTCACTGGAATTACTAATGTGCTTAACATTAAGCACATGTGCAAGTGTTTGTGTGAACTGATACTTAGCCCAATGAAATAATGGAACAAATAAGAAGTGACACCACCAACTGAGCTGCTTTTTAAAGAAAAAATGTTATATTAAATCTGATGCACAGTCATTCTAGAAAAAATGTCTATTTGGTTAAAGGCTTCAGTTGGAGTCTTGGGCTACGTCTACACGTGCACCCAACTTCGAAATAGCTTATTTCGATGTTGCGACATCGAAATAGTCTATTTCGATGAATAACGTCTACACGTCCTCCAGGGCCAGCAACGTCGATGTTCAACTTCGACGTTGCTCAGCCCAACATCGAAATAGGCGCAGCGAGGGAACGTCTACACGCCAAAGTAGCACACATCGAAATAAGGGAGCCAGGCACAGCTGCAGACAGGGTCACGGGGCGGACTCAACAGCAAGTCGCTCCCTTAAAGGGCCCCTCCCAGACACACTTTCATTAAACAGTGCAAGATACACAGAGCCAACAACTAGTTGCAGACCCTGTATATGCAGCACGGACCCCCAGCTGCAGCAGCAGCAGCCAGAAGCCCTGGGCTAAGGGCTGCTGCCCACGGTGACCACAGAGCCCCGCAAGGGCTGGAGAGAGAGTATCTCTCAACCCCCCAGCTGATGGCCGCCATGGAGGACCCCGCTATTTCGATGTTGCGGGACGCGGATCGTCTACACGTCCCTACTTCGATGTTGAACATCGAAGTAGGGCGCTATTCCCATCCGCTCATGGGGTTAGCGACTTCGACGTCTCGCCGCCTAACGTCGATTTCAACTTCGAAATAGCGCCCAACACGTGTAGACGTGACGGGCGCTATTTCGAAGTTACTGCCGCTACTTCGAAGTAGCGTGCACGTGTAGACGCAGCCTTGGTGTCCAATTCTGGTCAAGAAAGATGTAGAGAAATTGGAGAGGGCTCAGAGAAGAGCAACAAAAACTATTAAAGGTCTAGAAAATGACCTGTGAGAGAAGACTGGAAAAAAATTGGTGTGTTTAGTTTGGAAAAGAGAAGACTGGGAGGGGACTTGATAAGTACCTAAAAGAGTATTACAAAGATGATGGAGAAAAATTGTTCACCTTCACCTGTGAGGTTAAGACAAGAAGAGAGCCTTTGGTTGGATATTAGGAAAAACTGTCCAGGTGGCTAAACACTGGAATAACTTGTGTAGAGTAGTTCTGGAAACTCTATCACTGAAGATATTTAAGAGCAGGTTGGACAAATATCTATCAGCTCTGATCCAGATGGTGCCTGGTCCTGCCAGGAGATCAGGGGATAGGACTTGATGACTTCACAAACCCCCTTCCAGCTTTAGTATTCTATGGTTCTATGAAGAGAATACAATAGCCATTAGATATTCTGGATTGTTATGATCATGAAATCCTACTTGAAAACTAATTAAAAGTGGTTTGGAGAAAAAAACTGTGGACTCAACTTTTTGAAGGACCATAAGCAAAGAGAAAAGATAAACTATATCACCCCTAATTGTTTAAAAATTATTTCTTTGCACTCAGAGCTTGAATGATAAACTTTTTTTTCTGGTTTATTCTTAGGTGTCTGTGAATTCAGTCACTATGCTTTAACAAGAGGAACTGCTGTTTCCATCCTTCCCCACAATGTCACTCTCTTCCCACCAACTTAAGCCCTACTTATGCTTAGGAATCTGTTAGATCTGTAGAGCACAGTCCTACTTGGTTAACGTTAACAGTGTACCCCTTTCTTTCTTCTGGTTAGCTAGCTGAGTGGAAAATTTGTCTGTTCAGTTTGCATTACCACCTGTCCCATGTTGCATTGGGCCTGAAATGCAATGTAAAAGTTTGCATAATGTTGTACTGTCTTCATGAATCGTGCTAGTTCATTGCAAGTAGAGAAAGGGGAAAAGAAAATGTTTTGATTCAGCTTGGACGTGCATTCATAAACCCAGGAGTGGATGATTAATCTCCCTACCAGTATGTATACATGTACTCACTTTCACACACTGAGGCTGCATCTGCACTGCCCTTTTGCAAGGGGTATGGAAATGTAGTGGATCAAAAATGCTAAGGCACTGATATGAATATTCAGCACCTTGTTTGCATAAGGACAGCCACTCACCATGTCAAAAGTGCTGCTTTTGAAATGCAAACTAGCTGTGTAGATGGGGTTCCTTCAAAAGGAAGTCCTGCTTTCGAAAGCACCCTTCTTCATAATATGTTATGAAGCCTGACAGACAGTAGTTTTTTTTTCTTTGTCTGAATCGCTGAGAATGTTTTAGACAGTTGTTTGCTCTTTGTTTTGGTTCAGTACTAGTTTCTGGCGTATGTCATGTGATGTTTTCCACTGTGACTCATTCTGAGTCACAGATGACATGTCCAGTTCTAGAAGTTCTAAATGTGCACCAACCTTAGCCAAGATGCTGTTAAAGTTTCATGGAGAGGATCTGCCTTGGAGAAACTTTGGACCAGATTCTCAGAACAGGCATGATTTCATTGACATTAGTATCTTCAAACAGAAATTTTTCAACTTAAAAGTCGGAAAACAGTTGGTGATAGGAACTGATATAAAAACAAAATTGTGAGCCTGTAACACAACTCAGATTGTGCTTACACGAAGCCTCCTAAATCACAATCTACCACCCTTAATTTTCAGTAACACAGACTATGGATCTTCCTACCGCTCCAAATGCTTTGGGGGTTTGGTTTATATTCAGATGTGCAGAGGCATTACTGATAAATAGCATGGAGGCGCAAGTAAACCTTTTACAAAATAATCTACAATATGACAAAATGAAGGCTACAGAGCCATTGAGATATTAAATATGAAAGACCTTTTCCATTTACTTAGAGCATTCCATATAATAGATTTATTAGCAGTTCCTATCTGCATGGTAAATGATGCATAAATGATGGTAAAGGTGTGTAAGAGAGCCATATGAAGGCTCTCACACAGTAAATAAATTAGTTGAGAGATGGCTTTTCTAAGGGTGAATGGTTCTGCCGAGTTGTTTAGGGCATCTCATGCAATGATGGATGCAAATTTGCAGCATTTTAGAATACCAGCAGTTCAAGGGAGGAGTCCAAATGTATGAAGACATATTTTCTTATGGTAATCAACCAAATACGTGGCTTCAGCCTCACCCTCAGGAAAGAGTCTTTTTTTTTTTTTCTATTGCTAAGCCAGAAGTGATGGAACAAAGCACCTTGTGTGCACAACAGGAGTTTGCATTTTCTCTGTGATGCTGTCCAGACAGATTTTCTTACAGTCTGTGTGTGGGGGAGAAGGAGAGAGGTAGGCTTCGATTTCCACGTGAAATAATGACTTTGTATCCAAGCCAACATTCCACTGAGCCTGCTGCAGAATTCCCAGATTACTTTGCACTACAGTCCACTGCAGTTTCCACAAGGCTTTTATAATGTACGTAGGGAAAATGTCAATTTGAATTTGCAGGCAGAAAACACTTTTTTTTTTTAAATTAAGCATCCATGTGCTTGCTCGAGGTATTCTCCTCTGCTGCTAGACAGAGGAACAATGACATGAGAAGCGGGGAAAGAAGGAGCTTTTAACCAGTTTAACAAGCATAGCCTTGGCACTCAATGAAAAGTCGTTTGCCTCTTTCCATATTTTTAACAATGTCTCTTGCCTTTGACTTGTTATTACTCCTGTAATATACAATTTGTTTGTAATTTTCTGCTGCATTGATTTCAAAGGTTCCAAGTAATCTCTTCCTATCTTACCAGGAAGAAGATAAGAGGGCGTATATTCTAAAATTTAAATGACATTCCATTTAATATAGTACCAGAGTTTCTTCTCTTGTTGCTAGGTAAGAATCCTTTATGTGCGTCTTATACACTGTGCCCTTCTCTGTTTCACACCCTTTCTTGGAGTGAGTTGGGCTTAGAGGCATTTTTCATAAGAGAAAATGGTCAAGAATTGCTGTAAATTGCATTCTGTTTAGTATCATGTTGGCTGGAGTGGGGGAGACTAGGCGAGAGGAGAAGGGTGGAGAGAAGAGATAAAAAAAAATATTTTCCTTGTCATCTGGGGGAGAGAATTGTTTTCAGTTTATGAAATGCAATGCAAAGATGCACTTTCAACTAAACAACACAGCATCAGACACATTGTGACAGTAAAGATAAGATTTAAACATCTGTAGAATATCTACAATTCTTGCATGCAGTTTATTTTTCAAGTTAAGCTTTCAAATATTGCAAGTTCACATTCAATGCCTTGATCAAAAATGATAAATGAACTACTGAATTAGAAGAAGATGCTGATATTATTTTAACCAGTAAACTAACTCAGGGTTAATCTGGGTGTTATTTAGCTTGTTGAAAGTGTTTTGAGTGAACATATGGTTTCTATTGTGAAATCAAGGCAGAGTTTTAACTATGAATAAAGATAATTACCCTTTGGACTTTAAACATTTATATGTGTCAGGTTATGTTGGAGCATTTTTCATGGTCAATAGGTTAAAAGGTTATAAAGTTGAAAATATATATTGTTTGGGTAAAACTGCCTCCTGGCAGGATACTGCAATTCGCTACTGCTCTCTTTTGGAAAGAGCTGGTAATAACAATCAGACAGCAGCCACTGTGGTAACATAAAAGACTGTTTATTTAAACGAGATGTCTTATGGTAAAAGGTTTTAATATGGGAATTACAGGAATTCAAGCATAGTTTATATATAGTTTTTATAGCTGGTTACTGCAGTTTAATTAGATATATACTGACAGTAAGTTTTTAAGTCTAATAATACTAGCAATAAACTGCATCAGTTACAAGTACTTTTAAAACAGATTTCTGTTTAATGTTAGCATTGTGGGTATTGCTATATCCTTATCAATATAGTCTTGTCTTGAATTAGGCTTGAAATATGGCTCAGTATTACTCCTAGAATGTAGCCCTTGGCAACAGCCTTTTCCATTGGGCCAGACATTACATGTGCACTGATGATGTCTATGGGACTCAGCTGAATGTGTTCCGAGAAAATGCTGACGTTCGTATCTAATGGAAACTGACTCACAGCACATAGTGCAGCAGATCACCCTCAAAGTTTAAACCTTCATGGGATCTACATTGTCCTTTAATGGAGGTCAGTAATAATGATCATCAGTTTCTTCCGTCTAGGGGCTTGCTGTCATTCACAGTGTCAACACAGCCCTTTACTCTCTTATATTTCACTGTATACAGCAGCTATCACATTGGCAGAACAAATACTGCTATGTAGTATACAGTCTTGATTTCTTTGTCCCCAATTCTCTCTCTCAATTCTATTGTAAACAAAGAGGTATTCATGCCCTTTGTGATAGGATTTCCATTTTGGGCCACGGGGGCTGTAAGCGTAGCTGGTGAAGAGACCATATTCAGGGTAGAAAATGAAGAGAATACCAGCAAAAATGTCCCTTCTGAGAGAAAGCTGAGGTTGGTAAGTTATCAACTAGTTATTCTAGTTCTTTGTCTCAGGAAGCACCCATGCAAAGGGTAAAGAGAGGAGAGGGGAACAGTTCTCTGGGATCCCCTATTTTCTTCAATTCCCATGACAAAAAAGACTTCCAGATTTCTATGGAAAATAATATTTCTGTAGGTTTTGTAAACCCATCTGGAGAATCTCAGATTCTCTATCCCATACAATTCCACAGACATGGTCAAAAACCTATAGAAATAGTATAATACGCTCTTACATTATATGAGCTAAGTCTACACTGGGATGCTACAATGACATAGCTTATTTCGATGTAGCGAAATCGAAATAAGCTATTTCGACGAATAGCGTCCACACATCCTCCAGGGCTGGTGCCGTCGACGTTCAACAGCACTACATTGAAATAGGCACTGCAGGGGAGCATCTACACACAAAAGCAGCCCAAATCGAAATAAGGGTGCCAGGAACAGCTGCAAACAGGGTCACAGGGCGGACTAGCACTTCCGGGGCAACAGCAAGCCGCTCCCTTAAAGGGCCCCTCCCAGACACATGCAGCCTGTACAGCACGCGGTCTGCAGAGCCACAAGCACACACACCCCATGAAGCACCATGGACCCCCAGCAGCAGCAGCAGCAGCAGCAGCAGCAGCCAGAGGCCCACACACCTGCCCCTGGAGGACCAGTGGCTGCCCTGCTCAGTGCCATACAGGAGGCAGCTGATCATCTTTTATTTGAGGAAGATGAGCTGCCCCCAGGGGATGAGGAAGCAGCCCCAGATCTTGCTGCCCTCCCAGCCCCCTCCTCACCGCACACGCCACCGGCTGTGGAGATACCCCATGAGCACAGACTGGTGGGAGCGGCTGGTGCTCAGCGAGTGGGACAACGACCGCTGGCTCCGGAACTTCTGGATGAGCCGGCAGACATTCCTGAAGCTCTGCCAGTGGCTCACCCCTGCCTTACAGCGCCAGGACACCCCCATGCGACATGCCCTGACAGTAGAGAAATGGGTCGGCATCGCTGTCTGGAAGCTGGCCACTCCAGACAGCTACCGATCTGTAGGGCAGCAGTTTGGCATGGGCAAGGCCACCGTCGGGGCTGTTCTCATGGAGGTAAGAGGACCCAGGGGGAGGGCGGGGAGCCCTGGGGGGAGGGCCAGACACACCCTGCACACCCCTCACCGGTGCGCTCTCATGTGCTTCCCCTGCAGGTCGTCCACACAATCAATGCCCTGCTCCTCCACAGGCTCGTGCGGCTTGGGGACCCAAATGCTGCCATCACGGGGTTTGCCAGCCTGGGCTTCCCAAATTGCTTTGGGGCTCTGGATGGGACCCATATCCCCATCCGTGCCCCGGAGCACAGCGGAGGACGCTTCCTGAATAGGAAGTGATACCATTCCGTGGTCCTCCAGGCCTTGGTGGACAGAGGGGCCGCCTCTTGGACATTTATGTTGGCTGGCCTGGCAGCACCCACGACACCCGGGTGTTCAGAAATTCGGGCCTGTGCCACCGGCTAGAGGTGGGGACCTATATCCCCCAGCGGGAGATCCCTGTGGGGGACATCACCATGCCCCCTGCCTCGTCACAGACGCAGCATACCCCCTCCAGCCCTGGCTCATGCACCCCTACATAGGCCATGTCACAGCCAGCCAGGAGCGGTTCAACACGTGCTTGAACCAGGCGCGCCAGGTGGTCGAGCGCACTTTCGGCCACCTCAAAGGGTGTTGGAGGTGTCTCCTCACCTGCCTGGATGCAGGGCTCACCAACATCCCCCAGGTTGTGGACGTGTGCAGCACGCTCCACAACCTGGTGGAGAGCAAGGGAGAGGCCTTCTTCCAGGGCTGGGCTGTGGAGGCTGGCAGGGCCGACGTCCAGCAACCCGCTGCCCCCAGTCGCCAGGTCGACCCTGAGGGAATCCAGGTCTGGGAGGCCCTGCAGGCCCATTTTGACCGGGCTGAGGGGTGAACGCTGGAGGACCAGGTGTGGGTGAGCCACCCACTGCACCCCCCCATCCTCCACAACACTCCCTGCCCCCACACCACAGAGAACCCAAGAGCACACTCCCTGCCCCACACTTCTGTGCAATAAATGGAATTTTTTTTTAAACAAAACCATGAAATCTGTATTAATTATTAACAGAAGAAGGGGGGAACTATGTACATGGGGGGTCAGGTACAAAACAGGGGTAGAACAAAAACTATTTACAAGGATGGGGGGAATATGTCCAAAGAGGAGGGGGCCTTGAGAGGCAACTTCCTCGGCCACGCACCCCCTATTGTCCTGTGCCTGGTGTGGGGGGCGCAACCCATGTCTCAGCTGGAGGCCCTGTTGAGGCTGGGTGGGGGCCAGGAGATCTGGCAGATAGGGCCAGGCGGAGTCCGGAGGCCCATGGTCCCCCTCGGTGGCAGGCCCCAGGATGGAGGATGGTGGAGGGACAGCAGGCGGGGCGGTGGGTGGAGCAGCGGGGGGGGGGGCAAGTGCCGCGTGATGTCCTGGCAGCAGGCCAGTGCTTGCTCCTGGAGATCGAGCTGCAGCTCCTCCACCTGCAGGCACCGCTCGAACACCTCCAGCTGATGCCAGAGGGTGGCGAGCAGCTGGGGGTCCGTGGACACCCGCGGATGGCTCCACCACTGTCGGGCTCATCCTGGGGCTGGTCTGTGCTCCGCCAAGGGGTTGGCCTGGTGGGATGGCCCTGGTGGGCTATCCAGCATCACTGACGCCACGCTGGTGCTCTCCGGGCCCTCCAATGGTGCAGCTGCAGAACAGAGGGGGGAAGAAGAGTGGAGACAGCTGTTAGTCTGGGCCCTGACCCATGGCCCTTGTCCCCACCACCCCTCTGCTGCTGCTGCTGCTGGTTCCCCATCCCTGTCCCTTGGAGATGGTGGTGATGATGATGATGATGATGGGTGTCCAACACCCCCCGGGGGACCCTAGGTTCCGCTCCCCCCATCCCCAGGGATGGGGCATGGAGCTGTCCTGCTGTGGGGCAGGGGCTGATGGACTCTTCTGAGGGACATGCCACTGCTGTCTTTGTGGCCATGCTCATCTGGGTGTGTGGAGGGCCTGGTCATGTCTCTTAACCCCCTTAACCCCGGGGGTGTGCACCAAGGGGTTACATACCTGACGGTCTGCTCTCACGGTCGGGGGACACCAATCGGGTGGATGCCCTGCTGGAGCTGCAGGAGGGGAGGGTGATTTGGAGCCCCCCGTCACTGGAGGACGACTCCTCCTCCTCCGGTGTCCCAGGGGTGGGCTCCTGGGGGGGGCACCTAGGGTGCAGGGCTGGCCTGCTGGGGCTCATCGCCCGAGGTGTCAAGGGTGGCTGGGGGGGAGGAGGTGTACCGGGGGCCAGGATGCCCCTGAGTTCCCTGTAAAAGGGGCAAGCGGCGGGGGCAGCCCCAGATCAGCTGGCCATGTCCCAGGCCCGGGCATAACCCTGCCGCAGCTCCTTTACCTTACTCCTGACATGGTCAGGAGTGCAGGCAGGGTGACCCCAGGCAGCCAGGCCCTCGGCCAGCCAAGCGAACACATCCGTGTTCCACCTCTTGTTCCCCATTACCTGGAGCACCTCCTCCTCACCCCAGAGCCCCAGCAGGTCCCGGATCTCGGCCTCCATCCAGGAGGGGCCCCGCTGCCTCTTCCCCCTCTGGCTGGCAGGCTGGGAGCCCTGGGTCCCTTTGGTGGGGGTGCCTTGTGGGCGCTTGGGGCTCTGGCTGGATGCCATGGGTGCAGGGTGGTGGGTTGGGGCTGGTGAGGACGTGCAGGCTGGGCACGTGGCTGTGCTGCTGCCTGCCCGTGCTCTCAGCTTCCTGTACAGGAACTCAGGGGGCGGGGAGCTTTAAAGGTCTGCTGCACGCGGCAACTATAGAGCTCAGGGGCTGGAGTGAGTGTCTGTCAACCCCTCAGCTGATGGCCGCCATGGAGGACCCCACTATTTCGATGTTGCGGGACGCGGATCGTCTACACGTGCCCTACTTCGACGTTCAACGTCGACGTAGGGCGCTATTCCCATCTCCTGATGAGGATAGCGACTTCGACGTCTCACCACCTTCCATCGATTTCAACTTCAAAATAGCGCTCAGCACATGTAGACGCAGCAGGCGCTATTTCAAAGTTGGCAAGGCTATTTCGAAATAGCCAGCTAGTGTAGACACGGCTATGGAGGGATAAGATAAATTTCTATAGCCCATCCCTTTTCTACAGGTCTTTGAGGTTTCTCCTTCAAATGTCTTGTTAGAATTAGCCCTTCTGTCTGGTATCATATCTGGATGCCAGACACCAATGTCAACTATACCTTTTCAGTTGGTGATGGAGGGTTCTACTTCTTTAGAAATCACAGCTATTGCCTGCCTGTAAAGTAAGTAACCCAAAACATTTCTTCTGGGGCATTTCATGTGCATTAGCAATCAGAGTAAGACATTTGACTGTGAATATATTGCACAAGAAAACCCAGCACCTGAATAAATAAATAAAATGTTCATTTCTGTGATTAATGCTCTGTATATGCTCTTTTTCTTTCATCATATAACATGCACATCTAGGCATTGCATCATACTTTGCATAGGGAGCCTACTCCCTCCCACACACAGGAGAAGAACAATAAAATGCCCCCCCACCACCACTATGTAAGGGCAGCCATTTAACTATGTCCTGACTCTTTCCCACCTCCTATTCCCACAGATTTAATACAAAATTTTAGTAGATTTATAGAACTTCACATGTTTAAAAAACCCTCTGATGGCTCTTTACACTTCCTAGCTCCTTTCTTATCCCCAGAATTCCATCCCTATCTGGTTCCTTTTACTACATAATTACTGGGTGGTTGTTTTTTTTTCCCCAATGTTGAAAAGTAACAGAGAGATTTACAGTGTTAGTCTGTATTATAACAAAACAAAAAAAGCAGTCATGTAGCACTTTAAAGACTAACAAAATAATTTATTAGGTGGTGAGCTTTCATGGGACAGACCCACATCTTCTGCTGTATAGCCTTTCCAGAATTGATTCAATATATAAAGTGCGGAGGTCCAAAAATTGTTATCAAGTTTAGCAAATCAGATAGAAGAATAGAAAGATGGGGATGAGGGGTGGGGAAAGTTAAGTGTTAGGTCAAACATCAAAGTATGTGAAAGAGTCCTTTTATGGGTCAGGTAATTGCTGTCCCTGTCATACCAAGGGTTAATGTGTTGAATTTGAATATGAATATTTGTTCTGAACATTCTCTCTGTAGATGGTTGTTAAAGTCTCTCTTCTCCAGAACACAAACTCTCAGGTCTTTAACAGAATGGCCCACTCCATTAAAGTGCTGCCTGACAGGTTTGTGTATTTGGAGATTTTTGATGTCTGCTCTGTGTCCATTCATACTTTGTCAAAGAGTGTTTGCGGTTTGCCCAGTATACACAGTGGGTGGGCATTGCTGGTGCATGATGGCATAGTTGAGGAGCAGGAGAATGTGCCCCTGATTCTGTAATTAATGTGATTAGGTCCAGTTATGGTATCTTCAGAATAGATAGGTGGATAAAGTTGGCAATGGGGATTGTTGCAAGGAAAAGTTCCAGGATTAGTATTATTGTGGTATAGCCTGTGGTTGTGGGTGAGAATCCTCATAAGGTTAGGAGGTTGTGTATAGGAGAGAACAGGCCTGTCACCTAGGAACTTCTGAAGTGTGTAGTCATGATTTAGGATAGGTTGTAGTTCTTCAATGATGTCTTGCAGTGGTTTGAGCTGGGGGCTGTAAGTAATGAGTAATGCTGTGTTGTTAGCTTTTTTGGGTCTGTCTTGGAGTAGCTGGTTTCTGGGTATTCATCTGGCCCTGTCAATTTCTATTTTTACTTCTCCCAATGGATAATTAAGGTTTATGAATGTTTGGTAGAGATCTTGTAGTTTTAGGTCTCTGTCAGTAGGATCAGAGCTGATGTGATTGCATCTCAGGGCTTGACTGTAAACGATTAATTGTGTGGTGTGCAAGATGGAACCTAGAAGCAGTCAGTGGGTTTCCAGTAGAGAGTGGTATTGATCTGGCCATCAGTGATTTGAACTGTGGTTTCCAGAAAATGTATCTCTTGTGTGGATTGGTCCAGGCTAAAGTTGATGGTAGGGTGTTGCATCTTTCTCATAATTTGATGTTTGACCTAACACTTAACTTCCCCAAGCCCTCAGCCCACTCCTTCTGCTCTTTTATCTGATTTTCCAACCTTGATAACAATTTTTGGACCTCTGTGCATTATATATTGAGTTTGTTCTAGTAAGGATATGGATCGGAAGAAGTGGGTCTGTCCCACGAACGCTCATTACCTAATAAATTATTCTGTCAGTCTTTAAAGTGCTATATGACTACTCTTTTGTTTTCCCCAATGTTGCTACCTTACCCTGCCATTTCCCCTGTAGTTCTGTCATACTCCTTGGATTTGGAAATTGTACATAGAATATGTAGAAAAGAGCCAATACCTGATACCCAATAACTGAGCTGAGCAAAAACTGAAATTTCCATCCCACAGGAAATTCTGATATTTCAACATTCATTTTTATTCGGAGTTGGAACGAAAAATTGAAATTTTTGTTGGAACGAGACGTTCTGAAAAAATTCTACTTGGAAATAATGAGGCATTATATTTTTGAATCAGTTCAGTGCTAAACTTCATTCTCTTGTGGCAGTTACAATTCAATGAGCAATACCCTCATAAGCGACAAGACTACCTGCCCACCCTCCACCCATGAACAACCTCCAGACAGGCCATCGAAAGGTGGGTGGAGGGGAAATGGGGCAGTTGCCATAGGACCCAGTGAATCAAAGTGGCTGAGGGCTCTTGGCCACCAGTGCTACTGTGACAGTGGTGGTGACCAGAGCCCCAGGCCCCTTTGAATCACTACCAGAATTCTGGAGTACCTCACTGGGCACTCCATACAGCTCTGAAGGCTGCAGGGGGTGTATAGCAATCCAGACAGTGCTAAGGGCTGGCTGTCTCCAGCCCTATCCCAGTCCTTCTGCCAAGGTCCTACTCCTTCTGGGTCCAGCCAGGCCCCTGCCACACCTTGCCTGAGTGCCCCCAGTGGTGGTTCTTGCTGCCTGCAGCCATGCAACCCTGATGCACCACACCATTTGGTCACCAGGGAACTGTATTACATCATGGAAGGTGTAGTCCAGCAAAGGAAAGCATGCCACAGAAGAGTGGGGGGAAGAGTGGAGGGCACCATCAGGAATTCCATCTATAACTCCCTACAGATTGCGCTCAGTAGGAATATTCTCTTTTATGACACTTTTTGAATCTATTCAGTGAACCAATGTTTCCTTTCAGGATGAACTAACTTGGAACAAAATATTTTAAGTTGGTTTTGCTGATAAAAGATTGAATTTTTTATGATAATGAAATTTTCCCTAAGGACATTTTTTGGTTTTGTGGAAACAGCATTTTCTGTTTTTAAAAATTAAGAGGAAAAATTCCTGACCAGCTGCCCCCAAAATCTGAGTTGCAGAAGCAACATAATGCTCCAGGGCATTTTGAGATCAGGGCCTTATTATTCTAGGCACTATACAAATGAATAATACAGCATGAAGGTGTTCCTTCCCTGAAAAGCTTACAAGGAGAAAAGATAAACAATGGATGGGAAAGGGAAACTGAAGCATGTAAGTAACAGTCACAGACCAGGTCTGTTGTAGAGCCAACAATAGACTCCAGGTTGAAAAAATGTGCATTTTTCTGCTGTTCATCAATTTCTGTTCATTATTTTCTCTCAGATCAGTCTTTCATCCTCTTCCCTCATTTAATGCTCCACTTTCAGTTTTCATTTTGCATTCTAGACTCTGTTTCTTTTTTGCCCACTTCAGACCCCCCACAGATCACCTCTTTCTCAGAACATCTCGCTCAGCCTCCAAATCTAATTGCCTCCGTTCTGTGTGGTGTTTTATACCATGTCTGTCAATGTAGTATGTGCATACATCTCTTCCCTAATAAAAATGGAAGTCTGTCTGTGTTACCCTAGTCCCCAAATTGCCCCTTTCAATTTTTTTTAAATGTTACTCTTTGGGCTCGTCTACACTAGCCCTCTCCTTCAAAGGGGGCATGTAAACGAGCCTGACTGATGAATAGCAATGAGGTGCTGTGCTGCATATGCAGCACCTATCAGCATATTTCTCACCACACAAATTTCAAAGTTGCTAACTTTGAAGCGCTGGCAAACAGTGTCGCCGTGGGCACTTCAAAGTACCTGTGCAGTTTCAAAGTTCAGTTACTCCCAAAACCTTTTGTGCATAAGATCTACTAGAGGGAAACTTGTATGCACACTCCGATGCCCACATACTGCTGTAACTTGTGTAGTATGTACTATGTAATCCCATTCTGTGCTCTCAACAAGGAGATCTTTATTGTTCAACTACGGAGAGGGGGTACTGTACATTCATGTTCTTTCCTAGTTCTCTGCTAATAAGCTCATCTTTCTGATAGTTTGACAGAACTTACACTGTATTCCAAATCCAAAGCTTCCTAATTAACGTCCATTTTCAATATTCTTCATCAGTCACTTTTTGAGGTGTACTTCTGCACACTGCAACAAAATATATTTTCAGAAAATATGGGCCACTTAATTCCTGTTAAGTTTGCAATAACAGATGGTATACTTGTTTGATTTATGTATTCACCTTCATGTGGCCCTGCTGACTGCCAGGTTTTTTTTCAAAACTCAAACTCCATTTTTATTAGGCATTGAAACTTCACCCTTCCCATTGCATGAAATATTGGTTTTAGTTAGATAATCTCACTACATGCAATTTTTGTATTATTGAAATTGTGCACGGGCTGGTGATTAATTGAATTGTCCCGATCAGACTCTCAGCCTGATGTTCAAGGCTCATTACAGTAGCAGGAATTCAGTGAAACACCAATATTTACCAGGTGTGGGATATTAAAGTGGTAGTGTCCAATAAAGACTTAAGAGTTTGTATAAACATCAAAGCTTTTATCTATTTTCCTTTCCAGGGATTGCAGAGATGTGATACAAATAGAACACTATAGCTTTTTCATGAAAATCATTCACATCCATCATGTGAAAAAGCAGCTCAAAATTGCTTCTCCCTGAACTAGGTTTAGCTACCATATTGCCAAGTACCTGTGCCCATACTACAGTACATTCCTATCCAGCGTCTTGTAACTGTCTGTGGACTGACACCAGAATACAGTTCCTAAAGCTCAGTTTACATTATTTAGTGAGGGGATAAGAGAGATGAGTTTATACAGAGCTCTTTTTTAGGTTTAGGAAATGTAGTCCAGAGTGTCTCAGGTAAGTGCAAAATGGAACAGTTGTTTGGTGTAAGACATTAAATACTTATTTCAGGGGATCATTTAAAGACAGGGTTCAACACCTTTTGGCTCTTGGTTCATCAGGGTAATCTTCTGGGGGGGCTGGAGACATTTCACAGACATTGACTGTCCACAGGTGTGGTCCCTTGCAGATTCCAATGGCCACAGTTTGCTATTCCTGACCAATGTGAGCTGCAGGAGGAGGTAGCTAGAATTTCCCTGGAGCCTGTACTGCTTCCTACAAGTCCCATTGGTCAGCTATGGTGAATGGTGGCTACTGGTATCTACAAGGATGGGAAGGGACATAACTGTGGATGGTCAGTGTCAGCAAAATGTCTCGTGGCTGACACTAGATTACCCTGACAGGCCAAGAGCCAAATGTTGCTGACCCCAGATTTTAAGGTGAAATGATCCGTTAGCAGCTCTCAGTGATGGGAAGAAAAGAACCTTGGGAGAGAGAGGAAGAGAGGGAGGTTATGTGGGTCATAGATTGTTGCAATAAGTCATAAATCCAGTGTCTCTGTTCAGCCCATAGTTTGCAGTATCTAGCAAAGTTATGAATGTAAGCTCCCAGGCTCATCTTTTGAAGGTGCAGTGCAAGATTCCTTTGAGGATGAGGACAGAGAGGTCAGAGACAGAGTGATGGCTTTGAGGAAAGTGTTCACCCACAGGTGACAGGCCAATAATGAACTTACCTAGAAAAATGACAAAAGACCGAAATACCATAACAGCTGTGGGAGGGCACTCTCCACAAAGCAATTGCTCTATGTCTGAACTCTCAGTCCTCATCCTCGAAAGGAAACCTGCTCAACACCTTCAAAAGATGAGCTTGGGAACTTGTCTGAAGTTTAGTTTGACATACCAGACATTCTTGCAACTGTATTTCATATTATATCTCCAAACATTTGGAAAATTGATATATTACAAATATAAGAAAGAAGACAATATACAGCAGAAATTACATTTAAATGATTAGACCAAGGGTGCCATTTTGCAAGAGTGCTAGGGTGCGGTGGGGAAAGCAGAAGTATGCTGGGACACTGCTTGATCTTTCCCTTTATTCCCTGATAGCCAGGTGAACAGAAAGTGTATTGCTACGCTGTATATACCATCATACCTGCTTTGTTTGTGGACATAAATTAGTTTTTACTGATGTGACCATTTCAGGGTCGTCAAAACAGCAACAGGAAAGGGAGCAGGATTCTATACTGCCTCAAGTGTAATCAGCAAAATAGTTAACTGAATTCCAGTGACAAGACCAAATTCTGCTTTCATTGGAACTATAAGAGCAGCCATGCCAGTCAGACCAAAGCACTTTCTACTTCAACAGCCCCTTGTCCTTTGACAGTGGCCAGTGCTGCATGCTTCAGAGATAATGAGCAGAAGAGGGCAATTTCAAGTGATCCATGCCTTCTTGGTCATCCCAAGATTCTGCCAACTGTGCTTGACTACAGATTGTATTATTAGCAGTCTACATTTGTGTTACCATAATGACAACATGCCCTAGTCATGGAGTACCACATTATGCTGAACAAACACAATAATATAGACAATTCCTGACCTAAAAATCGTACAATGTAAGCATAAGTTTAGAAACAATAGCTGGATACATATGGGAGAAAGCAGTGAGGTACAATATTGGGCAAGCATGATAGAGTGTTGCAATCAAGAGAAGAAAGTGGGGATGGCTAGGCCACATTCTCAGAAAACCATCATCCAGCATAGTCCATCAATCTCTTCCATGGAACCCACAAGGAAAATGCAAAAGAGGAAGACCTCGGACAATGTGGAAAAGGTCAACTGAGATTGAGGGACAAGAACTGGGGTACTCCTGGAGACAGCTAGAAGTTTTGTCCCAAGAGTCAAGTGCTCCACACAGAGCACAAGGGTTAAGTAGAAGTAGTAGTAATATGATAAGTCAGCGGTATCACTGCATCCATAGTCTCTAACCATGCCCATTTAAAAGTGAAGGCTACCACTGGTCAGCAAGTCTACAGAATATTTTCATGTCAGATATTACTCATTAGTCAAAATCAAAATGTTTCACAGAGATGGTTTCATTTTTGAGGCTGTTAAGGAACCCTGTCTGCCTGTTCAATTGTTTGATTATCTGGGAGCCTGAAAGCTGCAGGTCCCAAATGCTGATGTCCCCAGATATGATGAAGCTTTTCACCTGCCTAATGATTCCTGGAATATACAAATATATAGTCTGTACTGCTAGAGAGGGGTTATAAATATTCTTTGGGCTCAAATGCCTGTCCCATTTCAATATAATGTCTTTGAGGACACACATCCGTCTGTCATATGTATCGCAAATCATTTCAAAGGAAATACCGCATTAGCCATTTGACCTGGGTCACTTCTGGGGTAACATCTCAGTGGCTAAGGCTGTGTCGAGACTAGCCCCAAACTTCAAAGGGGGCATGGTAATTAGGGTGTTGGGAGATTACTAATGAAGAGCTACGGTGCATATGCAGCAATTAATTTGTTAAAATCTCCCCCGCGGCAACTCTGAAGTGTGAAACTTCAAAGTGCTGGCTTGCGTGTAGCCGCAGGTACTTCAAAATGCCCACACTCCTTCAAAGTCCCTTTACTTCCCAAAATGTTGATGTACTTCAATGTAGCGGGAGCACTTCGAGGTACCCGCGGCTGACTCCAGCGACATGCAAGCTGGCACTTTGAAGCTTCACACTTCAAAGTTGCTGTGGGGCAGCTTTTGACTAATGAAGTGCTGCATATGTACCACAGCACTTTTTTAGTAATCACCCAACACCCTAATTACTATGCCCCCTTCAAAGTTTGTGGCTAGTCTAGACACAGCTTAAGTCTACACTTGAGTGATCTGTTGACAGAAGTCTGTCAGATGAGAAGATCCAACAAAACTTCTGTTGACAGATTGCATCTACACATAGAAGTGCATTGAAAAACAGCCCCTCCCAAACAGCTGCTCCCTGCACACCAGAGTCTTTGCAAACCCCCCAAGGGACAGCACAGCCTGTGCAGGGAGCACATGCAACATGAGGAAGACCCTATGCTGTGCTGCATTTCATGGAGCCAGACCACCCCCAGTCATGCCCTAGACCCAGGAAGAGCTGCAGCAGCTGCTGCTGATACACCCAGCAGCTGTTGTCCACCTGTTTTGGCTTTGTCAGGGGGCCCAAACCCAGCACCCTAGGGACACCTCCCCCCCACCATCAACAAAACGCATTTTATGTGTAGACGTTCCTCAAATGTTGTCGACAACACCCTGGTTTTGTCAGCTAATCTGTCTAGTGTAGACATGGCTTATGAGACTAAATACTAGGGAACCATATCTAAGTGTGACATTCTATAACATGGCAGCTGCCATGATTTACAAATAGGTTAATTAGCAAAATACAATTTTTTCCAACCTACCTTGCCATGCTAAATCCCTCTGGCATTGGAGGTATACCAACAAGTTTGTTTTATTTTTCACAGCAGCTGTTCTACACACCTAAGACCCAGACGCTGCACTTATGAGGTATGTCTTCAAAGCAATTAAACACCTATGTATTTAAAAATATACGGCTGTTCCTGCTATTTCTTCCATCCAGGATAGAATAAATTTTATGTGCCCCAAGACATGCAGATGTACGCCACCTGTAGAAACCCACATTGCTGGTTGTGGGTGGCTGTGAGCCTTCTGCTAATCAGCTGAGCAGCACCCAATCTCTCCTGGCAGCCACCTAAGCTCTCAATTTACAGGGCCCACTATGGCTGATGTGCTAACTTGGATTCAGGGCTCAGGCTGTGTAAGTCTTATGCATTTTCCAAAGGAAAACACAGAAGGATGTCAAATACATTTGAAATGGGAAAAAATATTTACCATTGCTATCTTGAATGCAGGCATATATGACTCTCTTCAAAAAGCAGACATTCTCTTTTTACAGTACTCCTCAGAGGTTTACTAAAGTGTGTATAATTTGTCCTCGTGTGGAAGTGGGTCTGTGTTTCAGAATTAACATTATACTATAAAAAGAATGAATTACAAAACAGAGAACTTCATTTATGTGTGCTTTACTACCTTGCTTTTTACTGACTGTTAACACCTAGAGATCGGGGGTGGTGGTGTTTGCTTATATTTAAACAGGCGCTTTTATAGAATACCTCAGAATTAGCATGTGTATCATGAGACGTAGGAGTTGTCATGGTAAGTGCATATTTTTAATTGAACAGCAGACTAATAGGCACATAAAATACACAAAACTTGTTGGCACAAAACTTGCCTCTCCTGAGGCTGCAATCAATTAAATATACTCCTTTTCTGAAATATTTTCTGAGTTTTTTCCCTCTGATTTTGTTTAGATTAGTGATCCATGTTTCTTTTCTTTTTAAATAATGCATCTTGAAGGTTTTCATCTCTCTTTCCAGCTGACTCTTTTCTCCTCATTCACATTGTCATACATTTCAGAGAACAGCATAACCAAAAAATTCCCTTTATAAGAGCATTTTCCTTCATTGAAAAAGACCACATAATTTTATCTTAATTATGTAAGCTTATGTTCAAGTGAAAAATAGCATGAAACTCATGACACTGCTTCCTGTTCAGATAACTAAATAGAATTTAGTACTTACCTGAAACCAACTTGCCAAAACAAGTTGTTCAGAACCTATAGGTTTTATTTAATCTGGTTACTGCATCATGGACCTTAGCTGGAGAGAATTGACACAATTTATTTATCTCCAGAGAGCCATGACGATTTACACTAGTACTTGACCGAATCCTTTGTTTTTATTCTTTTTTCCTGAAAATATCTCCAAATTTTTGAAGCTTTTGTTTCTGCAGGTTCCTTTTGCTGTTTCATTGATGTTGCAAACAAACCAGTGTCTATTGATACTATCAGTGTGATTTTTTTGTGCCGGTACAGGCCACTACTCATTACTGGCACCTCGGCAGCCCCATCCTGGCCAGGTGGATCAGGAAACTTGGCAGCTGGGGGCTGTCTGGGGCACAGAGCCCTTCTGGCAGCTTTAGCCCTGTGGATCCATCTGGGGGGCAGGGATCCACAGCAGATCTGAGGTGGGGAGCTGCACATTACACTTTAAAAGTGGATGTTCTCTGTAGTCATTTCAACATAGTATGGCAGAGTACAATCTGAGAACACATCTCATTCCAGATTTTGAAGATTTTCTTCTACTTGCATGTTTTTCACACGGAAGCATGTAGATACATGGTTATTTGCTATTTTTAAAGCTGAAATTGGCAGATTTTCCAAGTAGCTGTACTTTGTGAAGAAAGCTGACCCGAGAGTGCTGTGGTTTGACCAATAACAAAATTCAAGACCACAGGAGGTGAGCACAACAGGATATCAATAAGTAACCATGCCTATTTATCAACAAGGTGGGAGCTTACAGGTTTTTCTTCCTGGCGGTGACAAAGAGTGAGCAGAATTTCAGAAGTCCTGAGAGCAGAAAATAAACACACACAATAACTCTGAAGAAGAAAAACTAGGGTTCAGTGCATGGGGCTGTCCCCTGAACAAATCAGAAATCAAGAGCAATTTAAAACAATAATGATAATAATAGTTTTCCACAGCCATCCAAACGTTTATCCTGTTGTAGTGCAGAGTTCACCCATCTTCGGGGTTTTTGCTTTGATTTCTGTGTTCATTTTTAAATGATGGAAGTGTACCTGTCTTGAGGGAACAAAAAAGGTTCTTTCTGAGTAGTTCAAAGACAGATTTAACAGCTTGGAACAAAAGGAAATTACTGTACAGATCAAGGGATTACAAGGAAATATTTTTACACAGCTAAAATATAAACAGCTATTGAGAGACCCGTGAAAGCTTATGATCCAATGTATCTCTCAGTCTATAAGGTGCCACAGGACTTCTAATTGTTTTTGCAGATACAGACTAACACAACTACCCCTCTGATACATAATAATGTATTTGTAATCAAGGAACCCTTACAGTCCATGTAATTTGATTTGGAAGAGCAACCCATTCCCTTGGGTGGTAGTTTATCTAATGTCCAGCTATTTCACGACCTAAAGACACTTAACTGTTCCTTCCATTATCCTGAAAGAACTGAGCTTTAACCAGGTCTGTGATCATGTCAAAAGAAAAGCTTCATGACGGTCATTAACATCTTCCACCATAATATTTCTGTGATGTAGCCCATCTAGCACAACGGAAATTCCCTTTGTGTAATTTCAGGGTAACAGTGGAAAGTAGTGACAATTAGATCTATTAAGCACACATGCACAAAAGGTGAAAGAGACAAATGATGGACTTGTAAGGGAAAGCTAACAAGCTATCCCAGAGAGTTTTGGAGGTGCACCCAAGATCTGGAAGTGAAAAGGTAGCCTATATTAGACCCTAATTCAACTGACAGTGTGTACTCTTCCTTGCAGTTAGTGCTGTGTGGGCACCATCTTTGGGCTATAAATTGCAGATTTTGGAACCTTAGTTTTTAAATTTCTTCAGGGCAAGTATCATATCTGTTTATCTTTACTGTACAATGTCAAGCAGAAATAATGGCTTCCCATTCTGAGAATGACAGGAATGGCAGAGAATAAACCATTTTGCAGCCTTCTCTCTACCCCCTGGAAAATTCTGTGGAATTGAACAGCAAATGACAGCCTTTCTATAGAATTTTTGTTAACTCTGTTACATTCTATGGGCAGGTTTATGTCCCCTGCTCTACAGGGTGTGATTTTTTTTTGGCAACATTCAATAATGACCTAATTCTTTTCTAATTGAAGCTAATAGGAGATCTTTGATTTTAGTGGAAGCAGGTTAGGTGGACAGTGATCACGTATACTTCTATGAGATCATTTTAAAACTTCTCTGGACAGATTATCATATTACAGCAGTTTCTATATGGCCTTTTTGTTTCATCACCATTATATTCTTATATGCCATTTAAAGAGTATGTCTGAGACTTCAGGTGCACGTAAGTGACTCAGGAGTGTAAATCCTATTGACTTTTAATGAAATGTCTCTTCCAAAATCATTCAGGCACTTTCAAAAATTCCACCCTATGTTTCCATAGCTTATAGAATTTTACTTTCTATTGAGCATAATTCAATGCAAAAGGTGCAATATGGATCTGTTTTGCACTGACACTTTTCTGATAGAGATTGAAAGAGACAGGAGAGTGCAATGTTCCCAGCTTCTGAAATTTTAATGGAAACATTCTCCCAAAGACACCTCTTATGCTGGCTCTTGCACTGTCACAGCTTACTGGCTCCAGATACCACCACTACTTGTATGGTGCCCCTTATTCCTTCCTCTCAGTGTTCTGGCATGGTTTAAGGCATCTTATAACATCAAAATCTTAAATAGTAACAAAGAGGAAGCCGTGCTAGTCTATACTCTATCAAAACAAAAAGCAGTCAAGTAGCACTTATTTTGCTAGTCTTTAAAGTGCTACTTGACTGCTTTTTGTTTCAAAATCTTAAAGTAGCTATACAGGATGCTGTGTTGCTGCAGAATCTACCATACTTTGGCATCTGCCATACTTTTGCATCTATGGGTGTTCATTAGCTTGCATACTGGAGATAAAGTTTTAATGACACACATTTTTTTTCCATGCTGGATTATTTTTAGTTAAATTTATTATGTGCTCAGAACTGGCTTAGGGGGAGCGGCATAAGGAATTGCCTTCCATTTCAGACAGATTACCAGCTAGCACTGGTGCCACTGCTGAACTTCCAAACGTTAAGTAGAATGAATGATACCTATTTACATGTGTGAACAACAATCTCTCTGTACAAAGCAGTTAATAGACATAAGTATCCTGACCCTCCATACAACAACAAATTTGATCAGAAAGAGATCAAAGAGGAATGAAATGTGCAAAGATGCAGTTAATACATAGCAAGTTAGATTACTTGATTTTTCTGCAAACTCCAGGCCTCTGAGGTTGAGTTGTAACCAGCTTCATGAGTAGCTTCACATGTTCTCCATGAGAACGGGAAAGTTAACTGATTCTGGAAGCTTTCATTGCCACTCTGCATTTCACCTAGTTTAAATGCACCACAGAGATTCTAAAGGCAGTTTCTTAATGTTTTCTAGGGCATAGCTGGGTTTACAATTGTTTGGCATTTCTTCAGCGTTAATAATGAAAGTATATTCAAAAAACCTGTTGGTGACAGTCACACTGAATGCATGTACTTAGGGTGAAATCCTGGCTCAGCTGAAATCAATGGCCAAATTCCCCTTGACTTCAATAGCCCTAAAAATTTAGCCTGGTTTCTTGCCTGCCTAAACCCAAATCTATTTTTAAAACAAATGGAAGCCTACAAACTCATCATTCCAAACGTGCTCTCAAGCATGACCACATTTGCAAAAGATGCCAATTGAGTTTGGGTCTCTTAGTTTTGAGCTATATATCTTCTGATTTTCAGAAAGCGCTAAGAATCCAGCTTCTAAAAATCAGAGTCCTTTCAGGTGTCTTAAATTGAATCCCCATAAACTGACTCACCCAAAACCCAGTTGCTGCTACTCAAAATTAGTGCTGGCAAGTTCACGAAGCCATCATATGTATAGGACCATTGGTGCTAAAACATTTGATCCCATAGACTTTCTGCTGTGCTAAGAGTGAATGTTAACATCACACACCTTCTCCCACTTGACGACAACTGTAGTCAATGGTCACAATGAATACAATAACTGTAAGCACTGAAAGGCAGGAACAATGTCTCCAGGCATTTCTTGCTTTCCAGCATCAGGATAGGGTGAGAGATGGATTTGCATTTTAAGCCCATGAGGCCAATAGGGTCGTACAAGGTAAACTGTAGTTAGTTATAGCTAGGGGGTGCTTTCTCAGACAGTATTTGCGAGAGGTCCAACCCGTGGGAGAGCAAAGGGAGTAGTTGCCCCAAGGCCTGACATTTCAAAGAGGCCCGGAGCTCCATCTGTCACTGCTGCTACTTGGGTGCTAGTGGTGACCAGGGTTCCAGTCCTCTTTGAAATGCCGCAGCAGCACTGTTCCGCTTGGCTTCTGAGGGAAGTGGAGGGTGGGACATTGCTGGGATCTGAGTGATGCTAAGTCCTGACTGCCCTAAGCCCTGACCCTTCTGCCCTTGGTGCTACCCCTTCCGGGGTGTTGAGCCAGGTCCCCCTTCCATCTTGCCCCTGGAGCCCATATGTAAGTTGCTTTTTGGACATTGCATTTAAACATATTTTTTACTGTTTTCCTTTCAGAAACAATTTATTTCTGAAATCTCTTTGTTAAGTAATTAGCTTAAAGGACATATCTGTCATCCACTGCACTTCCATTTAATTCACAGTGAAGTGTCTGAGAGAGTAACTTACTGCTCATAAAATGAGGGATTTAACACTGAGTTAAGCCAGGCTTAGTGCAAGCAGATGGTGGTATAGTATCAGCATGCCAGGATTGCTTGCGATGTGGCTCTATACTTCTACACAGACGTATTATAATGCCAAAGGATCTGCAACAGAAATCAGGGCTATACATTTTTATAAAGGGAACTCATTTGTGCTGTCACAGGATGGTCACCCAGGGTAGGGGAATCCTTGGGTAACTTAGAATATTCTATCTGATCCTCAGAAACTAGAACGGGGGGCCTAATGCTTTCAGAATATACTCAGACAAATAGCAGGCAGATCTAAATTATGTCAGGATCCAGGCCAGTACATGAGCTCTCCTGGACTCACTTGATGTAAAATGGCAAAGCTTGTCAGATAACCAGGTCAACAGCCTGATGATATTTGAAATGTTTACCACTCAAACAGAATGCATAATTTTTCAGCACTGATAGGCCATTTTAACATATCTTTTCTTCCAGTCTATCAAGCAAATTGTTTGCTCGTTTTAGTAATATGACATAATTTGGCCCTACTCCAGCAATGGGCTCTATACAGATACTTCCTGGAGCTATGGAGAGCCCAGATGACATCAGAGAGCTATCTGCGGGAATCTCCCTGCATGGCGATGACTGCAGGACTGGGCTTTAGATTGCCAATATCACAGGGCAGACAGTTTTTCTCTGTGCTTGCTATGGATGTAGCACAACTGTGAACATTACCGGAATGCAAATAATAACTGCAATGCAAAAACTTTTTCTCATCACTGAGTCTCCAGGCTTTAGATTCTGGAGAAACATGTGGGTGGCAAGCAGCTGGTATTGTGATGATCCCTGTGGTGATATAGATTGCAGGTCATCAGAGTTCAACTGCACCTCCTACTGAAAAAATGCAGCGCCCCCATCTGTGTTCTGCTACAGGAGCACGGTACTTGACTAATACATTGCAGCAGAATGTAACTGAGTCCCAGTACTTCTGACTGCTACTTTCTTGAAAATACTTTACAAGTCTGAATATTTTTTACTTTATATCATCTAAATGATGTCAAGAGCCACTATGTAACCCAGACGCGTAACATGTCCAGGCCTATGCTCCTAAGAGTAAAAGGCTGGCTGCATTTTATGACTTGTATAAAGCAAACAACTTAAAACATCTGGAATTAGTCAGCAGCTGCTTTTAAGGAATTTTGACTTTACATCCGAGCCTGAGTATTTTCGCTTCTTTGAAACACTGGATGTAAGAGTCACATCCTGAGATCACTTCACATAAGCGGTCCCTTTCCAGTGTCCTTAGCTTTAATACACACACTCTCTTGTTCTCTGTCTCTCTCCATCAATCTCCATTCTGTCTCAAATACTGAAGAATCCTGTTTCCTTATGACAGGTTTCTCACTGCAGGTACTTGCAGCATAATGACCTAGAATTTCTCCCTTGCCATCTTTAGAATCAATAACTTTAAAATAATATTGCTGCTCCCTCCTGAATGCAGGTCTGAATGTGCAAACCAATGAGAGGAGAATATCCAGGAAAAAAAAGGTGAAAAAATACTTCTAACCACAGTCAAACTGTCTCACTGGAATTGCAATGCAGGTTTTCTTTTTATAATTTACAGATGTCAGAATGCAGGCAAACACAGGGTTCTACATTTCCCCATTATTAGAAGTATCTTAAATTTGAACATATGTTTTCTGTTAGACTTACAACAGAATGTATTTTCTTTACTTGCTGCCCAGCCTACCCCTTCAGGTTTAACCTGCATTTTAGAGGACTTTGTGCTAACACATTAAAAAAAAATTCAAGATAATCCCATTTCACTACCTTAACCTACCTTCATGGCTGCAGATCCTGTGCTCTTAAAGTGGCAAATGACTGTCACCACACTTAGAAGCAGTTTCAGGGTTGAGGATCTTCTGCCAAAGGTCATCTGCTATTGTGTGAGATGGGTTAGTGCAGTATTTTTGTGAGATTGGAGCTGCAGAGTGCACCACCAAAGATCTTTGGAACAAATCAAGGTACATTAACTTCTCAGCACAGCAAGTGGGGAAATTAGGCTCCCGACTCCTGGTATTACAGGTAAGAATCACTATACATCGACAATAACTCCTCACACAAAGAATAGAACACTTTACTCCACATAAATCACACGGCTTACAATGGAAAAGCACTTCAGCAATGGTACAACATTCCATTAGAGATGCTTCTATCATTGTGTGAGCCAGACAGGACAAACACAGGAGTTTTGGACCCTACCTCCTTTATAATTTCAAAGCCATATGCAGGAATTTAGCCAAGAAGACCCCATTGACATGACTGGGAACTGGGTAGCTATTTTCTACCTCCAGGCATTTTCTTTTAATGTTGGTATAAGGTTGTAACCAGGTGATGCTGTATCTCATTCCCTGGGGTCTGATTATGGAGTAGCCTATTGTCTGAACTCTTCCAATTGTTCTCTGTACTTTTATCACCTTGACATTTCTGGTGAGGTTTAAAATGCATTATGGAGATGAGGGTAATTGGAAAGGTTCAGAAGAGGCATCAATGAGCTTTCTAGCAAGAACCATTCACTCCCACATCCTCTGTTTTAAAATAATGGAGAATGTTATGTAAGAAAAATACTTGATCCTGAAAGATATAAAAAATTAAATTCTCCTCTTTTAAAAATTCTTTTTCTCTGTGGTTAATATCTATATAGTCTGAAAAGGGGTTGGAAATAGCCTTTGGGTTCTCTGTTTCTCAGTGACTTCATATTAGATTTCCTCCAGTGTATTTAGCTGCCAGTCATACAAACTGTCCTTGGCACATAAAAGTCAGACTGGGTTCTCCCATTCTCCCATATCACTACAAGTTAGCTCTGACCCCACTGACATATACTATGTGTGTAAATGAGGTACAAATGAGAACATTTTAGAAAGGAAAGAGTTCTTTTTGATGATGCATAGAAAGAAAAAGCTTTTGTATCCACTAAGACAGTAAAAACAGAATATCGTGATTCTTAGCTATAGTCACTTTTCAGGGTACAACAACATTGATGTTGTCTTGGAACCAGATAAAATTTAACAGAAAATAAAATTACAGGATCTGAAAGGCTTCTGTGTCAAGATTAAACTTCTTATGGGCCAACTCTGCAGAAGAGAAGTTTAATATATTTTGTCTTGCATTTGAGCATGGAATTTCGGTAATTGTACATGCAGATAAACATTTATAGGTCGGCATGTAATGTCTCCATTAGGATACACAAACTTTTCTAGTTAGCGGGTATGTGTGTCTCTGAGTGAATATTGTGCCCACATCACACCCAAAGTTTTTAAACCAAATCGTTGTCCAGATCCTCTCTTCAGAAACATGCTACATAATTCCAATGAAGATATGCAGCAAAATCCTCATCTGGTGTAAACCTGCAAAACTCCACTGGTATTATCAGAGCTATGCTAATTTCAAACAGCTGAGTAACTTGCCTGTATTCTATAACATGAAGGTTACCATATGATATTTTAGGGTTGTATGCTCTTTTATTATAGATATTGTGGTGAAAATCACTGCGTTATATGATCTGTCTTTATTGGGATACCTATGAGAGAGCTGTCCAAAAGATGAAGGATGGAGAAACCACCACAACGAATCTAACTGTTCTGAATCACCATGTCTAGCCTTTATTTCTGCAGTATCTATGTGCTGCACTGTCCTCTTTTGACAGCTCCATATCCAAAACGATCTCAGGTAAAGCCACAGCTCCAAAATCTGTGCAGTTCTGTTGGTGACAAGAAACCAGCCAGAAGTTCAATGAGCTTGACTGTCAGTCCAACCTGTTTAATGTAGAACACATGCCCAGGTCTGGCTATAGTACAAAATATGAATGATAGACATTTTAAAACAAATGTCCCATCCCTTGTGAATGAGTTTTATGCATGTGTAATAGTACAGGTATGGATGGTGAGGCCGGTCTTGAATCTGCCTGATTTGTACTCTGAGCAGCACACAGAGGGCCAAGAGGAGATGTACACTACCACCATTGGGTGCAGATGTGGGGGTGAGAGAATTCAACAGCCAATGCAAAGTAGACTGGTTGTAAATTGTACCAACTGATAATCCTCTCGGATCCATTACCCAAGCAGATGATTGCCAAAGCACTTTAACCACAACCTCACTCCAGCAGAATCCCTTGATGCCCACTGCCCAAAAGCCTTTGGCAGGGAAGGGTGGCAGAGAACTAGTCATATGACATCTCCATAAATGGGTAATCCACTGCTGCTCATTTAGGACAGTTTTATAACACTTTGGCATGACTGCAGTAACATGAAAGAGTTGTATTCAGGGCCAGGATCAACCCCAAAAATGTACTTTTCAAAGCCTAAGAAAATGCAAATGAGTTGCTGCATGAAGATCTTGCTTTAATTAAAAGACTCTAATCATTCTCTCCTGAACTCTAGCATTCATTTTAGCTTTTTTCAGAGTAAGCGGTTTAGTTTTATATTTTACAGGCCATTAGAGGACAGCAGCAATTTACAGTGATAGAGAGTAACCAAAGATCATTCTCGGACTTGTCATCTTATTGCACACAGTTGGACTACAAGCTTGTAGAGAAAGAGATGAGTTCACAATTGGCCAAGTTTATGGAAATCATAGAGCCCCTTGTGTGTAATCCTCCCACCACCACCAAAGGAAAAAAAAAGAAAGACAAAGAAAAGGAAAAGTGCAGCACATGGTTTTCATTAGAAATCTTCAGATAGTAAATTACAATGAGCTGTGACATGTAGGAAAAAGAGCTCACTGCTACTATAGTCGAAATACAGGCCATTCCACTGCAACTGCATCATGTTACGGTTATATTGAATTATGTCCCATGTATCCCAGAGTCCTGTAATTGATTATATTTGGTTACTTTTTTTTTAAGGAAAGGGCCAAGATTAGTGATGGGTGAGCCTCCAATGGTTTAGAGGTTTGAATCAGCTATGATTAATCCTCAGATGTCTGGCTGCCTACCCAAACTTTGATATATTTCTCCTTCATCCTTGTTTCATCCCAGGCTTCCTGTTCTTCTGCTGACCGCTGCATCTCTCACATGCATCCACCCACTTTTCAGCACACCCCATAATTTTTGCACCTTCTTTTGTTCCCCAGCCAAATATTTCTCTCTTCCACTGACTTCTTATTTCCATCTCCCCAGCATTAGGAATCACCTCCCCATCCTGCTTCCCAAACATGATTGCTTCCCCAATAGTGACTACTAGTCAATCTTCACTCCTAAGCTGATTTTCTTTCTCTTTACCCTGAAATCTTGGTCAGATCACCAGTTCACTAAATCTCTATAGTTCCGCTAAAGATACTGGGTGAGATCCTCAGCTGGTGTAAATCTGTTGAAACTCCACTGGCAGTAGCAGAGTTCTGCTAATTTAAGACAGCTGAGCAACTTGCTCCCACTCTGTAACGTGAAGGTTAGCATATCATATTTCTAGGGTTGTATTCAACAATTCTGTCCAACCATCTTTGTCCACAGATCACTAACACTTGGAAACTTCCCCTGGTGCAGAAAGAAGGGAGGAACAGGAAGCATGGAAAGGAGCATCAAACTCTGGCTGGGGGAAGATGAAGGAACAATACATTTAGAATAGGCAAGACATTGAGAGAGAGAGAATAGAGAAGAAAGGTTTCTACCTGGGTTCAGGTGAATGATGGAAAAGGAGGGGGACATGAAGAAGTACAACAGAAAGAAGAAAGCTCATTTTTGGCCCAAGACAGTGTCCGTAGAAGTAAGTGGGAACCCTTACTTTAACTTCAGTAGGTATTCATATAGTTATTGAAAATTAATTAATAATTTCTACAGTATGCTTGTTGGGGGGGTCATTTTGCCTTTTGGATTTGGGAGATATTATTAATTTATATTAGATCAAAATCATTCAGTAGTATCCCAGATCCAGAGAACAACTTTCTTTGGAGCCAGCATAGCTTGACTTCTAACAGTTTGTGCAGGGATGGGGGAAAGCTATCTTGTCACTCACTTGTTAAACCTCTTGCCATAGGGCCACAAAGGACCCAGTTTTCACCTTGGCTAATTTCTACCACTCTTTCACGTTGAGCTTTCATTGTCAGTGTGTGCTGACTAAAGAACAGTGTAAGTTAAAGCATTGACATGCCAGCTGTATGTGCTGTGAGAGACTACAACTATCCTCTGTCCTCAAGGAAGAACTACTCTGTGTCTTTTGCCAAAGCAGTTAAAAAATAATATCTGTGCTAATTAACTTTCTGAATTTTCTTTTACTCATCTCACTTCCCCTAAACATCCAGCTATTTGGCATCTTTCCACTAAGGAGGACATTGTTATGCTGGATATTTGAAGAGAGATTTCCCTTTCTAACTGGATTCCAGTTAGAAATATTCACAACCCATTATGCGGCTACTAACCCCACACCAGCTCCTTTATAGCTCCATTTACTAATTGGTGATTTTCCAGTCCAAAAGCAAAACCCAACATGGGTACACTTTATCAAATCTTAGATTTGAGATGAAGGATCTTCTGCTCTCCTTTCATTGTGATTTGTCTCCTTCACAAATGATTGCTGCAAGACAGGTAGTCTCTCTATGAGAAACACAATAAGAAATATTAAACAAAAGTTTGAGTGTCTGTCAGCGTTTTCCCTTAGGACAAGCTGCCACATAATAGCTGACATTGGCCCTAGCTCCACGCACTCTTAAGCTCTTTGATTTCATATGTGGCTCAGTCAGTTGCAACTGGCAGATATTATTGCAATATTGGAGTCCTGCTCAAAGTAATGATAGATACTGACAGTATGAAATAGTTCTCCAGTATTCAGTTTTTGTACACTTTCAGGTTAGCAGTACAAGGATCTATATACTTTGACACATTCCCTGCATTAAATTGACAAAACATCTGATCAGTGGTACAATACAACCACTTTCCAGTTAAATAGCATGTACGACTCCAATAAAAATGTCTTGAGTGCAAGTTAGTGATGGGCCACCTTAGACCATCTGTGGGCTATGTTTAGACTATGGTTGCTATTTTGGGATGCAAATGTATCCCAAAATAGTAACTCTGTGGCTTCTCCCCATGCTCGAAATAGCAACATAATCCATTTCCTCTATCCCTCATCATGAGCAGGGTAGAGGAACCTTCAAAATAGGCTCTTTTCATAAACTTCAGTACCGTTTGAACAGCATCAAGTTCGAAATAAGGTAGCTTGAAATAATTTACACAATTTGCACTGTGCAAATTGCATAAATTATTTTGAGATAGACAAGCAGTCTAGGTGGAGTCTTAGTGACCTGGGTGCATGAAACCTGGGTGTGAGTTTCATGTGAACATTTGCAAAAGGTTCTGAGCACAAGTTATTTTAGAGTATTTTAGCATTTCCACAGTCTTGGAATAAAATAGGAATTAACACCATTTTGAAAATAAACTATAAAGCTTAACAAAAGTTTTAATAATTCAAGCTTGGGTTCTTGATTAATGATAACGAGGTTGGTTCCTATTCTAAATGTGTAATTTCATGTAGTGCACTTTGACATTTTGGTCATCCCTGCAGTTAAATGTATTTCAAAAACTGACTGGTACTAGATTGCCCTGTGGTAATGACCAAGAGCTGTAGATCTTGGTTCTTTATTGAAAATCTTTTGGCACAATATTTGGCTCAAATTGTGAACCACATCCTCATCTATTAGCTCCATGGCCTTGAACTTCCAGTTACTTAGAAACCCTTTGAAGTGAACGGGATTACTTGATCAGTACGCTACTACATGACATAACTAAGCATGGGAGAATTGAGTTAGACAGGGTTGCTCTATTTCTAATATTAGATTAAATTATGGTGTTATATTTTTAAAAAGTGTTTCAAGCAATTTATGTGGCCAGTAAATGCAAAACAGACAAACTGACAGACTAAAAACCCCTAACCTACTACAAATACTGAGGAAGTGTTCTCTTGTGATGTGTCAAGTACTGTACTTTTCAAAGGTCAAGCTGTTTTATGAAGCTTGTTTGCTTTGCTTTAAAAGGGAGATAAAATATGGTTACAAATACCATCTACCTTTTCATCGGCCTTTATTCTCTACCTTTCTTCAATTTTGTTCAACAACTTGTCAACTTTGAAAGGATTCAACTGTGAGAAAATCACAGTTTCATATTGCCTTTCATTTTTATAGCAAGAAAGAGAGGATGGATGTAAAGCTATTAGAAAAGCTGATAAAAAAGAAAAAAAGAACTGTGGCTGGACAACAGTGGTGAAAAGTGCAGTCCAGGAGGGCAGGTCTACTGACCTATCTATTTGGTGCAAATTTGGCCAAACTGACCAATCTCTCTGGTGCAAATTTGGGGCCTCAGTTTTGCATGTGTTACAAATTGGCAACATATACCACAACACATTAATAAAATACTGTATATCCATACACCTACACACGATAGAAACAGTGAGAGGCACATGCACAGTAATTATACTGCCAGCAGTCCAGGGGGCCAACAGATTTGCTTGGTCCCTGGGAAAGCTGGCGGGGATGTGGCTCCATTCACCCTCAAGGGGCATGGCCTTGGGCAGAAAGGGAAGGGCTGGAGGCAGCCAGCACTCAGTGCTACCCAGAACACACCATGCCTTCCCCCCACCCTCCAGACAGCCCTCACAACTGTACCACACATGCCACACAGTGCTCTGGTGGCAATTTAAAAGGTACAGGGTAGGAGCTGCCATTGCTTCTACAGGAGTGGTAGTGGCCAGAAGCTTGGGACTTTATGAATGGCCAGGCCCTGTGACAACTTCTCCCTTAGCACACCCATCCCACACTGATAGGCCTGCAAGCAGTATCATGTTCTTCAACCTCCTCAGAACTGGCTGCCTATCGACCTGCCAGGAGTGTATATTCAAACTGAGATGGCAAGTTATTGGCACATGAAGGATAACCAGCACCACCCAATCTTTCCACAGAGTGGAACACTGAAATATGAGTGGATAATAACGGTAGATGGAAACAGAGCTACTCTTCTTTGGGAAATTCAAAGATTTCAAAACTTCCTTTGATGCCAGATTGGAATGAAATTTGGAAATGAAACTTCTGAAACATTTTGTTTGGGAAATACTGAAAAAATAATTTGGCTTTATCTTTTCAATTTTATATTGTTGTAAACCATAACAAAAAGACCTGGAACTTTTCCTCATTGAATTGTTTAGGTAATGCTTCTAAGGAAAAATCAACAAAATTGATTCAGTCCCACCAAATATTTCGCTTTCATAAAACAGGCATTGTTTGATAGAAAAAATGTTTTTTCATAAAACTTTCAACCAGTTGTAGGGGACAAAAGTTTTCTGAGAGTTCTCACTGAACAATTGGAGAACATGAGATACAGGCTTCATCCTGCATTACATATTCTTTTTATGAAAGCTGCCACCTTCTGTATCTTTCATGATTTATTCTCCCATTTTTGGATAGTGCTTTAGATTCATGGATGAACTGTACACAGTCAAGAGAACATACTAAAGAACAAATGTGTGGATATTTATTTGAATTTTGTGTGAATCCTCTTTGTTTGTCCTTTACACATCACTTTTATCACATTCAAGCCAGTGAGTTTTTAAAGCACAAATAGTTGTGGAAGAAGTTTCAAAGACACGTAAGCAAGTGTTTGCAGAAAGCTGGGACTAGCTGTAATAGAGGTGTTTGTGCATATACCCAACCATAGAACAGAAAACAACATGTGCCCAATCATAGCTAAATAACAGATATTAAAGTTTAAGTACAAAGCATCATATTCTCTGAGTGAACTTTCAGTCCATAGCGTGAAAAAAATTTAAATTAAATTTGAATAAATGAAGGAAAACTATGATTTGCTCTCACCCTGTCTAGAAGCGGAAAAAAGAAGCTAAGTTTGTCTAGTAAATTATTCACTATGAATAATTTGCTCATCTCTGGAGCATCTGTATATGTGCAAAGCATTATTATTATTTATTGTAAATGGTGCTCTGGCCTCCTCTACAGAGTCTCATTAGCATTGATCCCGCATGTAAGTTAATGGTTTTAATCCAGCTATTTCATTTATTTATGGGCATTTCTATGCTTATTTGCCAGGTGCCCTTAAATGCATTATGCCACCTTCTTCAGAAAAGTACTGTGTTCATTGCAGATAAAAGGATCTCACATCCACTCTCTCAAGAAACAGAGTTCAGCTAATGTTATTCAGTGATTCAGTGACTGTCTCTGTGTGCACAGCAAGGGAGTAACCTAAAGCTGTTCTTTCAGCATTAGCATTGTTGTTTGAATATTTCATCTTCAAATACTTTAATAAAAGTATATCACTTAATCTGATTATTCAACTCAAGTGCATTTTCCATTGTATATAAAAACAGAATCTCCCCTGAACCTTAGGTGATGCTGTGTTATTTCAGATCTTCTCAAACAGTGGCTAAGAGGAATATGGTCAACATTTTAAATGTCGACAAATGCAGGTGTATGGGGAACAGGAAGAACTGGAAGTATTAGTAAATACAGTAAGATATTATTCAATTAGCAACTGATCTGACTGCAGTAGGGTACTTGCCTTGGAAGGAAAGACAGCAAAATACAAAATTTCCAATGTGTTCTTGGAATATACTGGGAACAGCTTTTTTTTTTCTGTTTTTCCTAGAAAGTGGTATAGCCAGAGGACAACCATATTAGACATGATTCTAAAAAAAAAAAATGCAGTTGGTTGTGAATCTGTAGATAGAAGGCAGTTTGGGTAAAAATGATGGATTCCATGATTTTAAGGACAGGAAAGAGTGATAAAAGCAGTATAAGGATAATGAATTTCAAAAAATAAGACTTTATCAAACATGGAGAAGTGGTAGGTAAGATCCCATGGGAAGAAAATTTAAGGAAAATTTTGGGTGAACTGGCAGTTCCTCAAGAAGACAATATTAAAGGCACAACTGCAAACTGTTCCAATGCAATGGAAAGATAGAAAGAATAGTAAAAAAAAGCAGTATGACTCCTTCAGGCACTCTTTAATGTCCTGAAGATCAAAAAGAATCCCAGAAAAAGTGGAAAGTGGTTAAATTGATAAGGATGAGTGCAGAAGAAGAGAATGGCACATAGGGACAAACCCAGCACAAAATAAGTTATACCTGCCAAGGATCATAAACATAGGTGGTGGATGAACCCCTGGCTTGGGGTGACTAATTCTCCAGCCTTGCTGCTTTTACCTGAGACCCTGCCCCTTCCTCACCCACCACTCCCTGCAGCTCTCCATGGCTGAGAACAGAGAACTGCAGCCAAGGGGTGCTGTGAGTGGCTGTACCTGCAGACCTGCGGGTAAATAAAGTGTCAGCTGTTTATTGCCCATATTTGGGCTATGTGGTAGTATTGCTGAAAAGGATCTTGGAGTTACAGTGGACCGCAAACTGAAAATGAATCATTAATGCAATGCAAATGCAAAAAAAGATTAATATGTTTCTGGGGGTGTATTAAGAAGATTTTTGTATGTAAAACACAAGAGGTAATTGTATCTTTCAACTCAGCACTGCTGAGGCCCTACCTTGAATCCTATGTCCAATTACGGACACCGTACGTTGGCCGTTTCTACACATGCTTGCTAATAAATGGGCTTAAATATGCTAACGAGGTGTGGATGCGAATTCCCCACACCTCATTAGCATAAGGTCACATGATTTGGAGTCCAGAAGACACTCTTTGAAAAGATGGGGGTTATTTTAGGAAAAGCGGCTTCTACACTGCTTTTCTTCTGTCAGAAGGACCCCAGTGTAGATGAGCCATGCGGGAGTGATCTGCAGCACTTTAAGTGCCACAGTCGGCAGTGTGCTAATGAAGAACTGAATATGCATTTCAGTACCTCATTAGTATTCTTTAATCTGGCCATTGGCATGGCCATTTAAAAGTTTTTGGTAAGGGTAGATGCAGCCTACAGAAGCAAAAGAACTGGTATGGTCAAGAGGTTAACAGTGACTTGTTTATTCAGGCAATTATGAATACATTCTCATTGGCCGCATCTACACTGGCAAGTTCTTTAGGAAAATCAGGTCCTTTATTGAAATCAGGTCCTTTTATTGAAAGAACATGCGGAGCATCTACACACACACTCTTTTGATCCAAAATCGAAAGAACGTAGCTCTTCTTCTGGAAGCCATCTTCTATTCCCAGATCAGGAAGAGCTTTTCTTTCAGAAAAAAAGCAAATGTAAATGCTCCTGGACCCTTTTTTCAAAAGAGAAGTCCTCAAGGCACCAGATTTTTCTGTCCCTGGCCTGACCTTATGCTGAATGTCAGGGACTTGATTTTTCGTTCATTGTTCATTCTGCAAATATGCCCGAATAGCTGTAACTCGCATTGTATAACCTTCTGCAGTAGGCTCTCTTTCGGCTATATCTTCTTATATAATTCCTCATTGGTGACCTTCTGCATCCATCCTATTCTCAGGATCTTTCTATAACAACTCTTCTCTAACGCCAATATTCTTCTCTTTGAATCTTTCATTATCATCCATGTTTCACATCTGTACAACATGCTGCTGAATACAATGCTGTTCCAGAATATAATGCAGATTTGGTAATAATACTTAGACTTGGAATATACAGCAATTTAAATGTTCAAATATGTAGACATTTCACTATTAGCCACCTCATAGCCATAGTCTCATGTCAGCCTACAGACAAAAGCGGCTGTTCCTAAATTAGAAAACTATCAGACATCCTCTCTGGATGTTTACTGCCGTGCTATTCCTTACCACATTGCAACTTTACTTTTGTGTTCACTTTCCGTAGATATTAAAGTGATCGTACAAATGCTCACAATAAGCAAATGTAGGCCTGAGTGTGTGAGCATTAGCAGAAACCAAAGTGCCAATATGTAATGATAAAGTTATCCTGGGGATATTAGGGCTGGGTTACTTGGAAAATAATTTTATCTGTCTCCTATTGGTTCTCTCATGTGTTTGTGATGGCCTTACCCATGACTCTGACTCACCTTGTCATCCCCTCCTATTCAATCAGAGAGAAGTTTGTTGAGGTTTAACTGAGTGTCAGCTCCGCAACATACCCAGCCTGTTAGCACCCAAACAATCTCCACCTAACTACACCAGCAGTCATTTTACTTGCAAGTTAACAATAGGTGTGCTCCAGTCTCCATTAGAGAACTGTGAACCCTTTGCCAGCTAACACCAATAGGCCTCTTTGTCACGGCACTGATGACCAGCAAAGGTACTTAGTATATTTTATGTAGGACAATGCATAACATTGCAGGTTGACAGGTTCCCGAAATTGCTTAGCAGCAACTCTTACACAGAATCAATCAAATGACATGGACAAGAACATAACTAAAACCCTTTGCAAGTAGGACCCACAGGTGCACGCACACATACTCACATTAATATTTGCTTGGGGGTGGAGATAAAGCATTACCTAAGACAACTAAGACCTAGCAGAGAAGTCCAGCCACTACCAAGGCTCCAGCACAGGCAGCAGCAGAAGACACCTGGACTCAGGGACTCAGGTTTCCAGTGTGAGAAAGGTGGTCGGGATTCCGAGGTGGTCAGCCTACTGATCAAGGTGACTGTTGTTGATAAAATTCAGTGTGTGTATTGATCATAGAGTGATTGCTGGGTGAATTCTTGCCTTTCCATGGCAGTAGAAAGAGTCTCCACTGCCAGACAAGTGGTGGAATGCCAACCCCCACTAGTAACAGTGGAAACACCCACCATTATTTCTGTCCACACGCAATGATGAAACATTGAAATCTGAATGAATATAGTCCAAATGTTCTACTCTCTTCTAATAAATGTTATAGCTGCTTAGTGTTGATAGGAATGATTCTTTTTTGAAAGGACCATGAGGCTCAGAAAAGAAAAAGCTTTGCGTTTTCCCAAATCCTGATCAACTGGTATCTCGCCCTGAATTGATGCTTCTTGCCGACAGAGTCAAAGCCCAGTGAATTCTTTATGCCTTCTTCCTCCTTATCTAGGTCACACACATCCAATTAGGGAATTAGAACTATGCCAGGTGATATAACAAACCACCACAGCACGAATTTTGCATCTTGCCCGTCGAATACCTCGTCTTACAACAGAGTTTAAAAAAAGAAGACTCCATGTAAATTCAAGCAATGAATGGACTCATCTGAGGAAATTGTACTGTACTTGCAGATACCATCATACAATGGAGACAACACGGTCTCAAATGAATTTTTAATTCAGAACAATTAATTTGGCTATAATTTTTAGAAGAGAGCTGTGAGTGAAAACATAGGCAACATTTGTCACCTCTTTTTAAAGCTGTCTGTGAAAATGATATTTCCTCTTTGCTTGATACCCTTGCTGAGATGTAGCTCTTCTGTTCATAAGTCAAGCAAGACCTTGACTGCACGTGGAGGAAACCTAAAGTTTGGCTTCACTCTGTAATCAAGCATGTAAGTTCCCTTCCTCAATTCCCAGGTATATAAAACATTTATTAAACACACACCCCATGATTTGTTGTTTGGTATGATCATATGTACAGTATGCATTTTTCTACAGACCCTGATGTACTGCTAACAATCATAAAATTTTGGGGAATGTACCAGTTCATATTTTTCACTTGACTAGAAAAAGTATGATGTATAATACAAGTATAGAGTAGCATAGCTATTCAGCACACAATGAGAATAACAGAGTTTGCCCTTTCATATTTTGGGCCAAGACAATTACAGGCACGTGCATTGCTGCTGCCATAAATACTGGCCTGGCTCACACTTTAGTGCTATGAACTGTAAAACAGATGCCACTTTAAACTTCCATTGGCAATGATCGGGACTGAGTACAGTGAGTTAAAGGCCCTTTGGCCCATCACAGGTCATTCCTATGCACTGGCTTCATTTCCATCTTTCCCTGCCCAGACACCACCTAATTTTTTTTAATTAGAGTTTTATCTCAACATCCTGTCATTGTTATCTCCATAAGTTCACCATTCCACTCAGTTCAGCTGTGGAGCTTATGGTATGAAAGGAAAAACATTTACTGGCACCTCAGTCATATCAGTTTGTCTCTCTTTTCTAGGCATGCACCTTAATGTGTCATCTGCATGAGGAAAAAATAAGAATTGGTATTTTTACCTACCTCTCCATGGTTGCCTGTTTTAGTCTTCTATTGTAGCTCTTATCTTCTCCTCTGTCAATTATGCCAGTCTCATCTGCCCATTTGTCAGCTTCTTCCATTCTCTGCCCTTTATGCATGGAATGCAAAGGCTGAACTAATCTACAGGGTGACTGCTCTCTCCTCCTTCAGGTCACTCCTCGGGACCTACTCTGTTATGTCTGTGGAAAAAAACCCAGTCCTTCAACAATTGTTTTGTTGTGTGATGCTCAGGGTTATCTAATCTTATTTCTTTAAAAAGAAAAAAAAATGGAAACCACTACCACTCTGAACCTCACTAGCTGGCACTCTCTCATCTGTAATCGGCAATGAGTTTAGTTAGCTGGATGACCGCTTATGATGGGTGTGGCCAAGTTTCATGTGGTCCCATAAAGGTTGTTTCCAGCCAGCAGTCCTGGCTGTAATTTCCCCCAAATATCTTCTAAGAGCCCAGTAAGCAGAAGATGTGTTGGTAATGCTGATGGACAATATCGACCCTCCAATGGTCCGACAAATTCTCTTGTCCAGCATCAGTCAGGTCCTGGGGGTATCACATTAGGGAGGCTGAACCCGTTAAACTTTCATGTTGTGTGGTAGCTAAACGATGAAGCAAAGTGATCATATGCTTTTTATCAATATCTTCCCTTTCTCTCTTTGGTTTCTCTTGTCTCAGATTAGAACGTAAAAGCCGTGCCTTCCTATGGATTTGGCCTAGCATATTTGGAACTCAATTCTGATTAGAAGTTCTAATGGCTACTGCAGTGCAAATAAATATGTTTGAATGGCCAATCTACCAAAGTGATTTTGCACCAGAAATTTAATTGAAAACAGCCAGAGTTTGCCATGGGAGAATTCCATCTATAGCGTGAAATCTCCACTAGGATAAATATGGCAAAGGCTCTGCAGCCTCCTGTGCTTTTCTCTCCCTAGGGAAAGAAGGGATGGGATATGTTGAGGGCCAGAAGGCAATATGGCAGGAGACTGCATGGCGCAGGAAGCGTCTTCTGTGGAGTCCCCACAGGGGTAAGGTCCCTAAGTGAACTCATGTCCGTGTCATGCTAAAGTGTCCAGCCTGGAGCTTTCACTTGTGGCGGGCCGTGTGCATATTTTTCACCAGAGTAGAAAAAGAGACTTGTGAGAGGTTCCAGCTCTCCTCTACTCCAAGTAGAGCTGAGACCTAGCAGAGAATCAAATTTTGTATTTATCACTTTTGTTTTAGTACGGGCAAATTCCCCAGATGTGATTTAGTTCCCCTTTTGCTAAGCGCTTTACAAACAGAGAAGAAGAGATGGTCTTTACCCTATGAAAAGACATCAAATTAAAGGACTGTGGGGGCATTTTAACAGCTTCATTCTTTTTTTAAAAAAATATTCATACGGAAGAGTAACAGAAGTAATGCAAACAGAAGGTTTTTGGAAGAGAGAACACTGGGACTTAACACTAAGGACTCTCTCCTTCAACATGTCAGTCTTATACTGGTGACTGTTCCTGATAAGGCATTATTTCCACTTAAATACATGCAGAGAAGATTAGTTGGATTTGTATCTGAAGCCCTGGCAATGTTCCCACTGAGTATGCTGTTCTATTTGTTAGCTGTGCTGCTGAAGCTGACGGGATAATCTGTGAGGCAAGCAGTTCTGTCAGTTTACTTCATACATATAGTACAAAGGACCCTAGAAGAGGAGAGTCAAAATAACACTGACTCCTGATCTCTTCATTTTCACACCAGTCTGTAGCCAAAGCCTGTTCCCCTGCTCTCCTTACTGTCTCCTTGCTAGTCCATCACGTGTAGTGTTGGGAGGACAACTGGTACTTTAGAAACAGATACGCAAATATGAATATTCTTCATAGGGGATTATGTTTAGAAAAAAAATAATGAATCTATAATCCCTGTCAGCTTTTCCCTCTTAGGTAGGAAACTGACCCCATGAATGCTGCCATACCAATGTTTACCATGTCCTCCTGTGTAACCACTCAGGGCAGATACGTTTCAGACCATTCATAAAATGCCTAGGCATTGCCAATGAAACACTTGACCTGGATGTTTTTTGACATTACTGGTGTCTAATAATATAGACAGAGCAGGCAGATTAATAGTCCCTGCAGACCTCCTTCCAAACTGTGCTCTGGCTCATCAGACTTATCTACTCTGGTTTCTCAACCAGCTGTTTCCTTTTCAAATGTTTCACTTCCAGAGGCCCTGTGGTGTTGCAGATGTCAGAAAGAGAGGAGGGAAAAGCAAGTGAGGGAGAGGAGGGGGGTAGTCTGGGAAGGAAAATAGGGGAAATGATTTTGGTGCAAAAAGGAAGAAAAGGATTTAAGAACGACAGACGTAGGCTATGTCTACGCTACAGCAATCTTTTGAAAGAAGTCCCTCCAGGAGATCTCTTCCAGAAGAACTTCTTTGGAAAGAGTGCATTCACACACAAAAAATCAGATCAGAAGAGTGAGCTGCTCTTTCGAAAGAGCGTTCACACAGCCCCCACTCTTTCGAAAGAACACATCAGGGATTGAAAAATCAGGTGCCCTGAGGACTGCTTTTTCAGGGAAAAAAAAAGGGGGGGCCCACAGAGCACCTACACACACTTTTTCTCTGAAGCTTTTCAAAGAAGGCACTCTCCTTGATCTGGGAGAAAACGGCTTCTGGAAGAAGAGCCACATTCTTTTGATTTCAGATTGGAAGAGTGCATTTTGTGTGTGGACGCTCTGCATGTTCTTTCAAAAAAGGGCCGGATTTTCTGAAAGAACGTACTAGTGTAGACGCAGCCCTATAATCATAGAATCCTAGGGCTAGATGACACCTCAAGAGGTCATTGAATACAGCCCCCTACCCAAAGCAGAACCAACCCTAGCTAACTTAGAAGCTTCAGAAAAGATAAGCATCAATTGGGAAGCAAATAAACATGAGAGCGTTATGGTTCCTGGATGCAGAAGAAGGAAGAGGCTTGAAGTGGAAAGAGAAACTGGATGCTGAGATTAGTAAAAGAAATGAAACCCTTAGAGCAAAATGAGGAGAGATAGTAATAATTTAACATCTTTCTCCTGTATTTACAATAACTGTTTGGGGCTGCAAAAATACAATTTCTTCCTTACCAGTTCGTCCTTCATTCAGCAAATATTTGTTTTGCTCCCTTTTCTTTGCTGATGTCATCTCAGAAAGAGAAGCAATGTCGTCCGACCTGGAAACAATATTAAACAGTTTAATTGATGCATAAGGATGAATTCCAATTTTATTTTGGAGGAATCGCACTCAAGAGATGGTTATTGTCATGAGAGGGCAGATTTTTATAAGAAATGCTCAGAAAATGGGACAAGTGTAATAAGCATATCCAGGTGTTATGTTAAGATTTATATGCTTATATTCTCTGTCAGAAAAGTATAATCATTGCACAAATTCTGTCCAGTGCACATGTGACTAATCAGGATGAAATTTCCATTTGCTTGTTAATTAAACTTTGCTCTGGGAAGGGTTACAGGGACTCCCTGAACAAGACAGGGACTAAAAATAATTATGCAAGGTATTGTGACTACTGGAAGTGGATAAACATACCCTGACTGAGTATGTCACTGCCCAAACCAAGGTAAAAATCCCATTTGAAAATCTATCAGCGTGAAATGGGAAGTAAATTATCAAAAATGATGTGTTCTAATGACTCAGTATCTGCTATACACCAGGGCTCATTCTTTTGGGTGTTAATGCAGATTACTTTGGCTACGTCTAACTAGCAAGTTTTTTTGAAAAAGCCAGGGCTCTCTCAAAAAACCCCACAGAGCATCTACACACAAAATGCTGTATTTCAATATCAAATTGGAAGAATGCAGCACTCTTCCTGGAAGCCCTCTTCCTCTCCCACATGAGGAAGAGCACCTCTTTCTGAAAGAGTCTTTTGGAAAAAAATAGTAACAGAGAGGAAGCCGTTCTAGTCTATACACTATCAAAACAAAAAGCAGTCAAGTAGCACTTTAAAGACTAGCAAAATAGTTTATTAGGTGAGCTTCCGTGGGACAGACCCACTTCTTCAGACCATAGCCAGACCAGACCAGACTCAATATTTAAGGCACAGAGAACCAAAAACAGTGAGCAAGGAGGACAAATCAGAAAAAGATAATCAAGGTGAGCAAATCAGAGAGTGGAGGGGAAGATCAAGCATTTGATTGAGTTAAGTATGCAGACGAGCCCCTATAGTGACTCAGGAAGTTCCCATCACGATTTAAACCATGTGTTGATGTGCCAAATTTGAATATAAATGTCAGCTCGTCCACTTCTCTTTCTAAAACGGAGGGATAATTTCTCTTCAGTAACACACATACCTTGAGGTCATTGACAGAATGCCCCATTCCAATAAAATGTTGACTAACTGGTTTGTGGATCCACAGATCTACAGATCCACAAACCAGTTAGTCAACATTTTATTGGAATGGGGCATTCTGTCAATGACCTCAGGGTATGTGTGTTACTGAAGAGAAATTATCGCTCCGTTTTAGAAAGAGAAGTGGACGAGCTGACATTTGTATTCAAATTTGGCACATTAACATATGGTTTAAATCGTGATGTGAACTTTCTGAGTCACTATAGGGGCTCGTCTGCATACTTAACTCAATCTAATTCTTGATCTCCCCCCCCCCACTCTCTGCTTTGCTCACCTTGATTATCTTTTTCTGATTTGTCCTCCTTGCTCACTGTTTTTGGTTCTCTGTGTCTTAAATATTGAGTCTGTTCTGGTCTGGCTATGGTCTGAAGAAGTGGGTCTGTCCCACGAAAGCTCACCTAATAAACTATTTTGCTAGTCTTTAAAGTGCTACTTGGCTGCTTTTTGTTTTGATAGTGTATAGACTAGCACGGCTTACTCTCTGTTACTATTCTCTGGGTACGGTTATCCAGCCAGTTATGCACCCACCTTACAGTAGCCACATCTAAATTGTATTTGCCTAGTTTTTTTATAAGAATATCATGAGACCATATCAAATGTTTTACTCAAGTCTAGGTAGACCACATCTACTGCTTCTCCCCTATCCACAAGGCTCGTTATCCTATCAAAGAAAGCTATCAGATTAGTTTGACAAGATTTATTCTTTACAAACCCATGCTGGCTGTTTCCTATTACCTTACCACCTTCCAAGTGCTTGCAGATGATTTCTTTAATTACCTGCTCCATTATCTTTCCTGGCACTGAAGTTAAGCTGACTGGCCTGTAGTTTCCTGGGTTATTCTTATTTCCCTTTTTATAGATGGGCACTATATTTGCCCTTTTCCAGTCTTCTGGAATCTCTCCTGTCTCCCATGATTTTCCAAAGATGATAGATAAAGGCTCAGATACCTCCTCTATCAGCTCCTTGAGTATTCTAGGGTGCATTTCATCAGGCCCTGGTGACTTGCAGACATCTAATTTTCCTAAGTGATTTTTAACTTCTTGTTTTTTTATTTCAACTTCTAACCCTACCCCTTTCCCACTAGCATTCACTAAGTTGAGAACTCTTTCATCAGACTTCTCAGTGAAGACCGAAACAAAGAAGTCATTGAGCATCTCTGCCATTTCCAAGTTCCCTGTTACTGTTTCTCCCTCCTTACTGAGCAATGGCCCTACCCTGTCCCTGGTCTACCTCTTGTTTCTAATATATTTATAAAAAGCCTTCTTGTTTCCCTTTATGCCTGTAGCTAGTTTGAGCTCATTTTGTGCCTTAGCCTTTCTAATCTTTCTCCTGCATTCTTGTGTTGTTTGCCTATATGCATCCTTTGTAATTTTTCTTTGTTTCCATTTTTTGTACAATTCCTTTTTTATTTTGAGATCATGCAAATCATGAGATCTCCTGGTTAAGCCAAGGCGGTCTTTTTCCATATTTTCTATCTTTCCTACACAGCAGGATAGCTTGCTTTTGGGCCCTTAATAATGTCCCTTTGAAAAAGTGCCATCTCTCCTCAGCTGTTTTTCCCCTCAGCTTTGCTTCCCATGGGACCTTACCTACAAGCTCTCTGAGTTTACCAAAATCTGCCCTCCTGAAATCCATTATCTTTATTTTGCTGTTTTCTGTTCTACTTCTCCTTAGGATTGTGAACTCTATGATTTCGTGATCACTTTCACCCAAGCTGCCTTCCACCTTCAAGTTCTCTACCAATTCCTCCCTATTTGTTAAAATCAAATCTAAAACAGCTTCCCCCAGTAGCTTTTTCAACCTTTTGGAATAAAAAATTGTCTCCAATACAATCCAAGAACTTACTGGATAGTCTGTGCCCCGCTGTATTAGTTTCCCAACATATATCTGGATAGTTGAAGTCCCCCATCACCACCAAATCTGGGGCCCTGCTTGACTTTGTTAGTTGTTTGAAAAAAGTCTCATCCACCTCTTCCACCTGTCTAGGCGGCCTGTAGTAGACGCCTATCAGGACATCACCCTTGTTTTTTATCCCTTTTAGTCTAACGGAGAGACTCTCAACACGTCCATCTCCTACGTCCATCTCCACCTCAGTCCAAGTGTATACATATTTAATACATAAGGCAACACCTCCCTCCTTTCTTCCCTGTCTATCCTTCCTAAGCAGGCTGTACCCTTCAATACCAACATTCCAATCATGTGTATTATCCCACCAAGTTTCTGTGATGCCAACGGTGTCATAGTTATATTTATTTGCTAGCACTTACAGTTCTTCCTGCTTATTACCCATACTTCTTGCATTTGTATACAGGCATCTAAGATATTGATTTGATCTTGCTTCCCTGTTTTGCCCTGACCCTCTTTTTACTCTGACATTGTTGCCCATGCTGCCTCCCATTTCTGACCCATCACCCAGGTTTCCATGTTCTCCACTTACCTGTGGGCTTGGCTCCCCTCACCCCATCGAACCTAGTTTAAAGCCCTCCTCATTAGGTTAACCAGTCTGTGTCCAAATAGGGTCTTTCCTCTCCTCGAAAGGTGAACACCATGCTGCCCAGCAGTCCTTCCTGGAATGGCATCCCGTGGTCAAGGAAGCCAAAGCCTTCCTGGTGACAACATCTTTGAAGCCAGGCGTTCACCTCTAGGATGCACCTGTCTCTGCCTGGGCCCCTACCACTGACAGGCAGGATTGAGAAGAATACCACCTGTGCCCCAAACTCCTTCACCAGTGCCTCCAGAGCCCTGAAGTCACTCTTGACCTGCTCAGCATTATACCTCACAGTATCATTAGTACCCACATGGATGAGAAGCATGGGATAGTAGTCAGAGGGCCTGATAATCCTCAACAACGCCTCCGTAACGTCTCGGATACGGGCCCCAGGCAGGCAGCATACCTCCCGAGATGAAATAGCAGGGTGACAGATGGGCGCCTCCGTCCCCCTCAGAAGAGAGTTCCTGACCACCACTACTCTGTTTCCTCCTCATAGTGGTGGCAGCAGACTTCCCAGCCTTGGGGGTATGAGGCTTCTCCTCTGCTGTATGGGGCGATTCTTTGTCTCCTGTATCAAGTACAGCATAACGGTTTCCCAGTACCACAGTGGGAGGGTTCTGAGCAGGGTTGGAACACTGCCTGCTGCCAGAAGTAACAAGCTGCCAGTGTCCACCCTGATCTATCTCCTCCTCCACCACTGGTTTATCAGCTGTCCTGTGTACTGGGACAGTTACCTCAGCTGTCTCCACACGAATACTATCCAGCAACTGCTCATGGAGTCGGATACTCCTCAACCTGGCCACGTCCTCCTGTAGCTCCTCCACCTGTTGCCTGAGAGATTCCACCAGCAGGCACCTCTCACACTGGATGGTCCCCCCCAGCCTGGATATCAGTGAGTGGGAATTGCAAGCTACAAAATGAAGTCCTCAATTGAAACTATAAAGGGCGCGATCCATAGTCTATGCAGACTGAAGGATGCCTACTACTACTACTAGTCCCTGCAAAGCCACACCAGGATCTGGGTAGAGGCATCCATGGTCAGGCAGTCTGTCTGGCTACAGGCACAGGTGGAGGAGACAGCAGTAGTGCTGGAACAGGTGTTGTGGGTCTTCCTAACCATCATAGGCCTCCCTCTGTCCAACTCCCTCTTAAACTCTCCTGTCTGCAGCTCCCTGTCTGCTTCACTCCCCTGGTCGCCCTTGCCTCTGGCTTTTAAAGCCTCCTGGCCTGGGTCAGATCTTCCCCCTGTGAGTTGCACAGGGGAAGGCCAATCAGGGAAACAAAGGTCAGGCAGGCAGTCCCAGCTGCCACAGAAACTGAAACTGAAACTGACCCACCTGAAATCAAAATGGAAGTTCAAATTCAAACAGATTCAAACAGTTAAGCACACTCACTCACCCCAAAAAGCCAGTGCTCTCACCTGGTAGCTTCTGCAGCGGCAGGATCACTTGCTCTCCCTCTTAAACTCCCCTGTCTGCAGCTCTCTGTCTGCTTTGCCAGCAGAATGGGGAGAGACTGTCTAGGAACAGCTGCAGCAGAAAGGGATTTAGGGATTATAGCGGACCACAAGTTAAATATGAGTCAACAGTGTGATGCTGTTGCAAAAAAAGCAAACAGGATTCTGGGATGCATTAACAGGTGTGTTGTGAGCAAGACACGAGAAGTCATTCTTCCGCTCTACTCTGTTCTGTTTAGGCCTCAGCTGGAGTATTGTGTCCAGTTCTGGGCACCGCACTTCAAAAAAGATGTGGAGAAACTAGAGAGGGTCCAGAAAAGAGTGACAAGAATGATTAAAGGTCTAGAGAATGTGACCTATGAAAAAAGGTTGAAAGAATTGGGCTTGTTTAGTTTGGAAAAGAGAAGATTGAGGGGAGACATGATAGTGGTTTTCAGGTATCTAAAAGGGAGTCATAAGGAGGAAGGAGAAAACTTGTTCTTCTTGGTCTCTGAGGATAGAACAAGAGGCAACGGGCTTAAACTGCAGCAAGGGAGGTTTAGGTTGGACATTAGGAAAAAGTTCCTAACTGTTAGGGTGGTCAAACAGTGGAATAAATTGCCAAGGGAGGTTGTGGAATCTCCATCGCTGGAGATATTTAAGAACAGGTTAGATAGACATCTATCAGGGATGGTTTGGATAGTGCTTGGTCCTGCCATTGGGGCAGGGGGCTGGACTTGATGGCCTCTTGAGGTCCTTTCTAGTCCTAGTGTTCTATGATTCTATGTAGAGGCTGTATTTTGAAATAGCTAACTGGATGCACTATGGCCTTTAGGAAGGACCATGTTAATGAGGCACTTCAGAACAGGTTAATAAGGTGCTGACATGAATATTCAATGCCTCATGAGCATAATCGTGGCCTGTCATGCTTTGAAAGTGCTGCTTTTGAAACTCAGACTGGCTGTATAGACACAAGCACTTCAAAATAAACCCCACATTTCAAAATTCCCTTATTCCCAATTTGTTAAGTGTTAATTTTGACCATCCTCACTTCACACCGTGCTCTCCACAGAGTTGAGTCATTGATGCCACTCACATATTGGCTACCATCAACTGCTGCACTAGTACATTGTGGAAAGCTATCCCACAGTTCCTTCAACCCCGTAGCATCCTGGGTATACTTGCTGGTCTTGATGTCATCTTCCCCCACTGCATTTTCATCATTCCCCTCCCAATCCCTCAAAATATGTGTGTCCATTGGAAATAATGCCGAAGACACTCAAAATTATAAGAAAGAATTTTTGGTTTCCCCACACATTACATTGCCAACATAGGTGCAGCAACTGTATTCTCAAATGGCCATCCATCTACCTCCCATCATTGCCAAAATGTGATCCCTGAAAATAATGCAGGGAGAAGAATGTAGGAAGAAAGACATAATTTCCGGTTTCTCCATATATTATTGTTAAGGGAAAGGGTTTTTGGCTTTCCAGTGCACTATAAGGCTTCTGTGCAATGACTGTGTTTTCAACTGGTCATCCATACAACCTCCCATCATTGCCAAAATATGATCCCTGAAAATCATGCAATGGCCTCGAATGTTAGATTGAGAAGAATGTATGAGGAAGGAGTTTTTGGTTTCCCCCTGCACTATATTGACAACACGGGTGGAGCTATTGTATTCACAGCTGGCCATCCATCCCACCTCCCATCATCACAGAAAAAGGAATTGTTGGTTTTCCCTTGGCAGCTGCATGCCCAAGTATGGGCCAATGGCACTGGGGACGGGGCGGGAGAGTGTCGCTGGATGACCAGTTGATGTATTCTCCCCTGTCGGCAGCAAGCCCCTTAGCCACTGGAGAAGACTTTTCCCCAATGACAGCAGTGAGCCCCTTTGCTGCCAGGGGATATTTTTGCCCAGTGGCAGCAGCGAGTCTCTTAGCCGCTGTGGGAGATGTTTCCCTGGTGGCTGCAGCAAGCCCAGGAAAGGGCCACTTGGGGGCTGTTGCTGGATAAGAAGTTGAGCTGTTCCTTCCCCAAAGCCCCCAACATTTTAACTGCCTGGGGAGATTTCCCAATGGCTGCTGCAAAGCCCCCAATATCTTTACTGCTGGGCAAGACTTCCCCACAGAAGCAGTATAGCCCCCAGTATCTTAACCACTTGGGGAGACTTCCCCACAGCGGCAGCAAAGCCCTCTCTTTCCTGCGCCTCTGGCAGCATTGCCAGCACCACATGGCAGGCACATCCTTTTATAGGGTTGGGTTGGGGGCTACCCACATGATGTGCCTGAGTACAGGAAGACCCAGACTGTGTAGCACCTATGTGGGAGGGAAGGGGGTTCATACACAAATGTAAATCACTGAGAAGAAGTTTCTCAGTGCGTTATGCAAGCACGACCCCCAGCACAGCCTTGTTGACACATGGTACAGTGGGGCAGGGGCTGGCACCAGGCAGCACAGAAAACATAGCAAGCATACAGACAGTTACAAACTCCTTGCAGGGGTTATTTGAATGGGTAGCTGCATGCACCCCACTAACAGCATAGAAAGAAAGAAGCTATTTCTCAGGCTCTCATGAACTAACATGAGCCCACAGCTAAAGGCTTGCTGCTCACACTTGGAAGATCAGGCTCTTTCTGTTACTGGAGAGCAGTGGCCAGAGAGGAGCAGTGAGGGGCATTGTTACACAGGGGCCACCTCTGGAGGCTAATAAATTCGATTTTAAGATGTGGCACTTCCACACTGGCCTTTAATCAAACTTCTGAATTCGAATTTGATCCTATACCTGTCAGGTAACTGTGATTTTGTAATCTCGAGATTAGTGGACTCAAAATCAAGCTAATGGCCTTTACTGTGGAGACAGTCATGTAGTAAAATGGAGCTAACTGAATTAAATTCAAATTTATCTCATAGGCTCTGTCTACACTAGCCCCAAACTTCGAAATGGCCATGTAAATGGCCATTTTGAAGTTTACTAATGAAGTGCTGAAATACATATTCAGCGCCTCATTAGCATGCGGGCGGCCGCGGCACTTCGAAATTGACGTGGCTCGCCGCTGCGCAGCTCGTCCCAACGAGGCTCCTTTTTGAAAGGACTCCACCTACTTCAAAGGCCCCTTATTCCTGTGAGCAGATGGGAATAAAGGGACTTCGAAGTAGGTGGGGTCCTTTCAAAAAGGAGCCCCGTCAGGACGACCCACGCGGCAGCGAGCCACGTCAATTTCGAAGTGCCGCGGCCGCCCGCATGCTAATGAGGCACTGAATATGTATTTCAGCACTTCATTAGTAAACTTCAAAATGGCCATTTACATGGCCATTTTGAAGTTTGGGGCTAGTGTAGACACGGCCATAGTGTAGATGCAGCCTTTGTGAACTAGAGGAAATGTATCTTCATATCAGAGATACAGTAGTTTCTGTTAGTACCATGTGGGAACTATGGCTACACTCAGGCATTTTCAGGCATTTAGTCCAATTTTACCAGGTGCCTGTCTTCACTGTAAATTCCATTCACTCAATTTATGGAGTACTAAAATCAACATAATCAACATAACATCGATATCAGAGTATTGTCAGAACCTGACAGGAATAGCGTTTGGATCGAATCTAAAATTCCAAATGATGGGTAGTGCTGAAAGTGCCATGTCTGTAAATCAATGGGAAATGTAGTCAAAATGGAGGATGGACCCACACAGGAGAACTGAAGCATGAAGTGCCATGTCAGCTAAGTGGACATAGGTTAATGCAGAACTGATCCAAAACCAGATGTGTTTATTCAATTCAATTATTGAAACGAGAACATTTCAGTTCAAGCATTTCAAAACATTGTGTTGCCATTCTAAATGTAGCAATTAAATGACATTTTTCTGAACATTGCATTCTGTGGGGGAAAAATTATATTTTAATTATTTGTTCTGATTTGGTATGAAAACAAATTTAAAAACTTTGCCACTGGACAGAAATTTTAATTTTTAACCTGCTCTAGTTATGATGTGTTCTTCCCCAAACCACTAGAGCCTACTATTGTTATCAGTTAGTGGCATTATTTATTTATAGTGTTAAGTCATAAAAGTCTTTGATTTTGACTTCCTCTTCTATAGCATCTTATATCACGCGTCTTATATCGTCACCTGCATCTTATATCATCACCTGCGTCTCCGTGGTACATTGCTTAATGATGATTCATGGGATGAAATTGTTTCCAGATAATTTCTTCAAAACTCTGTCATGACTGTTATGCTTACTGGCATGGGGAGGGGGCAGAGGGTGGACAGGGAGGAAATCTATAGCCCAGGACAGGAGCTGGTAATCTTCTTCTCAGATCTTGTTAAAAATATTAATGAGTACTCTATTTTAATAATACATTGGGGGTTTTAAATAATCAAACCCATCATCTTAAAGTTCTGTAAGTCAAATTTACTCTCAGCATGACTGGAAATGTCACTTCAAGGATAAGACACCACCTGAAAGCTTCCTTGATACCTCTTTTACTCTTCCTTAAAGGAGGTGGTATGTTTTGTTGTTGAAAAACAGAAATAGATACATATCCAGTTTTTTAAAAATCTAACTTGAGAAGTACTTGGCTTCTCACTATCAATTATTAGAAGTCTCCCAGAGTTTAGCAAAGCACCTTCTTACATAAGAAAATTCAAATTTTTGACAGATCCAGTATCATACATACCTAGTATAGCTAATTTCAACTTCAAAAGACCTGTTTGCTAGCAGCAGGGTGATGATTTTTGTCCTCCTACAGGAAAAAAGAATCCCATGTTTTTTCCTGTGATCACCTCTAAAAATTGGGGAGTTATATCAGGTACCATTTAAAACCTCTACAATTTTGTCTGGGCCACTAATTAACATTACTGAGTTATTTCTGGAAACCATAAAGCAATGCTCAGGTCTTCTAAACAGTAAATGCAAAGTGGAAATCACTGTGCAAATAATCACTTGGAAGTGGGGGCAGAAACATACAATGTTCTCATTATGACCCTCCTCCCAATCAAAATGATTTTGCTATCCAACTGTTCCCTTACACGCTCCACTCACACATAAGCATTCTGAGAAAATATTAGGGGACAAATGTGATTGGATTTTTTGTGGTTCTGAGCCCTTGTAACTCCCACTGAAGGCAAGAGAAGCTGCAGGTACTCAGCCTCTCTCAATATCAGTTCTGAATTGCACCTCTTTTCCATTTTATTTTTGCCCAAGGTCTATTTAAGTTGAATGAATTCCAATGCATTCTTAGTACTGTAGTTTAGAGCCTACAACCACTTTTTGCCTACCAGCCCCGTCTGCCTTCAGAATCTCTGAAGTTGTTCTGGCTCAAGAAGGAATTAGTGATTACAAGGAAAGGAAAAAAAAAAAAAAAGCTTCTTTCTCTCCCCCGTCAGAGCAAAGCTTTAAAGCTTCTGATGCTGGATTCTGATCATAAAAAACAAACTAACACATGTTTCTTAGATTTCCTGCCCCCAACCTGTGAAGAGCAGATTATTCCTGAGATACAGCAGCTTCTCATCATGAGCTAACAGAGCCTGCAAAACCCTGTTTGAAGCATGCTAATATCTTGAGGTTAGTTCTTCTATATCCATATAAAATACAATTAAATAGAACAAATACTGACGGGGAAATGTTAAATGTTAAGTAAAATGGGCAATATGTTACATCTGCATACAAAAATATGGTGGGATTTTCTTCTACCTCATAGTTTTTGTGTAAAACATTAAATTTTAACCCTATAAATCTCCCATCTGATCTCTAGAAAACTGTTTTCATGTAAAGATATCTTTGAAAACCTACCATATGGCTAAACATTTGAAATGGCGGTTCTCTTTCATCGGTGGTCCCTTCTACTTACTCCAAGAGTTCTGCTTTTAGTGCCATGAAGTCCATGAAGAGATTGACCTAATTCTGATGGCATAGCCCATTTACTGCCAGTGGTGCTGGAACCATTTAGACAGAGCGGGGATGCTGAGAGGCACTGAACCAAGCTGTAAATTCTCTGTATGATAGAAATCACTTCAACCCAGGAGGAGCTGCCACACCCCCCCACTCCCCTATTTTCAGCACCAACGTTTAAAGCTCAGGTCATTACCATTGGTTTGGGAGTTACAGATTCGTTTACTGCAACATCGTCTCTGCAGCTAAGGTGGAGTCAGTACTGAATAGCCGGTGTGTCCTATAGCCAAACAATAGCCTCATATGCATGACTTACAGAATGGTCTAGTGTGTAGCCGTGTAAGATGTGGGACCCATCTGCCCTGTACAGTCCATGTGCAGGAATAGGGAAACACGGCAGAGTCCACTATGGTGGTGGATACTGGCAGAAGGAGCAAAATATCTTTTTGTATTCCAGACTTCTTTATGCTTAAAGTAACAGAATGAGTCTTGGAATGTTTTAACTGTACCGTGCTATGTACCAGGCTAGCAGGCTCTCTGTCTGTCACACAGCTCTCAGTAGTGCTTGGGCAGCTTGCTACTGATGCTTGCTCTGGGTCTAATCCAGAGGCAATTGGAGGTATTGGAAATGCTCTTTTTAGGGGAGCTTTGAATCATGCTCTCTAGGTATCATGGCACATGAGCCAAAAGAGTAACAGAAGGGAGCAGTGTTCAATAGTATTTCCTAGGAGCATCTTCTGAGCCAAGATTCTTTATATCGCTCTTTGAATAAGCCAAGAGTTTAATTCTAATCCAGAGTATAAAGATGAATTCCCACTTCAATGAACTTTACTGGGATGAATGTGAATGCAAAGCTTTAGCATTTGGCAGTCTATCTCCCACATTTTTTCAGCCTAACACTAATGAGTTTGATATTAGCATAATGTAACCACTACATTTCATTTCTAAACTGAATAATTAAAAATAAAAACAATGTGAAATAGCTTGAAATGCAATCTGCCCAGCCTTCCGCTGTTGGGAGCTAATCTGTCTTGACAAATGGAATTAAATACTGCAGTGCTGAACACGTTGGCCCAGAGTGTGCCGTCGGATGCACAGGGTGCAGCAGTAGGGAATTGTGGAAAAAGCAGGCTCCCAGCTCAAGGCCACTGATCTGCAAACAAAACAGTTCCACACTCATGCAGAAGATGGACCATGTTTCTGTGCACAGCACGGAGCTGCACCCAGAAGGGACATCAATATAAACAGGTCAAATGTCCAGAAGAAAAATTAATGGAAAGAGCTCATAGCCTCAATATCCAACCCAACATGGCATGTTCCCATCGGTAAGGTATACACAGCAGTGCTGACAGCTGCTGTGGGTCCAGGGGTAAAGTGGGAGGGTGGCCTGGCTCCCCATCCCTGGAAGGGGCAGGGCCAAGGGGAGAAGGGGATGGGGTGTAGGGCATTCAGCACTGGACCCCTCCACACACAAGCTCCCTCAGGGCAGCACCAGAGTGTTGGCACAGCACTCTATGGCGTTTCACAGGGGCTCAGAGCTCCGTCTGCCACTGCTGCTACTTCAGCAGCAGCAGCAAATGAAGCTCTAGGCCCCTTTGAAATGCTGGCCTGGGAGCAACTGCTCCCTTTCCCCCTCCCATGTGGACAGGCCTGGGTGCACATATCATTGGTTCAGTAGGGTAAAGAAATGCTAAACTGTTTAATCTTTCCTACGGAGTGTGTACAGCTTTGCCTGGGCCTGCTGGAGGGCCACGTGACAGGACATCACACCAGAGATGTACAATTCAGAAAGAGAGAGAAGAATTCATAAGTCAATGATGTGTTCGTAAGTCTAGTGAGTGTCTTGGTGCAAGGACCTTATCCCTAAGACCCTTAGGTATCGCCATCATCACAATAAATAATAATACCAGAATGTGCTATTAGAATTCTGTTCCTGCCCAGCAGGCATGTCTGCAGTGCAGTTATGGGGTCATAAGAAAATCTATCCATTATTTTGGGTGGTGTAAGTGCAAAGGACTGTCTGGGTATTACTGGTGTTAATTGTTATGACACTATCACTGTTCTGCAACATTAGACCCGCTCTGAAGTTTCCTGTGTGCTGATAGTGTACGACCCAGTGTCCCAAATTTCTACACTTCATAGACAAGTAACATATTACTGTGCAGTCTGAATTGACATGATTTAGCCTGTTGTTGTTTATGGTATTTGGGAGAGGTATGTATGGGTAATTTGTTGTAAGGTACAGATTCACACTCTGTTTTCCATGCAGACAGCACCAAGATCTGAGTTCTGAAAAATGCAGATGAGGGATTTTCCCCATCTTCCCTTGTGCCCTGAAAATACTTTGCTGAAAATTATTTTGAATAGAAAATGGTGAACCCATTTGGATGACATAATGTCAAAACTGTCCATCACCCCTTATACAAATTGACCAATGCCCCACACACTTAAGCTACGTCTACACGCGAAGCCTACATTGAAGTAGCTTATTTCGATGTAGCGACATCGAAATAGGCTATTTCGATGAATAACGTCTACACGTCCTCCAGGGCTGGCAAAGTCGACGTTCAACATCAACGTTGCACAGCACCACATCGAAATAGGCGCTGCGAGGGAACGTTTACACCCCAAAGTAGCACACATCGAAATAAGGGTGCCAGGAACAGCTGCAGACAGGGTCACAGGGCGCACTCAACAGCAAGCCGCTCCCTTAAAGGGCCCCTCCCAGACACAGTTGCACTAAACAACACAAGATCCACAGAGCCGACAACTGGTTGCAGACCCTGTGCATGCAGCATGGATCCCCAGCTGCCGCAGCAGCAGCCAGAAGCCAGGAGCCCTGGGTTAAGGGCTGCTGCACACGGTGACCATAGAGCCCTGCAGGGGCTGGAGAGAGAGCGTCTCTCAACCCCTCAGCTGATGGCCACCATGGCGGACCCCACTATTTCGATGTTGCGGGACGCGGATCGTCTACACGTGCCCTACTTTGACGTTCAACTTCGAAGTAGGGCGCTATTCCCATCCCCTCATGGGGTTAGCGGCTTCGACATCTCACCACCTAACGTCGACATTAACATCGAAATAGCGCCCAACACGTGTAGCCGTGACGGGCGCTATCTCGAAGTTAGTGCCGCTACTTCGAAGTAGCGTGCACATGTAGACACGGCTTTAGTCATATATACTTCTTTTTCTCCAGGCCCTTTGGCCACAAACACTATATTAAGATGTCTCCCCACCCCATAAAGATGACACAAATTCTGCATCCATTTCCCTAACCTTAGCCAATACTCCATCTCACAGTTTCCAGCAGGCCCTTCTCCCTGAATCACCCAGTAAGCTGCACAATAGGGCTATGTCTACACAGCAGCCTAAACTCAAAATATGCAACACAATTTGCGCTTCGCAAATTAGGTAGCTTATTTCAAGAGTAGTTCAAAATAGGCTATTGCAGCATTTGGCACTGTCTAAGCCGTGCCAAATGTTGTAATAAAGCGTGATTTCAAGGAATCTTGTAAGGAGGTATACAGGGATGCCAAAATAGAGTGCTTGTTATTTCAGAAAAATATTTTGCAATAACAGGCATGTTTCAAAGACAGAGTAGCTATTTTGGGGTACTGAGGTACTCCAAAATAGCTCTGCTGTGTAGACGTAGCCCAGGTGATCTTGTTCCTCAAAAGATTTGCAGTCCATTTTTCTCTGTGAATGCTAACTGAGGCCTTCAACCCTGGCCTCCCTGAAATGTTCTCCCAAGCTGCTTCGACTCTCTCCTCCTTCACAGATCCCTATTCAGATTCTTCAAAAACCTTGAAGATCAGGTGAAGCAGGTCTACCAGCATATGGTGGGCCTCCAGACTGCTGCTGCTTTCAAATGGAATGTGCTGACAGATGTATCAAGTAACAACTTTGGAGTCTGAAATCCATGTCTGTTCTTTAGTGTAGTCTTCAATAAGAGCTGGGTGCCTACTGCTTCTTTGTGCTCTTGACAATATTCCCCTGTCTCTAAAACAAAGCAGGCATGCAAGTAAAGATAATTTGTTTTAAAAGTATTTGTAGAAATCTTTAATCCGTGGTATCCAATACAATTGTTCACCACATGTGACACCGTGCTGTGACACTGCTCCTTACAGCCACACATTTGGAGCACCCTCCACCTGCTCCGTTCACATGCCCCACCACTTGGTGGGACAAGTGCATGGTGGCAGCAGAGGTACCTCCTCTGCAGCTCCAGTCCAGAGCTGAAGGACTCCTGCAGCCCCAGCAAGGCTCCAGCCCCAGGGCCTGGCACAACTCCAGCTCACGGCTCCAGTGGCAGTGGTTCTGGTGAGTAACTGGCAGTCTGGGCCGGGCATTTGTTTTGAGCATTGCGGGGGGAGGGTGTAGCGATCCTTTAATTTCTGTTGGACCCCACTGTCCTAAATCAATCCTTATATAGATAAACTGTTGAAAACAGGTGCACCCTGTAGTGGAAATATGCCCTAGAAGGCATTATGTACCCAGACCCAGAACATGTTTAATGCCACAATAGTCAAAAGGCCTTTTCTGATTTACTGCCAGATGTGTTGGACCCCGAGAATTTTCAAATGCAGGGAGGTCTGAAAGGAGAGATTTCTGAGGAAGTATAGAGAACGCTAATGAGGGATGCAGATATGGCGTTGTCCAGTAAGCCTGCTGGGAAACAACAAAAGAGAATTTTTATAGAGAAACAGAGAGAGAAAGAAGCTCCCTCATTTCTTTTCTGTTCCCTCTAATTTCACGGAAGATACATTAAGATACTGGAATCCCTCTACATTTCTGAGTGATGGTAAATATTGCAAAGTTAGAGCGACTAATTTGTGCTGAAATTGCTAAATGCCAGCATTCTTCAGAAACACACAATCTCATTTTCTAACCTGTTTTCTATCAGTTCCATCACCATAGGATGTGAGTTCTTAATTACACACTACTCTTTAAGCAAAATTCAGTTGCTCAAACCAATTCAGCAGGTAGAGATTTCTTTACATTAATCCAGTTAATCTGTATTCGCTGCACAACACAAAGAAAAGGTGACTAAATTCTAATTAATATGTATTTAAAATCCATTTGGACTACATCTTTTAGCTGCATTCTGAGACATATGAGTCCTGGACCACAGTGCCTTTCCTTTCCAAGTAACATGAGTGAACCAGTCTAGTTGGCAACATGCGTAGTAGGATATTTAAAAGTATAAAATATATTTATGGCAAAGTGTCCAATTTAAAATGTTTCCATGAGTTTGTCAGTCTGGCTGTGAGAACATTAGTAAGGATTTTCCCAATTCTTACCTCTTATCCTCAAATGGAAAAATCTCAAGCATCCCTTCAGAATTCCTTGACATTGCTGATCGTGGTATGTTTCAATTCTCCACTGAAATCAATGTGAAAGTGGCACATTTGACCCACCAGAAGATAAAAATGTGGCTATTTTAGGAACTGCTTCACCCCCTCGTAACCTGCAAGGAGCTGAGGGCTATCAATGTCTGGCAGTCTCTAAATTCCACTGAACCATTTTGCACTGCCTTAGAGAAAAGAGATGGTTGCTTTCTCATACAATAATAAAAAAGAAAGTGGTTGATTTGTCTTGTACAGCAGTAAGAGAGTGTTTCAATGTATGTGAGCAGACACTTTCCAGTTTTACCTCCCAGGTAATCACAGCTGTAGGTTTGGTGTTTCAGCTAATAAGAAATGCATAGTAGGATAAAGAGACGCTGTACAGACCCTGATAGTAGTAAGCAGTGGGGCCAGAGGAGGGAAAGGGAAGAGGAATTTTTCATAAAGTCTTCTGCAAAAAGAACAGATTGCCAGTTGGCAGCCAGTGATAATCAAGTTAATCTTGGGGACCCCACCCAGAGAACAGTATCTACTGTAGGAAAAAGAAGGCAGGGAAATCAGCAATGTGCTGTATAAATAACCCTCTAGAACAAACTGTACATTCCAAAAGGAGAGGTTTAATTGTTTAGTGTCTAGCAGGAAGTCAGCTCTGCCCTAATTTCCGATGTGAATCAATAGGCCATTTTCTAGAGGTGTTTGGTGCCAGAATACAGCCATTCTGATATAACCATTTAAAAATATTCCCATGATTATAAAACCACAGAGGGACAATTTGTTCGGGGAGGTACACTGGCAGCTCAGAACAAAACAGTGCATTTATCAAGCTGATGTTGTGTTCCTGAAAAAGAAATAACTATTTGCGCACATTCAGCTGCATTTGGCTCTCAGCGATATGGGGGCTACTGTTTGGTGCTCTTGTATAACAGGAAGCAGAATGTGCCTAATCTTTGATGAAATGTTCAATGATTATCACTGTAACTCTATAGCCTTTACAGTTTTCAATCTCACTCCTGTCCAAATTTTAACTTCTTAGACAGGAATGTACCTTATCATGCAATCGGAGCAAAGATCCATGAACCAAGACCCCTCCTTCCTAGAACCCTGCTCCAGGGTGGCTGTCACTGCAGCAATGAATATAACAGAGGGAGAAAGGACTGGAGTATAGGATTGGTTCTAACAGTGTGTATAAAAAAATCCCTCTTCTTAGGCAGTCCTGGGTCTGAACACATTTGGCTGTATTAATGGTGTGAGGTGGCGAGCACGTTATTGCATCCACAGACACAATCCTCATCAGGGACCCCATTTACAACACTGTTGTTCAGATTTTGAGTGCAGTTGAAGGATTAATCCCCTGCTCCTATCCTTTACTCCTGTTCCTGCACACTGGGAGGAATCTTGCCCCAATTAAAGACAATGGCAAAACTCCCATTGACTTCAAGGGTTCAGAATTTCACCTACTGTTTAATCTTTATTCTCTCCTCCCCTCATTCTTCAGCAAGTTACTTTGCCAACTGGTCCCCACTGTTACATTTTAATTTGAAGAATTTGATCAGCACTGGCATTAGCACTAAGGACAGTTTGTAGGAGTTCAAAAATATGCATGTGCTAAGTGTTTTATTAAAAAGAGGGAGAGCGAGAACCTAATTTTGCTATCGGTTAAATCAGTGTAAATCAGAAGTAATTCTACCTCTGCTAACTTATAGCACTAGATTGCTATAAGTGAGATCGAATCAGACCCAGAGAGAGTCTTGAAAAGACTGCTGCACCTGAGAAACAAAAGAAAAATGGCATATTGTATCACTCCTAATGAAAAGAGGGAGAAAAAAAATCAAGCGGCTGCAAGCCAGACCTCCTAGGTAGGAAACACAAGCAAACAACTTATGTTTCCATGTTATTTTGTCATTCTTAAAGGGAAGAGGAAAGATTCCACATGTCTGAAGGAAAGAGATGCTGAGATAATGAAGTATTTTATCCAGCTTCACTTAAGTTCTATGGAAACTTTACCTAAAACAAAACAAAACCAAAAGCCATGTGTGTTTGTATGTGTAAGGCATTTCAGATGTAAACCCTCTGACAGCATAATCACAACACTGCGGTTTGACTGACTTCATATCCTGTATAGATTTGGGAGCGAGGGCAAACAGGGAGAAAGAGTTGCTTACTTGTAAATACTAATAAGTGTGGTGTAAAGCTCTCAGCTAAATGAAGGAAATAGCAAGTCGTGGTGTTAATATGCCTGTTACAAATCTCCATGCATTCTTATGATAGTACAAATGAAAAAAGCCTGCAACAATTAGGTCAGAAGAGAAATTATCAGGGGGAACTTAATAACATTTTCAATCACTTACTAAGTAACTGTTTCAACACTTCATCAAAATAGTCCTTCACTGTATACTTTAGTCATAATGTGCTATCTTATTTCTACAGTGTATTCAGAAACTATCTCAAGTGTAATGTTCTAATGAACAGCAATATACACACTACAATGTGTCAATAACACCATATTTTTGAAGCTGTTGCAAAGTAACCAATGCATATCTCTCCAAAGCCTTTTGTTTGTCCAGTAGTCTGGAAGAGAAGGAAAGAGAAGGGCGGGGGGGGGAGGGGGAGAAAAAGAGAGAGAGAGAGAGAGAGCTGGCATGTCTTCTAAAATTAAAACTCTTCACTTTTAAATTACTAGATGTCACTTCAAAAAAGTCTTCCAATGTCTCTCCATTTTCCTTCAGAAGAGCAGTAACACATCAGAAGGATCAAAAGCAAACAAGTTGGCATTTACAATTTTCTATTTAACATAAGGAAACCATTTGTTAACATTGCAACATGTTTTTCATCTTTTTAGATGAAAAATGCAAAGTTTGTAAAAGTAAAGAATTCTTTTAAAGATTCCCACAAACCATCCCTCATTGTGTAATGACATCTCTCACAAAACCTGTATTTAAGAGGGCTTTTTTTTAAGGAAACAAAGAACAAGACCAATGTTAAATAAGACTAAAGCACCTTAAAGCTAATGCTAGAAAGACAGCTCAAAATACTACAACAAAATTTGTTAAGGATTTGTTTAGACACCATAGACACTTATAATAAGGGATGCTATCAAGTAGTTTAAATTCAATTTCACCTCTTACATATTAAACATAAGGAACCAAAACTTGTTCCCACTTGAATCAACGACGACACTTTTCAAGACTTATGAGGGCACAAGTAGACCCATCAACTACTGTACAACACTCATTAATCAAACATTTCAGATTCATGTTCCAGTGGTGTTTAACTCTGAACTGTTCTCTGAGATCTTAAATTCAAGCCTGTGGCAGGGGCAATTTCCAGATGTGACTGGAGTTAATGGAAGAAACATTAATGAGGAGGAAGGAGCCTATGAATATAACTACACCACAGTGTGTCTTGGGTACACATGCTTATGCTAATGTTCTCTGGGCTAAAATGGCTAAAAATAATAAAGGCAGTGGGTTGGGCTTCAATGCAGGCTGTGTAAGTGTATTGGAGACCCTGGACACTTACTCATGTTGCTAGCCAATGTCAAACCGTGTGAAGCTGTGTGTCTACTGCTATTTTTAGGTGTGCTAGTGTCAGCAGAGCTAGAGCAGAGCTGGCTACCTGTGCTGAAGTCATATCTCCTTAGTGTGGGCACACCTAATATGGGTCAGAGGGATCACAAAAAGGCAACTGACAGGCACCAGACAGAAGTTCATGTGCACAATGGTTCCATGAGGAAGGGTGGGGACTCACAGGAAGGGTCAAAGAACTGGAGATGACCGTGGAAGCCCAGATAGGAAGGGAGCCAGAGGAAGATGAGAGCTAAAACCTCAAAATATCTTCATTCTTCTATAGAATTTACAACCACTTGTTTCTGCAGCGATCTCCTCAGAGATTAGTATTCATGTGATGAATGTACAAATTAATTATGTTTTGACAAGCACACGTGCTTGTAATGCAAATATACTTGTCAGAGACGTGATTAGGCAGAATCCTCAGGAGGTGTAAAAGGGTGTAACTCCACAGATCTTGATGGAACTAGGTCAGTTTACAACTGCTGACAGTCTGGCCTTTTGTGTTTTAACAGATCTTTGTCATAGCTTGTAGAAAGTGAATCTCGCTGTGTTTAAAGTCCAGAGCCGTGTGAAAGGCACAGAGCAGGGTTTGTTTTCTGGCAGAATGCACTGGAACTGAGTTCCGGCACCTTTATTTCATAAGAACACCAAAAAAAATTTTACCGCCGGTCCCGCAACAGCACCGGGACTGGGGCAGGTGCCCCTCACCAGTCCCGCAGGACTGCAGGGATCAGGGCAGGAGACTCTGCCAGTTCCACAGCAGCGCAGGAACAAGGGAAGGAGCCCCTGCCCATTCTGCAGCAGCACGGGTGCCAGGGCATTAAAAATGAATACTCTAATGCCTATGAGGAATCATCAGACTTGAGTTCCAGCACTTTTTTTTTCCTAGATAAAAAGCACTGATGCAGAGAATAACGTGTGAGTTGGTTCCAGTTCCCAGACCACTTTGGAACTGTATGTCAAAGGATATTGTCAAAATTCCCATTGATATTAATGGGATTCATTAAACTAGTCTCCTCAGAGGCTCCTTCCTCTTTGTTAGTGTTTCCTCCATATTACTTAGGACGTACACCTTTCTAGCTACAGAGAGTCTGTATCTTCACAAAACAAAAAGCACTCGTGTAGCACTTTAAAGAAGAACAAAATGATGTATTAGGTGATGAGCTTTTGTTGGACAGACCTATTTCTTACCTATTTTGCTATTAATTCTGTCTGCCTTAAAGGTACCCACCTGCACAAGACATGTTCACTTACATTAGTTTTGCTTGTGTTCTTACACAGCAGATAAGGGGTATGATCCTTCCATGTTCACTACCTGTTAGTTGGGATCGACAACAGCTTAGCCCAGGATATTGGTTGACCCAGCCATGGAACCTATTATTTGATTGGCCAAAACATGTAGTTTTCCCATAATATTAGGGAAGGGATGTAATATTTCCATTATAAATTACTTTTTCTAGGTTTCTTTATAGACCTTCCTGTAACTTTTGGGCAAAGATGAGGGAATAGACAAGGATATCAATGTCAGGATTGGGAAAGCAACAGCTGTATTCAAGACTCTTCATCCCATAAGGAGTTCACAAATAAGATCTGCCAAGACAAAACTGCAGATCTTCAACACAAATGTGAACAGTATGCTCTTGTTTGGATACAAGACCTAGCATACTACAAAGTCTTCAAATCACAATCTACAGACATTCATAAACAGATGTCTGAGATATGTCCTTCACACCAAATGACAAGACTTTTTCCACAAACAAGGAGCTTTGGAACAGACCAGGACAAGAACCATTTGACATTCAAATCAAGAGAAGAAAGTGGGAATGTTTAGGTCACACACTCAGAAAACCATCATCCAGCATAGTCCGTCAAGCACTCAAATGGAACCCCCAAGGAAAATGCAAAAGAGAAAGACCTTAGGCAATAAGGAGAAGATCTATTGAAACTGAAGGACAACAACTGGGGTACTCCTAGAGTCAGCTAAAAGTTTTGTCCTGAGACAGAGTGAAGTGGAGGAGACTTCTAGATGACCTATGCTCCACTCAGAGTACGAGGGTTGAAATCAAGTAAGGCCAAGGACTTTTTCCCAATTTCCCCAGCTACAATGACAGTGCCTCTACTGGTGGTGTTAGGGAGAACAGGGCTTATTCCACAAGGGTTAGATATATGTTAGCAAATATCTCTGTCCATCTTTGCTGCAAATCCTTAGCAAGGAGACTTTCTGTAACCCACACGGTTTTACACAACCAAGCACCAGTTCTTCGGCTACTATCAATCATGATAGCCCCACTTAAATCAACTGACATCAGCAGAGAAGATGGCCCCTAAGTTTTTTTGCTATCAAAAATGAGCAATCCAGTTGTTCTACAATTATTCCACCATCTCAAAATGTGCCAGTAATGTTTCATGTCTCTGCAAAAGTACTGAGAGACGCTAAACTGGTTAGATGATCCACATATTAGACAGCCTGACACTTGTACTGGAAATGAAGAGGCTTAGCAGGGTTTGTTAAACCAGCCCCTCTTCATCACATTGCTGATTGAGTTGCATTTCTTGCTTATGGAAAACCGATGAGGAGAATACAGATATGGTGCAATTGTTCCTATGCTTCCAAAAATCACAAAGAAAGGAAGAAATATTAAGTGTGTCTGGCATGTCAAGTTGCTGTGTAAGATTCTGTTACTTTGCTTTCAAGCACAATGGAATATCAGTTAATACTGCCATTACTCTGCCTTATCACCACGATCCATACACACTGACTGTGACTAGCATTGTACATGATATTGTTTTCATTAGTGTGACCAAAGGGAAATTTAATTATAGAGCCATCTATCAAATGGACAAGGAAAATGCAAGGATTAAAGAATTAATCCTAATGCTTAATTGCATTAAGATATTTTATAGTTCTAGATGGGTATTATTGACGTTCTGGGTAACCTTATTCTACTGATTCTTTTGTGATGGCGCATAATATTGTTGTTATTCATTATATTTAAAATCAGCATATCCTTTCTATCAGCTTTGTGTATGAAGCAGGAAGATCTAATCAACAGGGTTTGTTCTGGATCATATCCTTTCCGGACTTCATACCCTAAATTCAGGTTAGTGGAACAAAACAAAATGATCTACAGGTAATAGAAACAGAAAAATGCACTGATACAGAGATCAGGGAACTGTGATTAATGAAACTAGGTAAGCTAAAAGGTACTATTGTTAAATACAGGAAGAGCTTTGTTTATTTTTTCAGGAACAAACTCATGTGTGTGCGTGAACATTTTATCCAGGAAACCTACTAAATCTCAGGGACCTAATTTATAAACTTTCACTGTGGATTTTTTCAATTGTAGAAAAATAACCATCTTTGAAAAACACACTTCAGCTTGTTTGTGTAATTTCTTGTGTGTTGTTTATATTTCTAGAAAACAGATGCATGTTCTGCAGAATTATCTCCCAAAATCCTATTTCTTTTCCAAGAAGTCTATTAAATTACATGCAAAACTAACCAGCTTTCCCCACATCATCTATACATATGCACATATGCGTATGCATACATGCGCACACGCAAACACAAACACAACAGAAATTGGTAATGCTTACAAGTTGAAGAATCCATTTACCCAGGAAATCTATGAGTGTTCAAAATAGTCTATAACTGCTTAGCTCTTTTAGAGAAAGGAAGGAGAAAGTAAGAACATATTTACTTCTGTGCTGTGTGAGGGGATAGTTGCACAGCTGGAAATGTTATATGGAGTAGTATGATACGATATACACTTTAACAGGGATGAAACCAATGAGGTTCTGTATAGGGATTAATGAAGAATGAGTTCATTTCTACAGCTTACTTAAGCCATCCAACAGAATTTTATAATAGGGGTATTATTCTCTGATATAATCTGAGATGGTTTAAATATTTTATAGTGAGGTTATTATTCGCTATTAAATTTTACAAAAATTTTTCATGTGGGGAAAAGGGGAACTCATCTGACATGTATTCAAAATGCTAAAAGAACTTGGAATGTACTTTAAGCAATGATACAGAACATGTTCCCCTGGTTCTTATTAGAAAATCTGACAGCCATAATGTTATTTGTGTTGAAATGTGTGTGCGGTTTGCATGTTTATGTGCACATTTTAGGAATCAAATTGACATATTTCCTCTGGGCTGGGGAGCTTTATCAAAAGGTCAGAAACACAAATCAAGAGACTGCACTGACACTGCAAAATCTCGGTGCAGAAGGGATCTAAGAGTCCACCAAAAATCTGTAAACATTTTATCTTGCTTCTCTCCAGGAGCAAAATAGTGTAGTGGAGATGAATTTTGGAAGCAAATTCTAAACAGGTGGACAGAGCAGCAGGCATCCATCAGGAGGACATTGCTATAGAGTGAGTGAGAAAGAACCATGGGGGTGAAGGGATGATGTAAATTACGGTTGCCAAGTGGAATATTTTTACTGCAGATTCCAAATAAAGAAGACATGCATGGGCTATAGAAATATGAGCTGGTAGCTAATAGCAAGGCTGGCTCCCTGCATGCAATCAATCGCAATGGAAATTAAAGCTGCCCATATGGGCTTCGTTGCATAGCTCTGAAAGTTCTCAAGGAGGGAGCAGGGGTGGAATTTACCCTTGAGCATTCTTATGTCCCACTTAAGTCACTAGTCTATGCACCACATAAATGCCACCTAAGGGAAGCAGTGGCTTGTGCTGGGCCTCTGTGCTGGATTTAATTTCCCCATGAGGGCACTAAATTGACACTTCAATGATGCTTAGATCTTGTTCTCTGGCTGCTGCATAGCACTGAACTCCACCCATGGTGAGTTGAGTCTCCCTCGTCCCCCAAGTACAGGCATCAGGTTTTATTTAACATCAACTTTTTTTTTAATTAAAATTGGCATGTGGAGCCTCCTGCTAGTGATGTCTGCAGGTGCCAAGGATGAGATGAAAGGCCACACTGGGAATTCATCTAGCTGTTTCCATACTGCTTTAAACACCCATGGAAGCATCAGATGTTACTGGTTAAAATGGGGAGTAAGTGAAAGTGCTTCCTTTGCTATTTAGCCTGCTTGCAAAGAAGCTGACTCTTCCAGGCCCAAGGGGCTCAAACAGCCATATTTAATTAAAGAGGGGAGATGGGCCAGTAACATCGACAGGACTTGGCCCATTGGGAGTCTTAGTATCAAGTCCAAACATGACTCCTGAGGTCTTCAACAGCCACTAGAGGAGACAGGCATGAGTGTGCAGGTTCTTCTCTAGATGGAGGTTGTTAGAACTGATGCCAAGTGGTGTTGGTGTCCACACTATCTGAGCCAGGAGGTAAAAACACTCTGATTTTAAATTAAAATATTGGACATTTAAGGGAATACGTGTGATATATTACACAATGGGCCTGAGCATACTCTCTTGAACTTCAGTGGGGAGAAAGAACAGCCTACTTCCCTTTGCTACATTCTCTTACTCTCCCAATATGCAGTAAAATCATAGCTCCTGACTCCTCAGTATCTTCACACTACCAATGCCCACTGTGCTCTCACCTGCAGTTCAAACACACAGTAATTCACTTCCTGATGCTTTTACTGCTCACCTGTTTGGAAGTCGAAAAATTTGGAAAATGTCCTTGGTTAGCCAGCCACTGGCAATAACTCTGCCCACCTGCTTATCTGTCTACAGCTATCTAATATCTTGTGTGTTGTCGCTGTGGTTATGTCTTTCCTCTCTTCTGTGGCAAGTGGCCTGGCTGGGGGCTGACAGATTGTCTGCCACGCTTCTCCTGCTCTGACTCTAGGCCTGAAGCTTCTTCGCACATGCACTGAATTTCAGTGTGCAAAGCCTACTGAATGCAGGAGAAATTCTCCTCTTGTTTTCAGTGGGACTGGATCATGCCTGATAGCCAGAGATGTTTCCCTCATACTACAAGGATCCCTATAGTACTTAGTTTCTTTGTTCTAAATATTGTACTTCCTAGAGAGGCCCTAGTTCCTGGGGGAGCATCATTGTTGGACACATAATCCAATATAATCCTTGGCCATATTGTTTCTCTAGCTAAATCGAACAAAAAGTTTTCCACCTACACAGTATCTCATCTTTCTAGACAACTCCTTCTCAACTGATCTTTCAATATACTTTTGCAGTGCCGCACCTGGGGACAACAAGAGGCCCTGTGGCACCTTATAGACTGACAAAGTGGGTCTTTGCCAACAAAAGCTCATGCTCCAAAAATTTTGTTAGTCTCTAAGGTGCCACAGGACTCCTCGGTTTGCAGATACAGACTAACATGGCTACCCATCTGATACCCCTCTATAAAGACCATTTCTACTTTAAAAGCAGTTTTTTCATGCAAGATTTCTCTGGTTGCTGCACCTACGTCTGTTGAGTGCTCTCTTCCTATCAAACATTGCTGTCTGATACAAATACTTCCCTTAAAAAACACTGCCCCCAACTTAGGCACCTGAAAGACAGTGATTGACTTTTCAAAAGAGCAAAATGCATCTTTGGGCATCTCAGTGAAGGTGACGGTTTCTCCACACTCAGCAGCTCTAAGTGAGCAGGATGACTAAAGGGGAGCCTGAGGTGTTTTGGAAACAGATTGCAAATTGAATGTGATAAGCTCTTTAAGGAAAAACTGGCCACTTTGTTATTTATCGTATGTCCAGAGTGCAGAAGATTTTATTATGAAACCCTTTTTGCCCAGCCAAATATTTGCTAAGGTCCTTTTTAGAGCAGGCTCAGAGTGTAATTTTTCCTGCTTTAGTTGAGAAGCTGTCACATTTCCACTATAGCCCTTCATTTTAAAGAGATTTATAATTCAGCTGTAAGACATGCAGCATATTCTGAAAACTGATGGGCATTTTAGTCCAGAGGAGTGTTTCCAAAGCATTAATTTAATCAGTTGGACTGTAATTAAGTTACAGGGGGCGCAGGGATACAAATATTTTGTAGGTTTAGATGTTGGTCGTCTATTTTTTTTAAATGGCAGATGGTTAATCCATTGTAACACCTGCTCTAGAGCTGTTAGGTTGTATCCTAACATGGGTCTTTGTATTAACAGCTTCATAGTGCATCACTACAATTTAGCATACAATGAAACTTGAACCAACATAAGGAAGCAATTTTTCCTCTCTGCTTCATTGGTGTAATTCACTCTATGGCCTGGTTTACAAAAGCAGAGCAGTAGCATTAGTCCTGGCCACATGGTAGTAGGTGGTACCATCTCAGAAGCTTGTTTCTTCTCCAGAGCGTCGTTGTGGGTACTCTTCTGGATTGTCTTCTCAGAGGAAAGGTGTGGGGCAGGTTTAGGATTTCCTTCTGTAGGGCTGCCTCCTACTCAAACTACTGATCTGTGTGTGGACATCCAGGCAGGAATAATTACTTTTTGAAACAGAAGGGCTTAAACAGTCAAGAAAGACGCATTGAATTAGACACTCTATACTCAACAATAAATCAGTGCAAAGAGTGGGCATCTGGATGACAGATTAAATTTAGAGAATTTAACCCCAGAGAGTGGCTCCTGAGCAGGCCCAGGCTGATGTCACCAGTTCTGCTGGAGACCAACCTTCCAAAGATATGAGGCAGGACAACTCTTGCTTCATCAGATCCTCAGGCCCTGCCACACCAGAGGCCATGCCCCCAGCCCACTTTTCAGGCCCACAAGGCCCAGCTCCTGGAAGCAATGCATTTTAAAATCCAAGTTATTATGTTAAGATTGTGAATGTTCAGAGAAGGTTTGCCATTCTCAAACCAACTACACAATAAAACAGTTTGCCTAAATGGGTGGAGGCAAATCTGATTAATAAATAAGCACAAGAAAGTTTGAATCTTTTGAGTAGTTATTTGTAAGACAATACATAGCAATTGCTCATACCAAATAAAATCTGAGCTAAATCAGAGTTGTTTGATTGAAAACTGTCTATGGACATGAGGTATTCAAAAGCGACATCCTCTTGTTTGTTTTCTAATCAGGCTAGCTTATTTTATTGCCATTCTACTCTTTGAGCCTTCTTCTCAGAGAATACGGGGCTAACCTCAATCTCTTGGTCCAGTTTTTAAAGCCCTTCCTGAAACTGATCCCAGATCATTAACACTCTTTTTCACTAAGTATGTTTACAAAAAGTTTTCCAGCCATGTTACCACTCATGCCACAGTAATGATGCTAATGTAGACCAGACAGCTGCAGGTGGTGTTACCATCACGTTGTCTAATCTGGTGAAGAGCAAGTCTAACCACCATGGCAGTAAAACACAATGTCTGACAGCAGCGCCTAGCACTGCAGTCAGCAGCACTATAATAGCATTACAACACAGGGAGCTGAGACAGTTGCTCTCTACACTGGAATACTTTGAAAGTTACAAAGGGCTTAAAAATATCAAGAAAGGGACATTGAGTTAGAGACTCCATAATCAATGAGAAAGCCATGCAGAGAGTGGGCATCTGGGTAATGGGTTAGACTTTGAGACTTTAAAAACAGGAGAAACCATTGTGGTCGTGTAGTCTGTCCCGCGCAATGCTGACAACAGAACTTTGCTGTTTGGTGCTGCTTCACAGAGCTACACCTGCATTTTTACCAGATGGGAGCTTTTCAGAACATGTGATTTCATTCCTATATCTAATGGGTTTCAATAGCCACTAAAATTGCTCTTGCAGAACTAAGGCCTGATCTACACTAAAAGTTTAGGTCAACCTAATTACATCACTCTGGGGTGTGGCAAACCCTGACTGACATCATTAAGCTGACCTAACCTCCAGGTAGACAGCTCTAGGTGGATGGAAGAATTCTTCTGTTCATTTAGCTACTGCTTCCTGGGGAAATGGATTACCTGCACCAATGGGGCACTCCCTTCTGTCATCATAAGAGCATGAAGCGCTACATAGTGCAGCTGCAGCACTAAGGCTGTGGTACTGTAGGGTTTCAAGTGTAGACAAGTCTTAAGAATCATCAATCTGTGTTACACTGGAATATTAAGAGAGCTCTGTGAGGATCTGCCAACTCCAGAACCATCCATGTTCACGTACAGTACCAAAGGGATGGGTATGGCATGAGTTCTCCCAGCCTTGAAAAAGAGAAACTACTGAGATGAAGGAGGCCAAAGGCCATTTAGTCTAGTTTCTGTAATAAGAGCTATTCTGTAGATGCTCACAAAGGCTAGATGGAGGAAGACAGGTCTGCAACGTGGGGTGGAGCAAAGGGGGCAGTGAAGTATGGAATGCAAATATATGCTGTGTTAATCTATCAATTAATTTGTTACATGGGTATAAGAAGAAGACAAATGGGACTGAGTCAAGATAAAGAATAGGAACCTATAACTTATCTCAGGAGTCAGTATTTTCATATTAACTGAGATTATTGACTGTCTTGTCTTAACCTGGTGAAAATGCAGCTTTATTTTTTGTGTCATTCTCTTCAGAATATCTAAAAAAACATAGTATTTTATTTTGCTTTTCTTAGGAAAGATTCTACTTTATCCATTCTCCAAATCATCCAGCTTGTGTTATCTAGCACAAACAGTGTAACCCCAAAGATATGTGGGGTAAAACATCTGACAATTTTATAATGGTTTTCAGTTTCTTTTTTCTGGTTTCAAGAAAAGTGTTTATAACCATGTGCTGCACATTTTTACAGGGATTTTCACCAGCCCTTTACAAACATGTTTACCCCAGCTAGGAAAAGCTTTCTTTACTAATGATGGCAAAGCAAATTCAGTAGATGATCTGGAATCAGAATCCAGAAATCCATTTCCTTAACTAGTTGGTCTGCACATATTCTGATTCACCTATTATTACCATCTGAAATCTACTCTGAAAAAATTTGAGACAAGTAGGACCAGATTAGAAAGGAACCTGCAGAAAGAATTATTTGAATACATTTGCCTGAATCATTGTGAATACAGTCTTTCCATATGCTGAAAAAAAAAAAAAACCCAAAAGCATGTTTTTCAGTGGATGAGAACTATAAGGGTTATTTATAAACAGCAAGGTTAACATTCGTTTTCTTGATATCCCAGATATGATATGTAAGAAATATCAAGGTTCAGTTAGATTGCTGATGAATGAAAAAGAAAAATCAAAAGTAGGGCAACAAGATTTATACAACATGGACAAAACCTTACCTGCTTCACCTGGCACTTTTCTATTGACTTTTATCTAATATGGAAAATTATCATAACAGAAATAGTAATGTACTGTAACAGTAACTGAAAGCAGCACAAATTGAGTGCAAACAACATAAAAAGAGAAAGTCACCAGCCCACTTAGTCAAGATCACAGTTTTCAGGAACATGCTTGAATTGCTGTTATTAATCGGACTCTGAAATTATAACTGATGGCATTGTGCAATTGATGATTGATCATCCTTTTGGACGTAATGTCAGTTCTTCCTTGAACCATGAAAACATGGTTTGTGTGTGTTTGAGAACCCATAGATTGGTAAACTCTACAGTTCACCAGCTGCCCAAATTACTTTCTATTAAAAAAAAGGCATTTATTGGAAAAAAATCTAAAAACCAATTTATAAGATTTCTCAATTCATGTTTGTATATATGGAGGTGAATTTACAACATATTGAATATAAACATAAAAGCTATTAAAAGCAATTGTTCTATAATAAAAATTGAATGCACATAATGTTGCTGGAACACAAACATCTGTCAGTCAGGCAGACATCATCCTGTAAACCCCTCTAACAAACTCCATTTTCTTTTCTGATTGTATCAGGGTAGCTTGAGGCATGACAGCGATTTGAGTGACAGATGTCCAACCTGGAGCACTGCTCTGCATACTTATTCTTTGTTTATGGCACATCATCCCTCTTCAAAGATGCAAATTTTTAAATATGTTTTTTATGAAAAGGAAATGTAAAGAGAAAGGTCAGTACTTTAGAATGCAAAGTCACAGCTATTGTGTGTCTCTGACTTTCATAACATTTTTACTAAATTTTTAAATTGACTTTTTGGTTTTTTTAATGAAAAAGAGCATGAATAATTTAAAAATGGAAAGTGTGGGGTTTTTTATTAGGAGGCCCTGTACAGAAGAAGAGAAAATACTGAAGACTGAGCTGAGCTTAACCCTCCTCCCTCAGATTTTGTTTACAGGAATGAAAATAGTTATGGAACCTCCGTATTAAAGACAGATTTTCTCTATCTTCCTGTCAAATTAAGGTTAGATTTCTGGAATGTAAACTTAATACATTTTATCAATTAGATTTAATTTCTGTGCATACATTTTGAACCATAATGAAAATTGATTAATTACTTAAAACTCCACTAAACAGACCAAATGAGGTTTTGCACTTCATGATTAAAATCTTTTTCTAACTTGTGCAGAATAGTTTGCATTACTCCTGTTATGCATCTGTTATAATAAATCAATCGCAAATTCAGACATACCTATGAAGAAATCAGCCAGTGTTGTTGGTGCATGTACAAGATTCTAAATACTTCCTATTTCCACTGTGGTCCCATTTGACCGTATCTTAGGGGTTGTGCAGTACAGCAGATGTAATGGGTCAAGTATCCTGTATAAACAAAGTTTCTATCTCAAGATCTGAAATGTAGGTAAAATATGGTCCCTTGCTAGTATAACCATGCTCTCCATTTAATGAGCCAATCTGTAAGTTGGCATTCTGCATTATGTACTTATTTGTCAAGCAGTAAATTGATTTGTTCAAGTGAAAAAGAGAGAATAATACACATTCTAATAAGCTTGAACTATTGTAGTGCAGTGCCAAAAAGGGTTAGGTGCTTATTTTCTAAAGGGCACACTCTCATTTCAAATCTCTATCCCTTTGACAAATAAGGCAATTTCTACGTAATCACTGTTTTCCATGTTCCGGTTCCACTAACCTAACATTCCCACAGTTACTCCACTGCACAGGCTAGGCTAGTCAAATGACTTCTTTCAAAACAGCATCCATTTTGCAGTTCCCAGTCATGAACTTCATTAGCAATATCCTGAAAAGGAAAGAAGATCCTGCACTGAGTCCCTAGTGAACACCCAGGGCATTGTATCAGCCCAGCATAAAACTTAAACTAACCAAAAGAGAGCTCCATATAATAACAGGATCAAGAAAGCCAAAAAATTAGTATGTTAAAATTAAAATTTCAGTTTACAGATGTCCATTCATGAGGAGATACAATGGTGATGGGCTCTAGAGAACATGGGTACTATAATGAAAAAAGGACAAGTACTACTAGAAATTCCTCTAAGATTGTGATAACAGTGCTATGGAATTTGTGATTCTTCTTTCTAGCCCTGCCACAAACAATGCCCTGCTACAAACTCCATCCTGCAATCATTCGCCACCCCAAGCAGGAATATGTGAGTCAGTTATAGTGCTGGTGCAGCCCAGCTGATTGGAGGATATGTTATGCAAAACCATAGGCACCGATTCCATCCATGCTCCACAGTTGGAGCACCCACAGGAAAGCACTAATGGGTACAGAGCATTCACCAGCATCCAACTCCCCAACTTAGCCCCCTTTCCCCTGCACCTCTCGAGTGCTGGTGTCCCCAGGAGGACCAACTGTGCTGCTTCCCTCCCAGGGCCTCCTGCCCACCACGAACAGCCGACTGGCAGTATTCAAGCTACTGGAAGAAGCAGGAGAAGCAGGGACAGGGCATGTTCAGAGATGGGGAAGAGGAAGTGCAGGGGTGAGGCCTGAAGGAAGATGTGGAGTGGGGGCAGGATCTGGAGTGAAGGCGGATCAAGCATCCCAGCAAGGTGAGAAGTGGGCACCTATGTGTGCAACTGCTGAAAGTCTGCCAACTCCTGTCAAACACGTATCTTCTCCAGATTAAGAAGAAAATTCACATGAAACTCACATTTGTGCAGAGTTCAGGCTGCTGGGTGGTATGTCAGCCCCTTGCAGAATGTTGTATTCAGCAAAACTCAACATTTCAGAAAATGGACAATCGAGCTGCTGAAAGTGAGCCAGATTACTTGGGCAAACTTAACCGTGCCATTCCTGATTTTTAGAAGTCTGAGTTGTGCTCAACTTAGCATTTTGTAAGGGGATGACATACCACCAATCAACCTTACTTTTGGGTTAACACTTTTTTTTCTGTTGAACTATACAAGGATTCCTGGCCCATTTCTTCATTGTACTCTGGCCCTTTTGCAATGTCTTGAGATGGCTCAAGGGTACTGGATTCTTTCTATAACTTATCAAGTGAATTAGTGTGGAGGTAAGCTGCTACACCTAGTATGCCTCAGTTCAGAAGTGGTGAGCATACTCTGGATATGAAAGGGGCTTGATAGACCATAAGCATGAGGAGTATGTTAAAGGAGCCCAACACACACCGGACAAGAATGATACAGAATCAAGAGCCATAACTAGCTTCTTGGTCCTCCTCTTCTTTCATCTTCTCCATTATATTGCTGAGCAGAGGGAAATCTAAATCCAAAATAATTTCTTCATGAAAGGAATCACTTTACCTGCTATAGGTTTGTATTTATTATAGAGGACTAGATAGGCTGTCCTGGAGTCATCAAAATGGGTTTTCCTTTCTGAGATGCTTTAAGAAATAATCATGACTCCCTTCTTCAAATATTTCTTCTTTTTGAACACCTGGGCTACGTCTACACTAGGATGCTATGTTGAAGTAGGCTATTTCAAAGTAATGACATCGAAATAGGGTACTTCGATGCGTATCGTCACATCTACACATCCTCCAGGGCTGGTGCCATCGATGTACAATATCGAAGTAGCAACGGGGAGCATCGAAAGGGGCTGTCCCGGAAGGAAAAGCAGAGCATCCACACACATAAGCACCCCTCTTCGAAATAAGGAGCCAAGAAAGCCTGCGGATGGGGTCGCAGAGTAGACTAGCCCTTCCAAGGCAGCTGCAAGCTGCTCCCTTAAAGGGCCCTTCCCAGACACACCTGGCCTGCACTCCATGAGCCTTGCATTGGTGACACAAGCCTCACAGACCTTGAGCCCGCAGATGTGGACATCCAGCAGCAGCTGGAAGCCCTCCAAGCTGCCTCCCGTGGAGCAGGCGCCCTGCTAGATGCTGCACGGGCAGCTGCCCAGCAGCTTCTTGAATGGGACCCTTCCCCAGGGGCACAGGGAGATGCCCCAGACCATTGGGCCCTCCTGCTCCCCCCCGCTGGGTGCCCCGCTGACTCTGGAGCTACCCCTCCAGCACCGTGTGGTGGGAGCACCTGGTTATGGGGGAATGGAATGATGACCAGTGGCTGTGGAACTTCCGCGTGAACAGGCAGACCTTCATGGAGCTCTGCCAGTGGCTCACCCCTGCCTTGAGGCACCAGGACACCCGGATGCGGCATGCCCTCCCCTTGGAGAAGAGGGTCACAATAGCTGTCTGGAAGCTGGCCACTCCAGACAGCTACCGCTCCATGGGCCAGCAGTTTAGCATTGGCAAGGCCACAGTCGGGGCTGTCATGATGGAGGTAAGGAGGCCTGGGCCTGAATCCACTGGGGAGGGGGGCCTGGGGAGAGGGCCCAAATGAGGGGCCAGGGAAGGGGGGCCTGGGTGGGGGCCCAGGTGAGGCCTGGGGAGGGGACCCAGGTGGGGGAGCACACTCTGCATACCCTCACAGGCACCCATGTCCCCTCCCCACAGGTGGTGCGTGCACTCAATGTCCTGATGCTGCAGAGGGTCATCCGAGTTGGGGACCTGGACGCAGCCGTCGTGGGATTCACCGCCATGGGATTCCTCAACTGCTTTGGGGCCCTCGATGGGACCCACATCCCCATCCACGCCCCAGACCACAGGGGTGGGCGCTATATAAACAGGAAGGGCTTTCACTCCGTGGTCCTGCAGGCCATGGTGGACAGCCATGGCTGCTTTCAGGACGCATACATAGGCTTGCCCAGCTGTACCCATGACGCTCGCGTGTTCCATAATTTGGGACTATGCCACCAACTGGAGGTGGGGACCTACATCCCCCAGAGGGAGATCCCTTTGGGGGATACCACTGTACCCCTCTGCCTTGTGGCAGATGCAGCCTACCCCCTCCAGCCCTGGCTTATGCGGCCCTATACAAGCCACCTCAATGCCGGCCAGGAGCGCTACAACGCACGACTCAACCATGCCTGCCAAGTGGTTGAGCGGGCCTTTGGGCACCTGAAGGGCCGGTGGCATTGCCTCCTGGCATGCCTGGACCTCCCAAACATCCCCCAGGTTGTGGGTGCCTGCTGCACGCTCCACAACCTGGTGGAAAGCAAGGAGGAGGCCTTCATGCAGGGCTGGACACTGGAGGCTCAAACAGGCTACCCCGAGCCAGCCACTGCCCCTAGCCACCAGGCCCACCGGGATGGGGTCTGAGTCCGGGAGGCCCTGTGGGAGTACTTTGACCAGGGGGCCTAGTGAGTGCCACCAAGGCCATCCCTGGTGGGTCAGCACACCACCCTCACCAAAAGCACACAGGACACGGGTTTTTGAAAAATAATACTGTGATTATTTAAATAACCAAAAATTTCACCTCCATTGTGCATATAAAACTAATACAAACAGCATCATGGAAAATAAGTACATACAGGTGGGGACAACTATAATAAGTTATATATGAGGGGGGTCAACTATAAAATACTATATACAAGGCGGGGACAACTATATACACGGGGGAGACGTAGGCAGGCCAGACATAGACCCATCATTACTGGGCAGGGGTGGAAGGGCGCGACTCCCGCCATGTCCGGGTGTCCCATCCCCCACCTCAGCCAGGGTCCCCGGCAAGACTGGCTGGGGGCCGGGAGAACAGGGAGGTACAGCCAAGGCATGTCCTCGGCCCGGTCATTGGCCCCAGTGGGCTCCTGCCCTGCGGAGCTGGGGGGTGGGGTGGCAGGCATCCGGCAGGGAGGGCAGCACAGAGGACATCGGGGGGGGCAGCCATGCCACCAGCTCCTCGAATGTGGTGGCCACCCGGTTAAAGGTGGCCATAAAATCCTGCCAGGCCTCCCAGCTCCAGGCGGCCTCCCGCTCCTGGAAGTGGAGTCTCCACTCAATGATGTCTGCCTAGCGCTGGAGGGCAGCAGCCACCTCAGGGTCGTGCGTGGTGCGCCTCTGGCCCCAACTGGGGTGGGCCTGTCCTGGTGCAGATGGTGACCCCAGGTGGAGGTGGTCCAGGGGTTGCGGGGGGCTGTCCGGGGCCACGGATGGGGCAGCTGCAGAAATAGGGGGAAAGTGGGGAGGGAGGCCGTGAGTACCTAGCCCTGACCCGTGGCCCACCCCCCATCCCCCCAAGGGCATCTGATCCCCACCCTCCAGACCGCATTGGTGCGTACAGTGACCCTCTGGGTGGCTCCTTCCAGTGGTCTGCCCCTCCCACCTCCCACCAGGGGTGGGGCATGGCACTGTCCATGGCTGGAGGTGCTGATGGGCACTGGTGGCTGTGGCACCATCCCTGGGCCATGGTCTGCCCGGGCCATGGCAGGCTGGGGTCTTCTGGGGATGTAAGGGGCCCCCAGTGAATTGGTGCCCCCGCCCCATGCTCTGGGGGTCTGTGCCCTGTGGGGTACGTACCCGACGGTCCACTGCCATGGTCAGGGGAGGCCCATCTGGCGGATGCCTGGCTGGAACTGCGGGAAGAGATGTCCAGCATGAGCTCCCACTCCTCACTGGACAACTCCATGGCTGGGGTGGAGGGTCCCAGCTCTGGCCCTGGGGGTGCAAGGCTGGCTTCCGGACCCAACCTTGGCCCTGAGGACTGCTGCAGTTCATTGGCCGTGGTGTTAAGGGTGGCTGTGGGGGAGGAGGTGTCCCGGGGCCCAGGATAGCCCTGAGCTCCCAGTAATACGGGCAAGCAGCGGGGGCAGCCCCAGACCGGCTGGCCAAGTCCCGGCCCAGGCTTAACTCTCCCACAACTCCTTGACCTTACTCCTGATGTGGTCAGGTGTGGGCAGGGTGATCCTGGGCGGCCAGGACCTCGGCCAGCTGGGCGAACACCTCCACGTTCCGCCGCTTGCTCCCCATTATGTGGAGCACCTCCTCTTCACCCCAGAGCCCCATCAGGTCACGGAGCTCAGAGTCAGTCCAGGAGGGGCCCCGCTTCCTACCCCGCTGGCTGGAGGCCTGGGAGCCCTGGGATGGCCTGGAGGGGAGCTCTGGTGGTGCTCAGGGGGCTGGCTTCCTGCCATGATCTCCCTCTGGGCAGTGCAGGGGCACCTCTTGGCACGGCTGCTGCCTGCACGGTGTCAGCTTCCTGCTACGGGGTTTCCGGGTCTGTACAGCTTTAAGAACCGCTGGGCACAGAGATCATAGAGCCCCACAGGGGCTGGACAGCACATCTCCGCCTAACAGCTGATTGCCGCCTTGGCGGACCCCGCTATTTTGAAGTAGCGGGACGCGGATTGTCTACACGTGGCCTACTTTGACATTGAATGTCAAAGTAGGGTGCTATTTCCATCTTCGGATGGGAATAGCGATTTCGACGTCTCGTTGCCTAACGTCGATTTCAACGTCGAAATAGCGCACGGCGTGTGTAGACGCGATGCGTACTATTTCGACGTTGTGCCGGCTACTTTGAAGTAGCCGGCTAGTGTAGACGCACCCCTGAAGACTTTAAATTCAGTACTGACTGGCTTGTGCCTACCTCTCTCAGTATAATAAAGTGGCAAAAACCTCCCATCTTGGTTTGCCATCTTGAAAGAAACTGATTTTCAGATGATGCAGAAGCATAGACTCTTTACTTTCATCTTATCTTGCATCAAACATTATTGCCATTATTTGTTATTTTTATTATGGTACGGCAGACAGCGTTCAGCTGTGTTCACACATAACCAGTAAAGAGAGAAACTTAGATAGAAAGGCAAGGAAAATTGAGAAAATTCTGGGTACTAGTAAAACAATTGTGTTTTGAGTCTTAACTAGTCAAAAGTATGCAAAATTGTGAATACTTTCTCAAATCTTTGTGTTTGGTGTCAAATTTTGAAAAGTCACCATCAGACCTATAGATGCCACATAAATTCACAGAGCCAGCAAAAGATCTATGTTTGGTGAAATGTAAAAGGGCAAGTCTCTCTTTGAATATCTTATCTCTGGCTTGAAGTAAAGTAAAACCTGTGGCTAGACCACGCCAAGTGGCATGGGTTCGAATGGGTTGGGCTGTTTCATTGCTACAGGCTTCTGTGCTAAGGCTCTCAGACCCCCAGCATGGAAGATCTAGAACAGGGAACCAGCTGTTCTGCTTCTTTTCCTTTTCATAGTCTTATTACAGGGGAGAGTAAAGAAAGACTGGCCATTCACCATTCAAAGAAAACCTTACATCAAACAATGACAATAACTTCTAAAACATTTAGTTGACTGGGATTTACACTCATTGTAGAAGTCTCCTGAGATAAAGACAGAGAGGAGAACAACTAAGGAGACATTCACTCATTCATCTGACAATGGTTGACTTAAATGGTGCCATTTCCTAATGACATGACAATTTCAAAATTGGACCATCAGAGGTTATATCTACCCTGCAAAGAAAGACCCGCAGCTGACTTGCACCAGCCAGCTTGACCTTGCAAGTCTGAGACTGTGAGCTTGGTTCATTGCTGTGTAGTTTTCCAGGCTCAAGCCAGAAACCAGGCTCCAGGACAGAGGCGGACAATAAATGGGCTTCAGGCTGGATGCAGTTTATCTGAATTAACAGAATTAGTATGTCTGGTGGGCCAACAGATGCTTTAATTACCCGCACATATGTGGGTATGTCTCATAGTTCCTGTTGGCTGCAGATTTCCATTCCCAGCCAATGGGAGCTGCAAGAACTGGCACAGAGCAGGACACCACTCTCTGCAACTCCCATGGCCAGGAAAGCGTACCACAGCCAACAGCAGTTGAGAGTAGCCATACCTTAGGCCTGTACACAAGAACTTACTCAGATGGAGGTGTTCGGTTTTTTTGGTAAATGTGGATTGAATTTTTGTTTGAATGTAAAAAAGCTCAAAATATTTGTGCAATGAGTGTGCACAAGAAAAATTAATGAAAAATTTGAGTGGACACAGCAATTGGTAAAATGATTTTGTTATAATATACTAAAAAATTATACAGTTATAAAGGTTTTATAGAAATTTACCTTCTGGGATCTTGTTGTACTATCATAAGCGAAAAACAATATTCCAAAATATTCCGGTCTCCTGAGGGTGAGATCTGGGCCAAACAACCTACTTCCTGTTCACCCACACTCTCCATGTAAGCCCCTTACAGCAGCCTTCTCCATGCACAGCAAATGCTGTTCAGGGTCTCTCAGCTTCCCATTTGACCCCCTCCCTTTCCTGATGCTAGCAGCCAAGTCACACTGAGAACTATAGTCCTTTCCCTGCTCCAGGGCCCGGTCTCAAGGCAGGGAGCTGGCCAAGGAACTACAATTCCCAAGGTTCCTTTGGTTTGCCCATCATGCCCTGCAGACTCCCCCTGCACAGCACAGCAGGGAAAGAAACCGAATGTGGAGGGGTGCATTTGCCCCCTTCCCAACCTCCTTTCTTCCCCACCCCCATCCCCTGTGTATGGGCTTTTACCTGTAGATATGCAGGAAATAAAGCATTTGTCAGCCCAGCAGGGGCTAACGCTCCCAAACCACATCCAGCTCATTGTCCACCCATTTCCTAGAGCTTGGTCTCCACCTTGAGCCCGTAAAATTATGCAGTCATGATCCAAACTCAGTCTGTGAAAAGGAAAAAAGCAGAATAGTTGGTCAATTAAATTACATGATAATTACAAATTTAGGCCAAAGAAGAGTACAGTTTGGAAGTTTACAAATTATTAAAACACAGATTTTCCATGTTTGTGACAGGGATTGTATTGCAGATGGGAAATGGCACATGAATGCAATAATATGACAACCCAATAAAAATGCAGAAAAAAATTAGCATACAAAAATACATCAGAATAATTTGAAGTGATCAAAGACAAACACGCAAAGGACTTCTTCTCACAAATAAAATATCCTAGAAAAATCTTGCACATTTCTTTGTTTCCTAATGTCTGCTGGTTGCATGTTCCAGGATTTAACAGAGGTTTTCACTGCTGTATATTCTAAATCTCAGCTGTCTCCAAAGTAGAGGTGTGGGTCATACAAACAAATTCAGTTCATGACAATGGGTTGCAGTTAATATAACTGATATTGTGACCTTTTTCTTCCTCCTGCTGTAATGCTCAATTCTTGCTTTGCTAATGAAAAAGCATCTTTTTCCATCTAAACTGTGCTAGTGAAAAGTGGTAAGTTTATAAATAAGGAAGAATATAGTCATACATAGCTTGTGGTTGTTAAGGGTCCTGTGTTAGATTGCACTTCCGATTGATCCAGTAACCCACAGGGGGGCTAATTTATTGAAAATATAATATAAAATGGACAGGAGAGAGAGAATAAAATACCAAAAGGTTTGAGAAGGTGGCTTTTGTCATCCACTGTTTATAATGTCTCTTGTGGCCAATGTGCTACTGATATACCGTGCTTAACAAAGACTCTAAAGGAATCATTATTTTTTCAACTGTTGTTAGTAAAACAAAATGTCACCTCATCTGAAAATGTCTTAAAAGCTGTGACATATTAATACCATCTCTCTAAATTGTAGTACCAAGAAATTTAGAACTGCCCTGTTAGCTAAGCTAGACAACAATTTATATAGAGAGAATATTGGGCCAGATCTCACCGAGCTGTGCTAAATGAGATGAAGTCAAAGGGGCTCTCTGTTTTTAGATCCAAGTGGGTGTTGAAACGGCCCCAACCTACTAAAGCAGGCTAAGGGCAGCTCTAAGTTAGGACTCCCAGAGAGATCCTTAGAACAGGGACGGGCAATACATAGTCTGTGGACCAGGGTGCTGTTGAGTGGTCATGCCTGCAGATGCTCAGATAAATAAAGTGTCTGACATCCCACCAGGGACTAGAGTTCTCAACATTCATCGAGCTAGCAGGCCACTTTTTCCCACCCCTGCCCTAGGAGCTGCTCTGCTGGTTGGTGATCACACTGGGTCTCTGCTCCCGGGTACTCCTCTGCTCGTCCTGGAATGTCCCCAAGTGCCAGCCACCTCTGTGCCATCCATCTTTCTGCTATCTCAAGATAGAACAGCTCTTTGCCCTGTTAGCACTTCTGCTAACACAACACAAAGGATCTGGGACCAAAAGCTGCTGTGTCCTATTGAAGAATATTTTCATACACTTCACCCAAATACAGAACCTTTTACTGGAGGATCTGAGAGGACTTTGTGAACATAAGCAAAGAATTTTTTTTTCGCAAGGTGGAAACCACCCAAACTCAAGGTTCTAAGACTCTAAGTCCATCACATCAGCCTCTGCAGGAAAATAGTTATGACTGCCCACCCAACACCACCACTCCTCCAACAGTCAGCTCCTTTCTGACTGTAATCCATGAAAAAGCGTTCTTTGATGGTGCAACCAGTTTCCCATCTGTGCAGAAACTTGTCTCTGTCTTGATGACTGATTGCCTCCTCTCACTACAGATTAATTTTTCTTCAACATAACATCGCTGCCACTGTCATTGTTTGAAATAGCAGGTAAAACATCTTTGTTAGCAACAGCATAGCCTGCAGCAAGTGCCATGTTAGGTTTCTTAAGCCCCACAATTCTTATTGCATCTGAGAGATTCCATTGGCTCTTGTTCTTGGTGTTTGTGAACGTGTGTGTCTTGTCATCTTGTCTATTTATTTGTTACTGTCCACTTGAGTCTTACAGGGATGGAGAACAGATCCATCCTCATGTTTTGGAAAGATTCCAACAAAGGTCATGCCAAAGCACATGCCAATTCAAATGTAAATATTTTATGATTTAACACAAAAGGGCCAGTGAGGATCCTTTTGCATATCCCCAAAAAATTGCTCTTCACCTGGGCCATAAACATCACCCAGAGTTAATTTGGCATCAGAATAGATGGTTCTGGAGTGTCCAATGGAAACAGGTCAGTCTCCTTTCTGACAGCATCTCTCATTATTATTCTGGTGGCCCAGGACTCCAGGAGCATATCAAGGACATATGGTATAACTTAAAAACAAAAGAGCAGTAAAGTAGCACTTTAAAGACTAACAAAATATTTATTAGGTGAGCATTCGTGGGACAGACATATTTCTTCAGACCATAGCCATACCAGAACAGACTCAATATTTAAAGTGTAGAGAGCCAAAAATAGTAATCAAGGTTGACAAATCAGAAAAAAATTATCAAGGTGAGCAAATCAGAGAGAACAGGGGTGGCGGGGAGGGGAGACAAAAATTAAATTGAGCCACGTGTGCAAAAGAGCCCCTATAATGACCCAGAAAATTCACATCCTGGTTCAAACCACGTGTTAATATGTCAAATTTGAATATAAAAGAGAGTTCAGCAGCCTCTCTTTCCAAAGTAGTGTGAAAATTCCTCTTCAGTAAGACGCAAACTCTTAAGTCATTAATAGACTGGCCCACTCCATTGAAGTGTCGGCTGACCGGTTTGTGGATCAGGAGTGTTTTTATATCTGTTTTGTGCCCATTAACTCTTTGTCTAAGAGAGTTTGAAGTCTGTCCAATATACAAAGCATCTGGGCATTGTTGGCACATGATGGCATATATGATGTTAGTTGAGGAACATGAGAATGTGCCTGTGATTCTGTGACTAACCTGCTTAGGTCCAGTGTTGGTATCCCCAGAATAGATATGTGGACAAAGCTGGCAGCAGGCTTTTTTGCAAGGAAAAGTCCCAGGACTGGTGTTCCTGCAGTATAGACTGTGGCTGTTGGTGAAAATCCTCATAAGGTTGGGAGGCTGTCTGTAGGAGAGAACAGGCCTGTCACCTAGGACCTTCTGGAGTGTGGCATTCTGATTAAGGATAGGTTGTAGGTCTTTAATAATGCATTGTCGTGGTTTGAGCTGGGGGCTGTAGGTAATGACCACTAGTGTTCAGTTCTTGGCTTTTTTGGGCCTATGTTTGAGTAGCTGGTCTCCGGGTATTCGTCTGGTCCTGTTGATTTGTTTTTTTATTTTTTATTTCTCCTGGCAGGTAATTCAGGTTTATGAATATTTGGTAAAGATCTTGTAGTTTTTTGGTCTTTGTCAGTAGGATCAGAGCAAATGTGATCACACCTAAGGGCTTGACTGTAAACAATAGATCTAGTTATGTGTGCAGGATGGAAGCTAGAAGTATGTAGGTAAGTATAGCCATCAGTGGGTTTCCAGTAGAGCATGGTACCAATCAGGCCATCCTTGATTTGTACTGTAGTGTCCAGGAAATTTCTCTTTCATGTGGAGTAATTAAGCCATAAATTGATGGTGGGGTGCAGATTATTAAAGTCTCTGTGGAATTCTTCTACAGTCTCTGTACCATGGGTCCAAATCATAAAGAGGTCATCAATGTATCTTAAGTAGAGGAGGGGTAATAGGGGACGAGAGCTGAGGAATAGTTGTTCCAGGTCAGCCATAAATATATTAACATATTGTGGGGCCCTGCAGGTGCCCATAGCAGTTCCACTAATCTGGAGCTATAAATTGTTATAACTTAAATTGGCAATTGAAACAGACTCAGTCTTTTCATCTAGGAGGTTTGCATGGAGTCCTCTGCACATAGTCATTAAGAGTGTGTTACATCACCATAGCTATGCTGATATAATACTAGCTATATGGATGATAAAATGGACCTTCTTCCATCAACCTACCTGGGACTGCACTGGGCCTTGGGATTAGGTCTGCAAAGCTATATAGATTGAGGTGTGGAGTTTTCACACTCCTGACCATTGTAGCTATGTCGACCTAAATTTTAAGCGTAAACGACGTCTAAATAGTATCAGCTACATTTGACCTGAAGACAGAAATCAAAACAGAATGTGAGTTTTATTTTTTTTTTTGGGTTGGGAGGGGTTCAATTTTCTTTGCCTCTCACACTATCTTGCCATTGTTATACAGACACATTCCTCAGACTAGTTTTCTAAAGTGTATAAGCTCCTGTATATGAATCTTTGGAGAAGAAAAAATGATTTATCAGTACTTACTGTTTTCAGAAAACCATCATATATGCTACAGTAGATAGACAATCACTCAGCTTTCTCCCCAAAGAAAGGAGAGCTATGTAATCTTACATAACAATATGTTGTTAAATTAAATTTTTGAAACTATGAGGAAGGGGTTTCATTTCCTATTGGAAAAGAATGGGAGTCTGTAGCACTAATAAATTGCCTTTGTTATGCTGCAGTGGCTAGTTGGGTGGCCAAATAGCTCACAGGTGTCCTTTCTCAGTTGTGGACTGAAGCACATAATAATAATGATCCATTACAACATATATCTTCAGAAGACTTTCTTCCTATGACCCTCAAAAAGACAAGGAATCTGAGACAGGGGAAAGCAAGTGAATTGCCCAGTAAAGTCAATGGCAGAATCATTTATACAATCTGGGCTCCTTCTAACCTCCCATCTCCCTTCTGAATACTATACTATGTGGCCTTCATGTAGATGTTCCTTAAATTTTTTATTCATAAATAATGTTAGTTTGGTGCTTACTGAATATTCAGTTGTGTTTTTATGGGTACTGGACTAAAGTAAGGAATGTTCTTTCTCCAAGGCAAAGCTGATAAAGAATGCAAAAAGGCAGTGTATCTCAATTTTCTGTCACTGCTGTCTTCTTGAACATGAGCTGACACGCACCATGGACTTCGAAGATGAGATGATCGAATCTGCACAGAGTTTACTGGGGAAAAAACCTTGGAATTCTATCATCAAACATTGTCCTCTGTAGTGATTAATACAGAACATTAGAACTCACCCCTGGGTAACATCTCCTGGTTAAATATGTTAAAATTGTTATTGCTCTAAAATGCATTTTACAGGGATTTTGTTTATAAATATTAATAGAACATAGAAAACAATGTCAAAGGACAGCATAATTGTGCAGCATACAGAAAAATTGATACATAGTGACAAGGAAGGCAAAAGTGTGCCTTAGGATAAATTTTTCCCACTAAACTGAATAAATAATAGAAGATCCAAAAACAGAAATGAAAATTGGAACATTGCTTACAATGGATATTATATTTATATTCAAATACTCTCAATAAGGCTAATACACACAATATTTTCAGAAACATCTGTTTCTCCCACCCATTCTCCATTGCTATTTTGTTATCATCCATATAATCGGTAATTGTAATTATTTCCATTATCATGTGCTCAGCTAAGAGTTTAGTTTCAGTAGATTAGATTGAATCCAGTTTGCTTTCATTATTTTCTATTTGTTCCACTTATTGCAAATTGTTCTCTTTCCTTGTAATTATTTTCCATTAAGCCCTTTGAATTCCATGAATCCTTTTTCAAAATACTCAGCAATGCACATTTATAAACTAAATCCATTTTCATCAGTATCCACATTCCTGTATTTTCACTACTGGATACATAGTCTAAACCAGGGCACAGCAACATTTCTGAGGCAGAATGCTGAAATTTGACCTTTTCACCTCTATGTATGGTCTGGGTGCCAGTGACACTTTGTAAAGCCACTAATAGTCCTGCTTAAAACAGCTTCATTAATAAACAAATTAAGATGCAGAGCTTTACCATTTAGGTGGTGGTTGGTAGCACTAAATGGTCTTTTGTTAATCCATGGGCAGCATGGCTTTGAACAAGCTCCCAGATGCCTGGGGCAGGAGGGGCAAGGCTGAGCTCCACCTCACGTGCTGATGAAATTCGATCACATTTCAGTCTTGGCCTCCATGCCAGGAATGTTGACCTATGGTCTAAACCTGCCACAGGTTTGACTCCTTTGTCTTGTGAACTAGTAACTGAGAACTGCTTTCCTCCACCACTGCTTAGTAACAGTGGACTCATCTGCCCTTGCAATGTAGCTGCCCCAGTGGATGAAAGAAAAAGACTCTTTGGAATCATCTCTTGTGTTCTGTGGTTCTATGACTCACTGTGGTTGGGCTGCCACTAATGTCTGACATTTCCTTTCTTAACCTCCTCAGTGTAATGAAGGACAATGTCAGACAGCTCGAGCCAAGGAAATCTAGAAGTTTCAAGAGAGAAATCCTGAAATGCTTTGTCAGCCCTGGCATTGCTAATTCAATATGACCTGTCATCATGAGTTAATGCAAAGTCAGCAAAAGGCAATATTCTCCCTGGAGCTTGGAGTCAACCAGGGTATCTCTCCTTCCCTTTTACTAAAGGTCTAAGCCATCCAACAAACTTAGAAAGTAGCCCCATTGAGTCTGCCCTCTTTCACTAGGCTTTATGCAATAAGTAGGCCTGTTTTGCACATGGGGAGTCTATTAATCACTTGTGGATAGAGAGATAATATCTTGAGGCATCAAATATGTGGTGGGCCCACTTCTGGCCACCATTTTTTCCCCTATCGTGCTCTAGGACAGGGTTGTTGAACATAGGAAGCAGTTATGTGACTTCTTTGCCTCAACTTACCCATCTATCAAATAAGTATATAGGTAAATATTGGTTATACAGCTGTAGGTACCTGGAGTTTTGAGAAACCTAATTTAATTTCTCTCTGAACTTTGGATTGTGGTACAAAATAAAATTTTGGATAATGATGGTTTGAATAACTGTTTTTTTCCTTTAAAATAATTACCTTCTTCATGGAGTGAGTGTTCAAATTAACTAGACCCCACTACTGCAAAGAATTGTGGGTATATTTGTGAAGTTTTATTGAACTTTTCACAGTGTTAACTAGTAGTTGTTTGCAGGATTAAGGCCATAGATGATGTCTGTAAAGTATTTTGAGATTCTCAGCTGAATTCACTGAATTTCTTTAGAATATCATCATCAATTTTTATTCAGATATATGACTATGGGATACATATAATTTTCTTCTATATGATTTTTTCCTTATTCTCTCATTGCTTGAAGAGTAACTTGATTTTTCATGATAATTTTAAGTGACTGAAGCTATTCAACTTGCACCGCATCAGATTTCCCATTTGTAGAGCACTGAGCACACTGTGGTTGCTCAAAAGAATAATCAGTAAATAACAGCAATACTATTTAAAGGAACTGGCAAGCATGTGTTAACAGGGCAAGTCACTACTATGTAGCTCCAGGAACAGCTGTCCCTTAATCTCATGTAATTTTAACAAGGATTATGCATTTGTTGGAGGCAACATAAAACCAGCTTCAACCAGGAAACGTGATTTTTCTTTCAAAGCATGACATCAGATTGCAATGAAACTGTGTACAAGAGAGAAGTGTTTGGCCAGCCAATGTTGTTTCCAGGGACCAGACATAAACATATTAATCTAGGAGTTGTCAAAGTGACACAGAACAGCATGAGGTGGGCTAATTTACAAGTGTGAGTTTATAAAGAAAGATTTTCAATTTATGATCCATAAACTGTACCACTTGGCAAAAATCAGAATAGGTTAGAATGGGTGGGAGGGGATGTGTAAATTTTCATAGATCTTTAAAGGGGAGGAAAGGGCAATTTAACTTTCAGAGTACTCTAAGAGGGTTAATTCAGGAGAAACTGCAATTTATTCCTGCTCTCAGTAATGTTGGACCTTAGGGCTTGATGTAATGGAATGTGATTTAGAGTTCTGAATGTGCTAATTTTGTAATTCAGGTGTCCTGTGGAGAGGCTGTGTTCATGCCAGCTGTCTGGGGAATTAAATGCAGTTGATTTGTGTTGGTGGAAAATGTGTAGTTTTCTTCAGGCCTAAACTGTTGTAAAATTTAAACCAATCTGTTTTTCTCCCAGTTTAATTCAAAGTAGGGGATACAGGTAAGCCCGAGGGGAATAACTGAGTGCTTCCCCCATACTTGTTGGTATTTTATATAGAAAATTCAGAAGTTGTGTTTACATATATTATGACCGGCATGAAAGCTGTTTATTCTTTTCATTATTACATTAATCTTTTTTTCTGCTTTGTTTTTGCCCTGGCTTCTATGTACTGTATTAATTTGGACCCTGAATGCAGACTCACTGTTTTTCCCCCAAATAAAACCTGTTAAATTTTTAACACTGGCTTTTGGGCATATTGTGAGTATGAGGCATTGCAGGGGTGAAAGATTGATTTTTCATAACAAACTCTTGTGTTAAATATTCATTTAACTTTTTTTTTCCAGGAGAGATTCCTGAGGTGGGAAATTGGCGTCCAATGTTGATTTGTACTGAACGGTTATTGTGGAAAGGTGAGTTCAAAGTGGCTGGCCATCACAGGTGAGATGTGCAAACAGTAGCTTCACAAATTAAGTTCAATTTTCTAGATCAATAATGAAACTTAATGTGAGGTTATTTTTATTCTATTTCTTTATCTTTAAATATTGCAAAATGTGGCTCTTAAAAATACTGAGCGAGTGAAATTACAGTGGAGCTGCACTGAACTCCATCAACTGCAGATTTAGCATTCCATGCTTTGAAAGGGAAAGGACTTTACAAATTCCTGTGAAACTAAACAGACCACTGGCTCTCAACCTTTCCAGACACCTGTGTCCCTTCCAGGAATCTGATTTGTCTTTCCTACGCCCAAGTTCCACCTCACTTAACTCCTTTCTTGCAAAATCAGACATAAAAATACAAAAGTGTCACAGCACATTTTGGCTGTGGCCACATTACCCCTTTCTTTCAGAAAGGGCATGTTAACAAGGGAGTTCAGAAGATGCTAATGAGGTGCTGACATGAATATGCTCCACCTCATTATCATAATGGTGGCCACATGTGATTCAAAAGCACCACTGTTGGAATGCACACCACCCATGTATCCAGGGGACTTTCGAAAGGACCCCGTGATTTCAAAAGCCCCTTTTTCCTAAAACCAAATAGGAAGAAGGAGCTTTCAAAGTCAGGGGGTTCTTTTGAAAGACCCCTGGCTACATGAATGGTGTGTGTTCCAAAGCGGCACTTTCGAATCACGTGCAGCTGCCATTATGCTAATGAGGTGCTGCATATTCACGTCAGTGCCTCATTAGCATCTTCCAAACTCCTTCATTAACATGCTCCTTCCGAAAGGGTTGGGTAGTGTGGCTACAGCCTTTCAGAAAAATTGCATACTTTCTCATTGTTTCCCATATATTTATAAAATAAATAGATGGGAGTATAAATATTGTATTTGCAGTTCAGTGTATAGTATATAGAGAAATATGAATAAACAGTTGTATAACATTTTAGTGTAGACTGACTTCAGTACTGCTCTTTATGCAGTCTGTTTATAACTAGGCAAATATCTAGATGAGTAGATGTACCCCTGGAAGATCTCTACATAACCCCAAGGAACACATACCCCGGCTGAGAATGGCTCAGATGCACAAGGTCCAACTTTTGTTGGTGTGAGAGAAGCTTTTGAGCTATGCAGACTTCTTCCTCAGGTCTTGCAAGAGCACTCAGGACTGGTCTGCACTACAGACTTGGTTGATATAAAGCAACTTATGTAACAATACAGCACCAGCGTAAACAATGTGGTGCTTACATTGACTGTTGCTGCCATTCAGAAGCCATCTGACTACATCTCACACTGACCGCTAATTCAGTGCGAGGTCTCCTGGTGAGTAGTTTGCGTACTTGGGGAGTTTTATGGGCAGAAACCAAGGAACAGCCAATGATATCAGTGCCAGAATCTGGAAAGCCACAGCTGTATTCAAGGCTCTTCATCCCATATGGAGTTCACAGATAATATCTGCAAAGACAAAACTGTGGATCTTCAACACATATGTAAGGAGTGTGTGTTCTTGTAATAAATATGAGAGCTGATGTACTAAAAGGTCTGCAAATCACAAGCAACAGACATTCATAAACAGATGCCAGAGGTACATCCTTCACAGCAAATGGCAACATTTTGTCACAAATGAGGAGCTTTAAAACAAAGCAGGGTAAGAACCACTTGAAGTTCAAAACAAGGGAAGAAAGTGGAGATGGCTAGGCCACACACTCAGAAAATCATCATCCAGCACAGTCTGCCAAACTCTCAAATGGAACCTGCAAGGAAAATGGAAAAGAGGAAGACCTTGGACAACATTGAGATGCTCTTCTGAGCTTGAAGAACAACTGGGGTACTCCGGGAGTCAGCTAGAAGTTTTGTCCCAAGACAGAGTGAAGTGGAAGAGACTTACAGCTGGCGTATGCTCCACTTCGAGTACAAGGGTTTAAGTCAAGTCATGTCTCCTGGTGAGAATGCATACTACTGACACGTGTAAAACTGATTCAATACCCCAGGGCTTGTACATCTACATAACTTCAGTCAATTTAATTTCATAGTGTAAATTTGCCCCTGGAGTGTCAGAAGTAAATACAAGATAAAACAGACAGTTTATAGTAAGTGGTCAGCCATATACTAAGGGATCACTCAATGTAAAGTGCTCAATTAATCCCCCCATAGCACAGAGGAAAATGGGGAGATAGTAGGTATCATATTCTTGTAATGTCATAAATTCAGTGTGTCTGTTCAGTTCTTAATTTTTAGTATCTAGCAAAGTAATGAATTTAAGCTTCCAGGCCCATCTTTTGAAAATGTCACGCAGATTTTGTTTGATGTTGAGGATCACTTAGAGAATACTGTTCACCCACAGGTGATATGGTGCTTTTGTCTTTTATCATTTTCCCGTGCCAGTTCATTCAATAGTGTAGTAATTGTCAGGCTTCACCCTCATAGCTGTTGTTGGGATATTTAATGCATTGGACGAGATACAGCACATGTTGTGATTGTCATGTACAGGGTCCATCGATGTTGACAGGTGTGTCCTGAGGGCTGTTGATCATTATAGCAGTGGAGATATGTCTGCAGATTTTGCATCTGCTGTTCTGGCAGACTCTGGTGCTGGTTTGAATTATTGATCACAATATTGATCACAATCACCTGATAGGTGACACTGGTTAACTTTCTCTGGACCAAAACAGTTGCATTATCATGATCTATTTTCTGCAGAACATTTCTGAAGAGAATAGTGCAAGGAGGGAGGTGAAGCATATTTTATTTGATTTAGGAGACTGATTTAAAACATTCCATCAAGCATGCTGTAAAATGAGAGATCAAGCAGAAACCCCCCTGAAGGTAATTATACCAAAGCCTTCCCTGGTGTAGCAGGGCCTTCTGACTGGGGTATAAAAATTATCTATTCAGCTCACCACACCCTGAGTACTTCGGATCCAACATTTTATGTAGCCACAAACTTTTATACAGAAAGAGTCTATCCGTGTTGTCTTTGCTAGTGATGGATGAGATTTTTGCAGTGTGTGGGAACTATGAAACCTGAACCACATGGAAGAATTGGATTGCTTTATGTTTCTCATGGTAATGTTAAAGAGTGTTCAGGTTTATTCATATGGAAGATCTGACACTGATTGTATGTCACTACTTCCTTTACTTTCTGTCATGTTTTTAATCACATCATTGTATAATTTAGAGAACATCAAGCTATATGTGATTTGAATAAGTGGGTATGTATTAATTGTCTGCTAAGACTCAACAGACAGAAGTCCATTACTGAGTCAGCAATGCCTGATACAAGCAGCTAGCTTCATCATGGATAAAACAAAACATGAATGTTGCCCTTAATGGAAATCAAAATTGTTGAAAATTGCAAATGAGTTCTTAATCACACTAAGCATGAATTCAACCAATGATTGCTGTCTCACTTGACTCAGCTTCAGAGCTGTATTTATTGACACATTTAGTTCCTGCCTTTGTTCCTGTTCAACAACTTTGCAGGAACTCACCCATTTCCTTTCCTACCTCCTGTTATTGTGAAGCTGAGTTTTAAATAAAAATCTGAATTCAACTCCAAACAGTCTGCTGCTTCCATCTTTGTTAAAGCATCCAGGGAGAGAGATGGGGAAACGCCAGCCTTAGTGATGTATTTCCCCTACATATGCTTCCAAACTTTATTTCACATATCTCTTTAAGAAACAGACACTCATTGCCAGCTCCTCAAGATCCTGATCTGGTGGCCACTGTGATGCCTATAAGAAATAAGTCAATAAATGATAGCTGAGTTTGAAGGGAAATCAAAACTTGCTGAAAGTATCTTTTAGTCTTAAACACCTATTCATTATTTCAACCTCTGCAATCGTGTCACTGCAGTGGTTTGGACTTCTGCAGGCATATCACTTTGTGGTTCTATCAGACCTCACAAACTAATAGACATGTAGCTGTGTAGGATTGGAAGGGGTCTCAGTGCTCCAGTCTTTTGCACTCAAGACAGAAATAAGGGTACATCTTCACTACTGGGAAGATCAATGCTGCTGCATTGTTCTTCTGGAGTTTGATTTAGCATGCCTGGTAGGGATGCACTAAAGCAAACTCACAGAGTGCCCCCATCAGCACTGGTACTTCTGCCCCTTACAAGGAGTAAGGGAAGCCGATGGGCATGTTTGTTCTCATTGACCTCCTTCAGTGGAGACGGACCAGATGTTCAAATTAAGGTACGTCGACTCCAGCTGCATAATTAACATAGCTGGAAATGCATATTTTAATTTGACCTTCCCCTTTAGCGTAGACCCAGCCTGAGTAATAACTAGACCATTCCTGACCAATATTTATCACACCTGTTCTTAAATACCTTCAGTAACAGAGATTCCACAACCTTCCTAGGGAATTTATTCCAGTGGTTAACCACCATGACAGGCAATTTTACCTAAGGTCTATCCTAAATTTTCCTTGCTTCAATTTAATTCTATTGTTTCTTGTGCTATCTGCAGAGGTTAATGAAGTCAAACTAATGGTTGACCAACAGTCCTCCCAGGGGTACATTACAGATAGTGGCATTTGTTATTCAATGAGCGACACTGTGTCGCTGCTTATCAATGAATTCATGCCACAACAAGATGTTCAAGATGCTATAGTACAATAATACATAGTAAAACTCAGCACTGACTGTCATTAAAGAGCCCCATGCAATTTGTATAATAGCTGTGGAATGAATTCTAGTGTCCTGGCCAATTATAAATTGGCTATTACATTCTGCCTACCTAAAATTCCCCTGCAACTTCAGCTGAAAAAGAGTTCTTCATACCTTGCTAAGCTGTTGTGTAGTGTTACTGAGCTCTTGCATTTCACTCCAGAGGTAGCTTGATTTCAGTTGTAATTAAGCAGTTCTCAGCTGTTGTGGGGATTAATTAGAAAATGTAAGTAAACCAGGGCTGGTATGCTCAGCTGAAAGTTGCTTCACACTATAGTGAATAATGTTGCGTGGGATGTCACGACAAAACAATCTGGTAGCTGAAAACATTGACTTCATCAGGACATAATTGGGTTAGCTTCCTCAACTGCTGATCAGTTTGCAGGTTTAATCCAAGCTATTTTATAAACAGTAACGTATTTTGCCTTGAGCTAGAATCTTACTGTCCCTACTAATGATCACATCCAGAGGTTATTAATATTTGGCAACAAGTCGAGTTTTATTTAGTGACTGTAGTAAAAAAGGTTGGCCTTATTTGAACTCTTTCTTTTACTTTTGGGAAATTAATTTTAAATGATGCAGTTGGACTGAAGAATGGAGAATTTAATTTCATCCTCACTGTGGGATCAGCAAGAGTGCCTATTTGTAGCTTGAATGGCAAAACTTTCATTCTCTGGGTCTCATATTTTGATTGTTTACTACCTGTTGCAAAAGTCCATATTAATAACAAATTTTCTAGAGTTCCTTTAATTGTGGCATTCTTCAATTAATAGTGTGATTATATGAGGTAGAGCTTTCATCATCACTATCCTTTATGCCTACTAGTGGTTAGGGCAACAACAGAGGTCCTCCACTTCTGTCACTGGCCAGCCTCTCAATAGTGCCTCAAGTGTGATTCATGCTTTCCATTTTCTACTTCAACAGTCCGGCACCATGTTTTCTTGGCTTGTCTTCTTTCTGCTTCCATTCAGGAGTCCAGTGCACAGTGGTCTTTGTGAGCAAGTTTCCATCTTTCCTGAGCACATGCCCAATCCATCTCCAGCGTCTTTTCATAATAATGGTGGCCATGTCATCTTGTTTGCACTGTGCTAACAGTCCTGATTTGAAATTGTTCTAGGCCAGAATATATGGAGAATTCTCCGAAGGCTTCTGGTGTGAAAAGTTGACAATTTACCGAGGTCAGATTCTGTCATCTGCCAGCATTCTGATCCATACAATAATGTTGATAAGACATAGCTCTGATAAAACTTCCATTTGGTGTGGATGTTGTACTGTGATGACTTCCATACAGCATTCAGACTCATGAAGGCGTTCTGGCTTTATTGAGTCTGCTCTGAGTATTGCTTCTGACACCTCCATCTTGTCTGATGATACTACCCAAGTATGTAAAGCTCTCAGTGGCAGGTAGGTTGTGGCCATTGATCTTGACTGATACTGGTGCCTTAATACTCAGGGTCATGACTTCTTTCTTCTGGGTAACTCTTAGTCCAACCTGTTTTCCAAAGGTGCAGAGTTGATTTGTCTTCTCTTGCATATGACAATGCGTATGGGAGAGCAACACAAGGTCAGCAGCAAAACCAAGGCCCTCTAGTGTAAAGAAAATGAACTATCTGATGCCTCTTGGCTCATCTTCTATTGTATGCCACATCACCCAGTCTATGACTACATTAAAAAGCAAAGAGACATGATGCATCCCTGCCTTATTTCAGTCTTAACTTTGAAGTGTAGATCAGTTTCCCATGCTGCATGTGAAATTGTTTTTAAAAACTCTTGATGAGCTGTGCTACTTATTGTGGTATTCCATATGCTCTCAAAATGCTCCAAAGACTATTCCTATGAATGCTGTCTAAGGCTCCGATGCATTGCTTGGCACTGAGAGGAGAGTAATGCCACACAAGTTGTTACAGTCATTAAGTGCCATTATTGTTAAGATACCATTTCTTGGGTATCTTAACAATAATTCCATTTTTTCAGTCCACTGTCACCTGCTTCCCTTCCCATTTTGCTGTAAAGAGCATTTGGAGAATAGTGGCTGCGCGTTCTGGGTCTGCCTTGAACATTTCAGCATTGAGGTTGTCATGTCCTGGCGCTTTCCCATTCTTTAAGGATCTTTTTGGTGTAGTAATTCCTTCCATTTTTAGTGGATCAGTATTTATGTCAAGGTCTGTTTCTGCTTCTAGAATATTAGCTTCTTCTTCTGGTTTTGGCCTGTTTAGAAGTTCCTGAAAGGATTCTGCCCAACGAGCCTCTTGTTCCCTCGCTGAAGTAGATTTCTTTGCTTGGCCATGACATACAATTGTACTAGCGTGATACTTATTTCAAACAAGCTTGGCTATTCTAAAATTTTTTCCTTGCTCTCTTTGAGTAGCTGCTTCTTCTGCTTGTGCTGCTCATTCTTCTATGTGAGCTCTCTTATCAGCTCTCATTAGTTTCTTGACATTCCGGTCTGCTTCTTTGTACTGCTATTGGTATCTTTCTTTCAGTCTTCCTGATTTGGCATCTGTAAGTTTCTTCTTTCAGGTCCATCTATTATCGATTACCTTCCATGTGTCTGGCATGATCCATACTTTTTTCTTCTGTTTTTGTTTGAAACCTAGGCAGTCTTCATTGCTGTTTATGTATATTGTTGTAATTTGTTCCATTTCTTATTTAGTCCTTCTATGCGGTGTGTTTCTTCTTCAAGATCTTGTAAGGCTTGAAACCTATATTGCACCTTAAGGACAAAAGCATCTTTACTTTGAGTTTTGTAGCTTTCCTACATCAAAGCATTGCTGCACGGGTATCTTGTGACCTGTGCTTCTTAATTTAAGCTTTATGAGTGCTATCACAAGGTGGTGATCCCTGTTGCCATCAGCCCCTCTTTTCACCTTGACATCTAGTAACAAGTGTCTCCATGTTCCATTGATCATCAGGTGGTTGATCTGATTACTATACCTACCATTTGTTGAGCACAATGCTAGCTTGTGAATTTCACAGTGAGGAAAGAGGGTACATCCAATTACAAGTTTGTGTAAAATACAGAATTCCACTTGCCTCTCTCCATCCTTGTTCATGGTACCATACCCATGTTTTCTCATGGCTCTATCATTGTTTCATCACTCCCTTTAACATTCCAGTCCCCTACAAGATCATAGTGCAATGCTGTTCTTATTTCAGCTTGAAGCTGTTTGTAGAATATATTTCTTTTCTTCTTCACCTTCATTAGTTAGGACGTAGCGCTGGATTAATGTCATGGTTACATGTCTAACTTTCATTCTCGGTCTCATCAGTCTACTGTTGATTAGTTTCCATTCCATCAAGTATTCCTCTATTCCTTACTTCATGGTGGTAACTACTGCCTCATGGTGTTGGTCATCATCCCTTCTGGAACATAGGACTGTTTCACCAGTACTAGTCTTCATTCTTCCTGATCCAATCCATATGCTCTCACTGATACCAAGGATATGTAACTTTTAGTGTCTCCTTTCATCTGTGATCTGTGCTCACTTTCCTGTTTCATATGTAACACTGACAGACCCAGGTTGCCGGCTCCAGGGACAGAACCTGCAAGCATGGGTCTAAAGCCCTGCACTCTACCATGTGAGCAAAAGGCCATCTGGCTCTCAGCCAAGGTTATAGAGCAGAGACTTCACTCACCCCAGATGAGGTCTCAGTGCTTCTGGGTACTGCACATACATACATTCCAGAACCCATTTCTCAGGCACTCAAGACTTCCATCTTCATGTCAATAGCTTCATTTCTGCTTTCACCACTGTCAGTTGTACAAGTCACTGTAAGTGAGTGACTGTGGAAGGCTGCCACACATAGTTAAGGAATTCTTTGTTGCTGTTTCTGTAACAAAGGACTTTTTCTAGGTTCAGGTTGTTAGCCCTGAGCCAAACTCCCAAAACTGGAGGATCAGCTCATCTAATAAATTACTTCGTTAGTCTTTAAAGTGCTACTTGACTGATTTTTTTGTTCTGGAGGATCAGTGTGTGTGCTTAATCTGACTCCTCCTCTCTTGACCTTTCCAGCTTCGTTGAACCCACCAGGAGCACTCATCTCCCTCCAACATAAGTCCTGGAATCGTCAGAGCTCGCAAGCTACCCTACCCCAACAAGACACATGCACAAGGGGAGGGTAGTGTTTTAAAACAGGAATTTTATACTTCTTCAGACAACACTTCTCCATTTTCTCACACTGTGGTACAACCAGGTGAAATGCCAGTGGACATTTTATTTCACATTTATCCTGTCCTCATCCTAACTTAATTGAAAAGTGCTCTACAGTGGTCCATATATTGATTTTTTATTATATGTGTATATAACCCATTTTGCCAACTGGCAGAGGTCCCACCCCTTGATGCTATATAACTCAGACCCGGTCCGAAACGAAGTCCCCAAACACATTATTATACCATATACCTCAAAGGTGTCATGCAAGGTATTATATGAAAATTAGTGACAAACTGGTCTCAAAAATCTTTGTATGATATGTATTCAGGTTATATGACAAGACTTATATATGTGCTGTGAAATATATTCTCAAAACACGTATGGGAGGCACATTATGAACCCAGCCTGCCCAAGGAATATGAAGGTGTACTTTTCTGTCTTCCCAGCCTGGTTACATGTAGTGAACAATGGGAGTATATTTACGTAACATGTAAACAAAGCCATCAAGCTTAATGGGCCAGGGAGAAGACTGTTTAGCAGTCATGCCTGAAGACAGAATCTGCATCTCAGGAAAACTTTGTGGCTCTTAAAACAGAGCCAATAGATGTTGGGTAATATAAATGGAAGCAAAAAGACATTTGAGTTCTCAAACACTGAGCTGATATGATACAGAACCCTCCGAATTAGGAAAGCTAGATCCTCTAGGCTTGAAAGCAAAGAGCTGAGTGAAACTTGATGTGAGAAACCTTCTTAGACAAAGATTGTAATTTAATTAACTTTAACTTTAGTCACCAGAAAATGTGTCTTGTTTTGCTTTGTTTGTAGCCACATTTATTGTTGCTTAGTATCAGTTAAATCTCTATTCTTTGTTAATAAATAGATTCTTGTTTAATACACATCACTGGGAGGGTTTCATAATAAAAGTGGAGCATGAGTTCTCAGCTAAGCCAGTGGGCTTGAACATATTCCATTTGTTTGAAGGCAGCTAACGTGATAATTTCTGTGAATGTCACAGTGAGAGGGGCTGGACACTGAAGAGCTATGTCTCAGTGGAACTTGGGAATTGGGGTTCACTGCATGTAACCTGCAAGCTTTGGACTGATAGAATCATGAAAAGTTTGCTAGCAAGGCTCACAGGCTGATATGTCAGGGAGCTGACATGCAGCTTAGCAACAGCAAAACTCTCACTTTCTGAGACAAAGAAGGAAACACAATGGCTCACCATTCTGGATTTCCTGAGCACAATGACTATGCTGAGCTTCTTGGTGATATGCTTAGAAATCTGCCCCTGAGAAAGCTCTACAAAAGTATTATCAAGGTTATTAGTCAACTGTGGCTCTTTGTTTCCTTCTAGTTGCTGAACTACATTCACTGGTTCATGAATTGGCTACTGAATATGAGTGAATGGTACCAGTCCTTTAGTTCAAGCAGTAATGGTTTATGATTTTAGATCCAAAGGTCCTAGGTTGAATTCCCACAGACAACCCAACCATCACTGTCATTACATGTCGGTAATTATATGGTTATACTGCCATCAGAAGCAATGTAAAGACGAGCTGCAGACACATGAAAAAGTGCATCATCAGCGTCAACACCTGGGAGATCCTTGCCCAGGCCATCCCTGGTGGAGAGAGGTGATGCAGAGGAGCTGGTGTAGTTTGAGTGGTCCTACCACAGCATAGATAAGGAGACACAGAGGAGGAGAAAAGAGTGGCAAAATCTGCCCCACACCTCTCCAAGAGCTATCAACATCTGCATCTTCTGTGATAAATCTGGTGCCTCCAGAGTCAGGCTGGTCAGCCATCAATGGAATCACAAATAGGAGGGTGACAGGAAGACATTCTACTTGAGTGACACCTTGCATTGTGCCTTATCATTGTTTCTTTTAGTAGTACTATTGGAACAACACCATATACCTGTATCTGTCTCTTAAGTGGAATGTGCATGTGATCTTAATATATCGGAGGTGTACTGTCTCAGGGCTACTGCATTTCTGTTTTCTGTAAATGTATAGTAGAAAGACTATTCCCTAACAGAAATGAGAAAAAATATCGTACTGATTCATGGCCAGTGCAATCCGTCAGACGTCCAAAATGTAGTTGCTGACATTATCTGTTTTACTTGTTGGTGAGCTGAAAAACAAAATACCCTCTGCCTGCCTCCCAGGCCCATGTCATTAAGTTTAAACATCTCCTTATCTTCAAGGCCAACCTTCCACACACCTGCCCCATCTTACAAACCAGTTCTTGGCCCGTGATTCTTCTTCATTCCCACCTTCTTCTCTTCCCCTCTCGCCTCTTTGTTTTCTTCTCACCACTTCTGACTTTGTGCCTTCTTCTTTGCTGTCTCTTTTGATCAACGCCATTTTCGGTCCCATTCCCAGAGCACTAGGCCACCATCCTGGCTCAGCAGTTAAATGGGCCATGAAGGCAGAAATGGCACTTGTGCAGTGTACAAAGGTCGGGGGGAGGGACAAAAAGGGGTAGGGGGACACAAGAATGTAGGAACTTCTGCACTGAGATCAGTAGTCTGTGCAGTCCAGTATAGGCCAACAGAGGCCACCTTCAGATATGAAGGGAGACTATGCTGTAACCCCTGCTCCTAGAGGTGCCTTAAAACCACACTCCAGCCTTTCATGCTCAGTTTAGCTAACAATTTACTGATATGGCCCCTGTAAGAAGGCTGAGGTAGTAGGAGCCCCAAACAGAAAATGAGCTGTCATCTTTGCTGTGTGTGTGTGTGTGTGTGTGTGTTAGAAGGCAGTGAGTAAGTGGTGTTTATCGGCTCTCTCCAGTTCAGCCTTTTCTTTTAGGGACAAAATTCACGGAACGTAACATTCTATTCTATCTTACCATGACACAATTTACTATGTCAACAAATCAATATCAAATAATGATTTCAGGAACACGTTGTTTCTATTGATCAGAATGCCTTCTGCCACCTTCTACCTCATGGCAGAGGACTGAGGAGAAATACTTGGCTATTTGCTGGTCTTTCTGCCTGCTCTTACAATATGTGTCCCCAAAACATAACAACTGACCCCAGTTTTATTCTCTACAGCCGCATCTACATGGGCAGCTTCTGTTAACAAAACTAGACTTTTGCCGACAAAACTCACTGAGTGTCTACATGGTTAAAGCGCTCTGTCGAGAGTTTGACGACAAAACTCAGCTGTTTAGTTGGCAGTGTTATCCCTGTTCCTGAGCAAATATAACTCCTCTGTCGACAATATGTTGTTGACAGAGTGCCCATGTGCTATGCTTAAACAAAGCATGCGAGCTCTTTTATGGGGGAAAAGGCAGTACGCCACATTTATTGAGAATACAACAGTAGCATATGCTTTTTAGACACACACACACACACACACACACTCCAGGTACAATAGCAGGGACCACTCAGTGCTGAGAGCTCACTCCATCTGACTCTTTAACTGCTAAGATGAATTGTTCCTTCGCAGCGGGCAGCCAGGGTAGATGACGGATGCCCCAGAAGTCTGCCCCTTGGAGGCAGCAACACTCAACTCTCACACACTCACACATGCACACAGTCCTTCCAAATGATGTTGTGGTTACCAACCCAGAGCCTGGATCAATCTAGTGGCCAGCTAGACTGATCACAGAGGAGGAGCAGGGCCTTGTCAGTCACAATCTGATGCACTCCTGGAGTTGGTGGCAAGATGAACCCTAAGTCCCATGGCAAAGCACCCTGCTTTTATTATCCTTTCCTCTGTTGAGGTTTGCTGTGTCAGTCTGTGACTGGTATGTTATCTTTTGATACCAATTGTTCTAGTAACTTCTGCAAAAAGGTCCTCCTGTAATCAGTTGTCCTTAAGGGTGCCTGCTTCATGCTTTAGAGTCATCAATCTGCCAATCCAATCACTTCTTGGCCAGGGTACACACTGATGGTTCTTCTCTGACGCCGTGGAGTCTGTCTTCACCCATGCTTTGCCCCTCCTTTCTTGACCATCTGGCTCTGGGTATAACCTTCACACCTTTATCTCAACATAGACATACCACTTTCACATACAAACAATTCTTACAAGGACTTTCAGAGAAAAGCAAAGTAAAAGGCATTGGCATTGTAAATCAAGCAATTAAGGCCTCAGCCTTCAACATCATCCTGTAACCTTCATTAACATAGACACAATACCAAACTGTTTCTTTCTTACTTACTAAATTCACTAAGCTCTAAAACAGGAGACACACATTCAATCGAAGAACTTGTTCAATCAATAAAATCAATGTGTTACATGTGTTAATATGTTACCTTACATTGTTACCTTGTCAAGTTTAAAAATTCAAAGTTTAAAAGAGAACAAAAGAGAATAAAACTTTCAACTCCAACTTTCAGCTCCAACACATGTAGCCACTTCTGTCGACCGATGAGCTTCTGGTTTCCCGTTGGCAGAGTTTCCACTCACGCATTCTGTTGAGAGAAGGCAGGGCAGTCTGGCTGCTCTCTGTCAACAAAGCAGCTTGCTCTTCTGATCTGCTTTTGTGTGTAGATGCTATCTGTCAACAGAGGTACTGCCAAAGCTTCTCTGTCCACAGTGACCTCTGTCGACTGAGGCTGCCCGTGTAGACATGGCCTACATGTACAAGGTTTTGATGTGAACATAAATGTTTTAAAAATCTATAGAACATGTACGGGGCATTAAAATAACATGTTTCCAGGATGCCATTTTATTTCTATGGTGTGCCATCACAGGCCTGGCCTGTTATATAACTGTTGAGCTTGTCCTAGTTGATGATGATGATGATGGCGTTTTGTTCGAAATCATTTTGGATTTAGAATAATAACCACAATCTGCTGCAGACCAACTCAGGAGGGTGAGACAATGCCAGCAAAAGGAAACGTGGCATTCTGTAACAGCAAAGCTGTGTGCAGCCGAGAGATGCACACTCAGAAAAGTGGAATTTCTCACAGAAAGTACTGCATTCTGATCTGGAGAAGAACACCATGGGCCTGATCCAAAGGCTACTGAAGTTAATGGAAAGGGTCCTGTTGATTTTAATGGGCTCTGGATCATGCCCTAATTGCACTGATGTTCCTTCTACTAGAGTGACTATGTGCAACGACACTCAACTGTGCGTTTGTTTGGTTTTTCCCCTCCATTCCAGATGTTGGTATTTTCTCTCACTCTGTATTGCAGTGAAACACAGATTGTCATGCAGAACGGGGAAAAAGCACAATCCTTCATCCTTCAAGCCAGCATGCATCAGTACGTGATTACATTGAAGGTCTCCCTCTTTCTTAGGAGGATGTAAATGTCCTATGAGAGCTACTGGCTATTTGAGCATACAGAGGGAAATCTGCCTACAAATTAACATTTAAGCCAAAGATACAGTTACAAAACTGCAAGCAAAGATGGATTGGGAGGTGCTAAAGTGTGAGCTTTCTTCCTTCTCCCTACCCTCCACCCTTTACTGAAATTTTAAATTGACTTTGTGTGGCATATTCTTTTTCACTCATTTGATGAATAATGTGGACCAGATCTTAGCACAATTGAAATGCATGTCTCTGTCTCAGTTAATACCAGATGAGGATCTGGCCCTGCATGTGTAATTTGTAATATGAAAAAAATTTTGTTTACTCAATGCAGTGCAGTCAATCCATATAAGTCGCAGATTGTCATGAGGATCTGTATCCTCAGGGATCTGTCATGAGGATCTGTTGGATCCTGAAAAAAGAGAGCAACACAGCTTGCAAAGAAAAGAGATTTATCCATGTCCTGGCAAAGAAGCTCTTACACACTCAGTCCACCAGCTACTCATTTGGCTAGTTTCAAACAGCAATAACTGATATTTAATCATGCTCACATGATTATTCCAGAATGTTTCTATCCATAAAGTTATTAATGGGGTTGAAATTAATGTGGAAAACTGGCAGGTCCAATAAGTAGGATATACATGCTGTCAACCGTCAGTTAGCAGCACGATTTTCTGGGATGCCAGGGTGTGCATTAAGATCCAGTATTCTCATCTATAAGAAACCTTGCGACTATAGGCAGGCAAATGACTCCAGAGATTATAGAAGCTCAACATTACCCCAAAGTTGTGCTCTCTATGATACTGCACCCACTATTCTTCATAGTGGTATTATTATGGAATAATTGTAGTATCGTTATTGTTCATTTTATGCAAGATGCCATTGGAAAAGTCGTGATTTCATTAATACAAATATCTTATCTGTATGCACTTTTCATTTTTTTGTATATGAAATGGTGGATATTGACTAGGTATCTGTATTTCAAACATAGTTACAACTGGGTGACACCCAACAGGCAAGAAGTTTTCAATCTAGATTGGGTGGGGAAGGGCCTATTCAGAGTTAGGGAAAACAGTAGCTTTGAGGAGAGGCTTATCCATCACCTGGAGGATTCCTGTGAACATTCCAGACATCCTGTAAATAATGACTGCTATGACTCAGCAAGGTATGGAAGGGCCTGTGACTAGGCTGCATGACTCTGAACTCCATCTGGGAATGTCAGTGTTTTTCCGCAAAGGGTTCCCATTGTATGATAAAGCTATATAAGGCACGGAGTGACATCATCTGTTGTTCTTCGCCACCCACGCAAGAAAACTTCTGGAAACTCCCGAGCTGGGAGGAATGGTGGACCCAGGCTAAAGTGATTTGTAGCTTGTGCATGCCAAGCCTGGAGAATCCCAAGCTGCAGAGTAAGCATAGCTTGTGTCATAAAAATCTGTAGCCTGCTTGCATGATCAGCCAGGATGAGGATTTGCTAATTCCTGTCCTATCTTTCTTGTATCCTAAACTTGTGTTTTTGTTTATTTACTAGTGATCTGCTTTGATCTGTTTTCTGTCACTTAGCTCTTACAATCTCTCTTTCTAGTAATTCATAAACTTTTTTTATGCTTTAAGCTAAACCAGAGTTCAGAGAGACGTGCTTGGGAATCTAAGTTCAAAAGGCTTCTAGCATTGCCAACCCACATTCAGACAGAAGCAAATGATAATAAATTCATACTGGTTGGGGTTTGGACCAGGACAGGATGGTACAGCTTTGGGGTCCTAGGCTGGGAAGCAGGTGGTTATTTTGCCTGGATCTTCTCTATTGTTTGTTCATGCAGAGAGATCCTGAATGTGACTGCAGCTGGGACTTTCGTTGCCTGTGTGAATGTGGAGTGAGAAAGTGTAGGACTGGGAACAGGTCTACAGATTGTCACAGCAACACAGTGTGAAGGGGAGCTCAAGCTGGGGAGTTGGAAGGCTCAGAAGTACCCCACTTGCAGGAAGCCCCTTGAGGGAACTGGTCATCTTCTCATAATAACTGAGGAAAGGCCCTCCCCTTCCTCTGATGGTACTGTTGGTCTTAATGAAGAAGGACACAGCAGCCAGTACAGGGTGTTCTGAAATGTTTTTTGAGTCCCTTGAGTGTTGTGATGTTTTTAATTATGTTAAACAGGACACATTTGAGGGGCTTACTATTTAATCAACATGATATAATTTTCCCAGTTCAGTCTAGTTAGTGTATAACACTATGTATAGTGATGTCAAGAGCTGGATTAATTCTCCTGTGGGCCAGGAACATTAGCTTTTGTGGGGCCACTGGAGGTTTGGAGTTATGGGAGTGGTCTGAGGGCTGGGTCAGGAGATTTGTGTGCAGTAGGGCATTTTTAATATGGAGATACGCGTCTCATAGAACTCGAAGGGACCTCAGGAGGTTATTGAGTCCAGTCCCCTGCCCTCTTGGCAGGACCAAGCACCATCCTTTTTTTTTTTTTTTCTGAATCTGTTTTCCCCAGACCCTTAAATGGCCCCCTCAAGGGCTGCACTCACAATCCTGGGTTTAGCAGGCCAATGCTCAGACCTCTGAGCTATCCCTCCCCACTCCCATGCAGCTCCAGCTAGGGAGATCAGCCTTGGGGTGAGGTCAGGGCATGGGGTCTGGGAGATGCAGGAGGGGGGTCCAAGTTGGGGTAGGGAGTTGGGATGCAGGAGGAGATGTGGGGTGCAGGCGCCAGCTGTGAGGTGCTTACCTTGGGCAGTTCCTGGTTGATGGCATATTGGAACTAAGGCAGGATTCTTGCCTGCCCTGGCTCCTTGCTACTCCATGTGGAAGGGTCAGGCACTCTGCATGGTGCACACTGCCCGTGCCTGCAGATGCCACCGCCACAGTTCCCATTGACTATGGTTTCTGGCCAATGGGAGATGTGGAGCCAACGCTGGGGGTGGGGGCAGTGTGCAGAGATTCCCCGATTACTCTTTGCAAAGGGGCCACAGGGACCAGTCTGCTGCCCTCAGCAGCACTGGTGCAGAGATTTGTTCTGGGCAAACTGAAAAGAAGCAGACAGCTGTATCCGGCCTGGGGCCTGTGGAGCCTCCCTAACCTTAAGGCCCTAGGCTGCAGCCCCTAAGGCCTGTGTGTTAATCCTGCCCTGACGTTCACGTTAAAACCATGTATTTTTAAAAGCAGCTTGTTCACAAGAATTATAGCATTGCATAAGGGTGGCTGGTAATGTAAGCTAGGGAAGGCATTGCCTTTCCAGAAAGACCAGGGTGGCCTCATCCACCACACTACAGCTGCTGGGGAGGCTGTGGCTCCAGCTGTGATGTGGCTGTCAGGCCAACCAGTGCTCTGGCCACCTGGGGAAGCTGGGTCTGCATAGCAGCTCACTTGCTCTGTGGGCCGTAGCTGGAGCAGGAGTCAGAGAGCCATGCAGCCTTCCAGTGGCTCCTGAGGCTGGAGCTGGAGGCTACACTGCTGCCTGGCTGCTCTCAAGGCTGGGGCCACTGCCAGAGGGAAGCTATGGCTGCCCACTGTTCCAAGAGCAGGAAGGTGGGGAGCTGGGGCTACATGGCTGCCCAGGGCAGGCAGGAGGGGGCGTTGTGTTAGCCTGGGGAGGGCAGGACCAGGGGGTTCTAGTGGGCATGGAAGGGGCCAGGTTGGGACCTGCGGCCCAAGCCTGCCCTCCACTCACTGCCCATGACAATGCAATAGAGAATTAAAAGAGAAAGCAAAACACATTTACTTTGCACTGTTTTTCCTGTTTGTCTACTTCTTCATTTCTCTCTGCTTTAATGGAATACTGAAATTCATATGTATTTATAGCCAGTTTCTTGTGCACTTGATACAGTATCTTTTATTAGAAAATATTTCTTTACCTGTGCATGTTCTGGTGAAAAACCACTGGCTTTTTAAGTGCAGTGTCTCCTCTATTGACACCTGAAACCCCAATGTGATTTCAAAGAGCATCATGATAGAATATTTAGATTAACTTCTTAAACATTTTAGTGATTTTATTCCCAGTGACACAGAGGCAAGCAAAGGGGCTTGGGTGAAACCTGTATAGTTAATGTGGTTTTTGTTTGATCTTAGTCCTGAATGTATCACTTTCTTCTGAAGTTTGAGTGGCATTTATTTGTTAGGTTGCAGGGTCAGAGAGAAAGTTGTGCATTGACCTGAAGAAATGTGCGGTGTTATCCTGATGGTGAAGACGATAAAAGAAACTCCTGGCTTGGGAAGTATCAGAGTTGATAGGGAGTGTTTGAAGGAGCGAGACTACCATCAGGGTCAACAAAAGGAAGAAGGGAATTGGAAGACAAGTTTATTCTTAGCTGAGTCGATTTTCTATGGGTTTTCACATTTGGAGCTTTTAACAAAGAAAGGATCATTATCTGGGCCTCACAACTATGTGCTTCTTTTATCTCTTCTTTTTCATGAAATTGGGGCATGGCGGGGGTGGGGGAATTAGCAAGCAGTGGAGAGTTGAATAATCCAGAGAACAGATGGGAAACACATAAGAATGTCCTCATGGCATACAGCCTCAAACAATGGTCCTTTTCAGCCAGCAGGCAGGGGTAGCTCATGCCCTCCCACACATTCATGGCTTCAGTGCTCTCCGGGGGCTGGCTCCATGGTCTTCCCACAACAGCAGCAGTGGGAGTTGCTAGTGGTTGTGAACAATTGGCTGCCCCATTTTGAATTTTGCTCCATGGAGGTTTTTCTAGTTGTTGTGCTCCAAAGTACAGCCTGGAAGACTTCATTTCATATGTGATTGGGGTCTTTCCCAAATCTGGGGTCTTGCTACTGGCAAAGCCTCAGAAAACAGAGGATGTGTGACTTCTTGCCTTCAAGAAATGGACAGTGTTTTAGGAGATGGGCAAAGCTTTGGACCGAGTTCTAACTGACGTACAGTAAACCACATCACTCACTCCTTCAGTTTTCTCTTTGTTTGCTGGCACACCTCTCGTGACTCACTGAGTAATTTCATTCATCACTCCTACCTCAATTACCTCAGCCTGAGCCATTTTGAATTCTATTCCCCACCCTCTCCCTATCCCTTGCAGTAATAGCACGTGGGATGTAGTGGGGAGGGGACAGGTGTAGAAGAGGAAGAAATTCACAAGTAAAGGCACCTAAGGAAAAGGGGCTGATAGCAGATCTAGGGAAGAAATCTGCAGCACAGGGTTGAGAACTGAATCACTCAGATGACATCTCGGCTCCTAGCAGTGCCTAGTCCCTTTGTAGTGTTGAGCTCTCCAGCCTCAATGCCAGCCTCAAATTGCCTAATCCCATGGTTTCACCTCCACACCTCCCAGCTTCTCTACCAAATGGAAGATTATTTTCTTTTATTTCCTTAATTGTTGTGATTATTCTTTTTCCTGGATTAAAACAAGCAGTTCTCAAATCTTCTGTATTGAACATAAAAAATTACAATTTAACAAAAAAATGGAAAATAATGTTAAGGTGACATTGGAGCTTAGAGGAATGGGAGGGAGGATTGCCCATGGGTTTAGGCAGCTGGGTGGCACAGCCAGGACCACGGAGGCCAATGAGTCGGTTGAATTCAAAAAGGGGAGTAGCTCTCAGATTGGAGTATAGTCTTTTCTTGGCATGGTTCTATTATACTACCAAGATTTAGGACCACAACTCTTTGCACTAAAGTAATATTTCAGAAGTGGCCTTTGTCTATGACATTACCAGAATATATATACTCCACATTTGTGGAGTTTGGAGTTTCTGGAGAAACCAAGAAAAGTGAGAAAGTCAGGGGGAAAATTTCAAAGAAGTTTTTACTAGAGAAAATTACCTGGCAATTTCATTTGCCCACTGAAGAATTATTATGCCAAATTTAGAGGCTATTTAACAATTTAAGTGCAAAACAGGAGACTTATGGTTTTGCTTTAAATTGTAGTTTCAGAGGACATTTACATATGCAAGCATTACCAGCACCTAAAGAATCTATTCTCTGTGCTTATGGTGTTCACTTTTAATGACATCCCATCTCACTGAATACATGTTGAGTTAAGGTGCCAATCAACAGAGGGTGACACAGCCTTCTAGTGTGCACAAAAGCAGGGGAGATCCACAAAGCAATATTTTTTTTAAAAAATGGACAGTGAAAAATAAACATGTTATGCATCTTATACATTTTTAATTCCTTCATAGCTTCAGTTTCTTTGTTAAACTAACTGGCTACATCTACACTACAGCAATGCTTGGAAAGAAGTTCTTCCTGAAGAGCTTGTCGGAAAAAACTTCTTTTGAGAGATCACATCCACACATAAAACAGCGGATCAAATGATTGATCTGCTCTTTCAATAGAGAGCATCCACACAGCCTCTACTCTTTCAAAAAAATGGGCCAGAGATCGAAAAATCTGTCACCATGAGGTCTGCTCTTTTAAAAGAAGGGCCCACAGAGCGTCTATACATGCTGTTTTCGAAACAATCTTTTGGAAAAAAGGCATTCTTCCTTATTTGGGAGAGAAAGAGGAATGCTGGAAAAATGGTTGCGTTCTTTCAATTTCAGATCAAAAGAACGCATTTTGTACATAGACGCTCCACAGGTATTCTTCAAAAAAGGCCCAGCTTTTTCAAAAAAAACTTGCTAGTGTAGACCCAGCCACTGTGAACTGCCTGTTGCATGTATTCAATACCATGACTTGTAATATCAAGTTTGTTGCATTGATATGTGTTCAATTACCATAAAATTTTTACAGATAATTAACAGAACAGAATGTAACATTCAAATTACAGAAATTTAAATTTTAACAGAAGAAATATTTTGCAGTTGTCATTAATATGAAAATACATTTGCCACAACAGGTATATTTTGTGTAAATCTTCATGGAAATAGTAATATTTTGACTTCATATAGCCCCTTCTAGCTTAGAATTTGGAAGTTTTGCCATTAACTTCAGTGGAACCAGGATTTCCCCTCAGTCTGCTGTTAAATGTGTAAGATGGCCTTCACAGTATAAAGAACTATGAAATATTATGGTCTAGCATGAATGTTTCAATATGAAGCAAGATACAGCAGCATTTCTCTGCTTTTTAGAAATATCACTTGCAGATTTTTATTTTTTTTCTGTTCCACGCATTGAAGAAAATTTCCACATGAGCAGAAGTTTCCTTCTGTATGATGGCCTAGTTTGCAATTTCTTAGGCTTATCCCCAGCAGCATCAATTCCCTAAGAATACATTGCATGTGTGTGTGAGGGAAATATTGTGCCTTACCCTATTCATATTGACAAGTGGACTTTTGCTATAGGTACAGAGAGGTAGCCGTGTTAGTCTGCATTTTCACAAAACAAAACAAAAAAAAGCAGTCCTGTAGAATTTGGAAAACTAATAATAATTTATCAGGCGATGAGCTTTCGTGGGATAGACCTACTTCTTCAGATCAGATTAGAGTTTCCTGATCTGACGTTTCTGTCCGAAGAAGTTTTCCAACAAAACATCTATTGACAGAGTGCATCCATGTACTAACGCAGATCAAATGAGCAATCGACTCTGTCAAGAGAGCGGCCAGACTGCCTGGCCACTTTCTTAGCAAAACAGCCAACCAGGAACACACCAGACAGGCAGCCCAGCGTCCTGGAAGCCCTGTCTGTTGACAAAAGGCCCACCAGAGTGTCCACGCAGACTTTTTGTCAACAGAATCTGTTGACAAAAGCACTCTTCCTCATCTGGGAGAGGCAGGAGGTTGTCAGCAGAAGTGCCGAGTTTTGTTGACAGCCTATCAACAAAAACGCATTTTGTATGTGGATGTGTAGTGAGTTTTGTGGAAAAAACTTGCTAGCATAGCTGTAGCCATAGATTTTCATCAAAGCAGAACCCATGCCCATTTTGTGTCGTTCTGAAGTTCTCCATATTCCTATCATAGACATTTTGGAATAGGAAAGAGAGAGATTAAAATGAAATCCCTGAAATTTAACTGATCGTTATAGGCAGATTCCATGCTCTAGTTCTTTCTTAAGGTGTTGATAGTACCTGAAAGTCTCTCGTTAAAGCACTGGCCAGACTCAACACTACTTACCTGGCAAGAGCAAAGCTAAAGGTGGTATAGCTACAGGTGAACTTGTGTTTTTCAGACATTGCCTGTGGCCTTGGAATTTAATTTTTAGCTTTTTAAAGTCAATTTCTTTATTCATTTTTATTAGATCTTTTTCTTTTGAAAATCTTATGCTTTATTCCTCACGCCACATTCTATTCTTCATCTAAAAGTGAATGATGGAAGTGAGTGGATGATTTTTACAAACTGATGTTTTCCCACCTGTTTAAAAACAAATCAATCATCACTTTAAAAAAATCAGATGATCAAAGGAGGAAATGCTTGTATTCCTTGCAAACAGAAAATCATTCTGTTCGTGAGTCTGAGCAGAGTAGATGGCCCCAGTGTAACAAGTTATGCTTAAAGTGAAATGTGACCACAAAAATCAGCAACAGAGCAATCTTAATTGGCTTTTGCTGCTACAATGTTCTGTGCATGTTTAAAGAAATAACAGTTTCTTTCAGATGCAGACCTTGCTTCCACGATGCACACCGTTGTGACCTGAAGCATCAATTCCAGTGTTGCACTTTACACCTTAACTCAATCCAGACACTGAAACTGCAGGCTGCCTATTTAGTGTTGCTTCCTGATGGCAGTTATACGATCTGTACTGGCTGTTTATTGGTTCCTGGATTGATTTAAGGTATTAATTTTGACCTAGAAAGCCCAAAATGGCTTGGGAACTTTACAGTTGAGAGACCATCTGTCTCCTCCTACCATATGGCTGCTGTTGTGATCAGCATGGGTGCTCAACATGGATCCCCACAATTTAAAAGACAGAGGGCTGGAAGTAAAGCGTTCATTGTGAGAAGCCCTCAAAAGTAGAACAAGCTCTACCTCCTGGACTAAAATAACTTGGGTTTGCATGATGTGAGAGGCATCTATTTGTACAAACAGCTGTGGGAGAGCACAAGGGAGCTAAACCTGCACGTGGGTGTGAATGGATTGGGTGATCCACTGTTTAAATTTTTGTTGTGTTGTAAAATGAACAACAAAAATTTTAAACAGTTACCTCAGCTGGGTGCCAAAAGCTAAAGCTCAAAGAATTTTTTCATCTGAAATCTTGTTTGTCAATAAATGCAAATTTGAGTTCACCAAAACATTAAGCAAATCCATGTCAATTGTTTGGAGTTATTTCAGCCAGAATAAAATCCAAAATAACAAATTCAGACAAAAAATCAACTGTATGTTTTAACATATTTAAACAAAATGCTTTGATTCAGAATGATTCTTTTTTTCAGAATTTCCTTCTTACATTTCTTATTACATTCAATTTTTTTCAAATTCCTTTTTACTTTCTGAGTCCCTGATTTTTTTTAAATTGCTTTCAGTCAAACCAATATGTATTTTTTTTCCCATTTCACAGAACTGCCAACAAACCAAAAAAGACTTACCCAGAACTTTGAATAGGCAATACATTCAAATAACCGATATAAAGTGTTTTTCTTCTGTACTCTACAATATGTGCAATTCTGCAACTTGTAATGGAAATAGTAATCCTTTGCCCTTTTTCTATAAAATCAGTTGCACAGGCAAAACAAAAGATACAAAACTAGAAGAATGCTTGAATTATAAAGTCAAAGAAAGAAAATCATTAGTATGAATGCAGTTAATAACATGAGCTCCAGCCAGAAAATCTAAACTGGTTGAATGCCCACAATATTTTGATTGAATCTGGTTTTTAATTGAAGATGAGAATAAAACATATTTTGGAATGTCAGTTGAACAGTTTTTTTCAATTTGTTTTTGATAATCCCTAGTTTTACAGACCAATGACAGGGTCCTGTTTTACCATCCACTCCCACTTCTGTTTGTAAAACAAAAAAAAAAACCTATAATGATTTCTCTATGATGACCAAATTGCAATTCTATGAATCATTATATCTTGGATATAATTCTTCTTCAGAAGGAAATATTATCAAAATACCTTTACATTTTGATCACCAAATAGAAATGACATGAAAACTGTAGAATACTAACTGACCAGAACATAAAAAATGATTTTTAGAGCTTACCTTGTTAGCACATATGGAAAGTTGACAAAGACAACATAGTAGATCAATATGGCATAAACGAATTAAAATAATTCTGTCTTGCTGCAAATGCTCTCCTGTAAGGCTGGTTTTCAGATGAACAGTTTGCTTTTCATTTCTGTAAGATTTGTGTAGTGCACAGTATAAATTAAATCTGTTATGTGATTCTTAACTTTTCTTTACATAAAGGTTATGTTGCAAATGTGTCACCAAGCCTGTATTTTTCAATATTCAGCAGAATACTTTCTGAACAGAATATGATACATAAAGGACATACCAGATTAAAAATAATATAATTTCCTTGTCTGTATTGCAAATATTGATCCTGTAATGAACTCCACATAGACTCATTTCAGGATTGGGGCCTTACCAGGTTGCCCTGGAAAAAGTTTTGAAAAATCTCATTTACTTTTTGCTTTTAATTGGGTTTATTTCCAGTTTTCTCAGTTTCAACAATAAAACCAACTTAGTCAGTTTCTGGAATATTTGGACTTCCAGGTTAACCTGATCTAGCACAATCCTGTATTTTTTCACACGTATGCTACAAGGGAACATTTAAACAATGGTTGCTTTGGTTTGTCTTTAAATTGTTTTGATTAATTTTTTTACAAAAAACATATCTAAATTGGTTGTAAGTTTTGTGAAAATTTACTCTTACAACCTACATGTGGAGCTAATTTTGTCCTGATCTTTAACTGAAAGAGATGTTTCCCTGTACATTTTCATGATATCCTATATAGCAATAGCTCTGGATTTAAATATTTAAGTTTAGACTCTGATAACTAAGCTATGATATTTTTATAAGTGCTGAAATTTTACACTGTAAGTGCTGTATATTATCTAGTCCAGTGTGTTGTGGCACTGGAGGCAATTGGCCTGGACCTTCAAAGTATTATTTCTGACTTGACTTTTCACAGCTGGAACGGCTATGAGTTTGTTATTTGTAAAACAGCCATGAATTTCACCACAGGCTTTTCGAGAAATGTTGAAGCATCTGTGAATCAAACTGTTACCCAGCTGTTCATTCACAACCTGCAGGTTCTTCTAGTATGAAGTCCCTATTAATACTGATGGTTACACTGCACCCCGATGAGCTCTTACAACATTGTTCTTTTCATAATACAGTTAAAGGCATTTATTCCAAACAAGAAAAACAGTGTTGAGTCTTCCAGTAAAAAGTTCTTGCCAGTGTTTTGAGTTACACCAACTGGAGTTGGTGGCAACTATCCATGTTTAAATCTACACCTCTTTTTGCTTTATATTTTTTCACAAAGTCCTCCCTTGCAGGCAGAAACACCCATGATTATTTCCCATGGAAAGAGTAGGGAATGGGAGTGGGGGAAGATTTAGAAGCTGTAAGCGCTAAAGAATAAAAATAAATGCCAGACTAAAGTTATTTTAGAGCTTATCTTCAAAAGCACAATTGCTTCAGGAAACCTTAACAAGTAGCCTTATTAATAAAACCTTAGAAATTTTAATTTACTTTTACAGTGACATGCATATTTTAGGATTTAATTAAAAGCTCTTAGTAAGAGTAATTTGAAGAATTGTAGTCACATATTATTTTTTCAGAAACAAATTGCATTTATGAATCATTTGGTGAAGATTATTTCAGAGATTTTTTGCTTGGGGAAATGAAAAAAAGGAAATGACTTTTACGGTCTTGCTGGATTCATTTTTGATCTCTGTCTGCACACTCACAGAGAACTGCATCATCTTTAAGAATGTATTTTTGGACATTTTAAATTAGTGGGTGATACTAAAGTTTTGGAAGTTGAGTTAGGCATCCAGAAGTTCAGAAATGTACCCAAATTTTATCTCCATGTGTCTGACATTGAGCTGGAAACTAAACTTTCTTATAAGATTTTCAGTACTTCCATTAGGTCAGGAATAGTACAAGAATAAACCATCTTATGGTAACCCAGAACTTCTGCTCTCATGAAATATGGGACATACAGGGAATATAGAGATGTCCAATTGAATAAAGTGGACTCTGGTTGAGACAAACAGAAAAAATAGCGTATATATTTTGTAAGCTGTAGAAAACAGGGTCCTATAATGGAAAGCATTAAGCAAAACTGACCGTGCTCTCTTGAATTTAGGGTCTTAACACTTCCCATTATAAGACCCTATTTTCAGTTGCTTATAACTTTAACAGATTGTAACTGTTCATATTCAGATGTTTTCAATATTAGGTGACTGCTTCCAGCTGAAGTTTCCACAGAAATGGTTCAGCTATTCCAAGAATGTGATCAGGGAAAAATACATTGTTTTGTCTGTATTAGAAGCAAACGTCTTTGGGCTCTTTTGTTGAGAAGTTGTATTGCCTCCCTGCTTTGGAAAAGGTGCTTGAAATATGGCAGCAGTTATTACCAGGAATGTGACCCAAAATTCAGTGGGTTTGCCTGGTTATTTTGTAGAGTCCGTGGGCAGAATCCTGATACCCACTGAATTTTGCCACTGACTTCAATGTGATTTCTCCATTTTTATTTAGAGATGGAAAGATCACATAATTTTGTTTTCAGTTCATCATCCCACTCGTCATGTGAGGAAGAAAGTATAAAAGAAACAGTAGGAATAGATATTTCACTTATTTCCTTACCCGTTGTTTCTGTACTCATGCAACATTCTAATTCTAATAGGCTAGGTCTACATGGACCTGTAATGCCCTCAGCTTCATGCTAATGTGCAGTCTCGCAACTGCAAATGCTTGCTCATTAGCATAATAATGTGGCTAATTAACATAGCCACATGAGATCTTGCTGCCTGCAGTAAACAGGCTGCGTAGATGTGTGCCTCTGCCAGTAAAAACTCTCTTTGTTGCCCGCCCCTTGTGCCTGAATTTTACATGTTTTGTCACCACTACCTGTGCTGTCACAAAACCTTCAGTCAAGCAGCACAAATAATCAATAATGGTTGTGCAGAGATTCTGCAGTTCTTTTCTCTTCCAAGGAATCATTTTACAAAATGTTTCCATATTACCTAGTGAATCAAAGCCAGAAAGCATTTCTCTTCACTCCTTTTATAAGCTTAGGATACTTATAGAGACAGAAGCATAATTTTGCAGGTATTGTTAGACAAAAAAACTGCCTATTAAGCCATTAGTTGTATATTAGGAAGTTTTCCCCAGGTAGGCTTTATCATTTCAAGACATTTTGGTTTGTGTGTTACTCCTTTTTTTGTTTAATCACCTCTAAAATTATTAACACTCCAAGAACAATACATCTTGAATAGCAGAACAGCTTGAAATATTCATATCTAAGGATGCAACTGGTAACACTCATAAGCAAAGTTGTTTGGAGACCCCTGTATTAATTTTTAATTTATTTTCAGTCAATTCCTTATTACTTCCAAATTCCTTTAGGGGATTCTCTTAATTAGTCATGTGAAAAATATTCATTAAAAACAGCTTCCTATTTTCTTTTTTTATTGCAAATTTACATTTCTAATCTTATAACCAAAATAAATGCCATTGGGTAGAGGTACTGTATTAATTTTGATCAATCCCATTGAAATAGAATCCCAGATAACAAAAATTATGGTAATGAACAGCACAATGACTTTGGGATACCATGTAAAAAGAAATAAGTATACGCAAGTCAAAATAATGTCTAAGTGGTACAAATAGAATTAATTAAGAGTAACAGTAAGAAAATATGATAAAGAACCCAGTTCCACTACCATTACTCATCTTAAACAGCACCTTACTATGCAAGTTCAATTCCCACTGAAATTGATGAGATTATTTGTGTACTAACATACTAATTAGCAAGAGTAAAGGCTAAAAGAATCAGGCAGAATCAGATCCAAAGAACATCAAAATTATTCCTGGAAATTAATTTCCTTTTCAGAGAGATTTTTTTCTTTTCAAGCTATTAATTGTCTGTCTTCAATTTACCTATAAATCAAGTATACAGAGGCCAGTCATGTGACTTACTGGAATGGCTCTCAGGACGTCTGAGGTCACTCCTTGGTTCTTCCCCTTGCTCTTTTTTGAGTACTCAGTTTCTCTGGGCATCTGTAAAACTGGGATATTAATAGTCCTTTATCCCATTCTTTGTCTATATTGTAAGAGTTAGGCCCCAATTCTTCACTTATTTAGTTTTAAGCAAATGAATAATCAATTAAAGTCGACAGCTTTACCTTGCACTTGAAGCATATCCACAATTCTCTGCGTGATCAGGGCCTTAGAATGTGAACTTTTAAATGTCAGAAGTAAAACTGACTGCTACTATCTCTGTGCTTAGTGTCTAGAAAAATGGGGACACGATTCTCATCACAGCCTCTGGCTTTGCCATTACAAGTTAATTAATTGCTGGGTATCCTCATTCTGTTAACTTTTCATACTGGAATTTATTATTTTTCCCTCCTGGACAGATGAACGTGCAAAGCAGTTAGTTTTTCTTCACATATTTGGGAAAAAACACAAAAAATCTTATGACTCTAGGAAGTTCTATATTGCAAATCAGAAGCCAAATCAGTAACATGGCAAAGATCTATTAAAAAAAGTAGGCATTAGTCTCTTCTTCTCTCCACAGGGTTCATCTCCCACTGATGTCAGACATATGGCTAATTTGCTAAAATAAAGCCCGTCTGGTTTCTCTTCTCTCTTCTTGTCAGGAAGGCAGGCACTCAGAGAGAAATTATTATTATTCTTATCTACCATACAACTTAGTGGAGAAGAGAGATTTAAAAAGCCGGGAGAAATTCACTCGTAATAACACCTAATGTAGAGCAACCACTTTTGACATCATAAGTCAAGACACCAAACAGGCCAAAACTGGAGAGTACACCCTTTTAATATCTTTTTGTACAGAGTAAAGAAGTGATTAACATAACCTCCACCAGGCAGAACAGGCAAAAAAAAAATCAGTCATAGAAGGCACTGGAAAAGAAAAAAAAAGAAAAGAAAAGAAAAGAAAACTGCCACCCTAACTGCCGACAGATCCAAACTAGAAACAAAGTGAATTATGCAGATTTCTGAAATACAGAAACCAAGCAGGTTTTTGTTTTGTTTTGTTTTTAATTTGCTTATTCGGGCCACCACTGCTACTTGTGTATTTAGAGAGTTGTGGATGCAGTGAAACTGTCTGGCTATGTCTACACTACAGAGTTGTGTCAACACAACTAGCGTTGTGTTGACAAAACCCACAGAGCGTCCACATCCCCAGGGTGTTCTGTTGATGGTAAATTGACAAAACACAGCACTTTTGCTGCCACTGCCCCGTGAGGCAGACATTTCAGGAGGCCCTCTGTGGACAGATTCTTTCAACAGGAAACTGTTCTGGATGTTCTGGGGGGCCCTCAGTCAACAGACAGGGCTGCCGGGACACTAGGTTGCCCTGTCTGCTGTGCTTCCAGTTGGTCGTTTTATTGAGAAAGTGGCCGGGATGTGCGGCCACTCTGCTGACAGAACAGATTGCTCTTTCAATCCACTTTGCAGTCTGGCTGCGATCTGTCAGGAGAAGTTTTGTCAGAAGAGATCTTCAGACAGAAATGTCTGTTGATAGATCACTCTAATGTCAACATAGCCTCTGATCAATCAACACAAAAGCAGGGTTTAGAGTGCTTACCCAGGACTGATGCTGTTTGCATGCCTCAGCACACAGCTCTTAGCACACCCTGCATGTTACAAAATACTGGTAGCACAGGAAGTGGAGAGGCACGTGAGTTTGTAACTTGTTAGGCCAAGTTATTAGTCCCACTGCTCGGGGAAAGAACAAGTATACCAGAGTAGCTATTGCTACCCTGAGACAGAAGTTACAGCCAAGTAGCACTGGGAGGGGAACCTTCCTTCCTCCCACAGATGCCCTAAAACAGGGGTTCCCAGGCTATTCAGTAACCTGGCACAGTTCAATGAGACAATTCCATGGCACACTCCCTTTTTTCTGCTGAATCGATTGCTTATAACTGTCACATTTATGTACATTTACTGTGCTGGAGAGGTCTGCAACATAGTAGTGCATGCAACAAGCTAAACAAAGATCAAATGCGTTAATGTTTCAAATCCACCACAGAATACACAGTCTTAGACAGTGGTGCACAGACACATTTTCAAAGTCTGCTCATTGCCAGGCTAGGGATTTTAAGTAAAGGATTAACCATTGAAAGCCCATTGGAGACAGGATGTTGCCTTTAAACCATGTCCCATTCCAACAGGCTCCCTCCCTCCTCCCCCTTACCACAGCAAGGAGCGGAAGCAGGCTCCCTTCCACCTCACTCAGGCTGGGAAGCAGCATGCTAGCTGCCTCCTGCACATGTGGTGTTCTATGGGGTCTGCAAAGAGCCACCATGGGGAGTAAATTGATGAATCCTGTGCCGACTGGGTCAGCTTTGCTGCTTGAGCCCCAGCTAGCATGGGGTCATCAATTCCTCCCCACACTCCCCGCCCCTGCCCATGGTGGCTCTGCAAAAAGCCACTGGGAAGGGAAACGGGTGAAATTTCACTGCGTACTTGGACAGTTCTCATGGCACACTGGTTGAAAACCACTGCCCTAGAGATGCTGGTTGGTTGGTCACTTTTGCGTTTCTTTCACCACAACCCAAGCCAGGGCAAGTCAATTCTGAAGTGTTTTGGGGAGCATGGCAGGCACAGCTGTGTGTGCTACCAGACAGCTGATGTAGGGCAGAAGCCAGTAAAGCTCTGTCCACACTAGAGGATTTTGTTGACAAAAGCTGGGGAGCATCAACAGTAAATCAACAGAATGAAGCATTTTTGTCAACAGTTTTACCCCACTCCCCATGAGGCATAACGCCTCTGTTGACAGAGATTTCTAGACAGAAAGCTGGTCTGGATGTTCCAGGGGGCCCTCTGTCAACTGTCCTGGCTTCCAAGACACTGGGCAACCCAGTCTGCTGTGCTTTCAGTTGGCCGTTTTGTTGAGACAGCAGCCCAGCAGTCTGGCCGCTCTCTGTTGACAGAGCAGATCGCTCTTTTGACACGCTTGGCAATTTGTCCACGATCTGTCGATAGAAGTTTTGTTGGAAGATATCTTCCGAAAAAACTTCTGCCGACAAATTGCTGTAATCTAGAGAGAGCCTAAATTCCAACCAGCCTGTGAAGAGGTAAATTCTGATGTCTGTTAAGAAGTTGGGTTGCCTCTCGTTGAAACATGTCTCTTTTCGTGAGCATTTCAAAAGTAATGGTACCAGAACTATGCACAGTATTCCAAATGCTATCTTGAAAATGAAGCATACTGTGGCTTTGAGACTTCTTGTTTTCCAAGAAATATTCCATTGTCCTGAGTCTCCAACTTCCTCCATTTTGTATAGTCATTTGAACCCATTCTGAGTGGAACTAAAATTCAACCGTTCTCATTCACTAGCATTTTACATTTTACGTAGGTGTGACTACAAAACATGCAAACCTGTGGAGAATTAATCCCTGTGTATCAATCCCTGTACAGATCTGGCCTTTTTCTTAATGGCATTAGAATATGAGGTCTATTTTAGCCACAGCTTCCTCCAGTTAACGTCTAAGGAATACTCACAACATGTGCAAAGAAACCTAAGCAAAGAATTACTCTTCCATTGGTGTGGTTTTTCTTCTCTTGAAACAATAGCTTATCAGCTATTGAACCAAAGTCCAGATTCTACTCCAGAACCCTTTTAATATATTTAGCATCATTCTCAACAAACAATAGAATTATTTATTGTAATTCACAATTCTAACTGCAGATTTGATCAGTGATAACTAATCTGCTCCTTAGAGTCATTAGAGGTTACATTGAACAATGGTGGCTGAATTGAGCCATGACTCATCTTTGGTAAAACACTCTCCAAAAAATGAGTCACTTATATCACTTATCTACCATACTGTCATTGTAAACCAGCAATCCCTCTTCACTACCTCAGTGACTTGTGTTCTCATAACTATTCTACGTGCTGCTAGTGCTAAAATCCAGATTTATTTTGCTGACTATCTTCATCTGGCTGGTATGTTATGGGGAACGAGTGGTTAGCCCAGTGCTCTGCAAACCTACATTAACTCTCTGATTAAATGCTTCCCACTCTATCAGTTGTTTACAAATAACGTCTTTTGGTATGCTTTCAAGTTCATCACCTGGATAAGAGATCAAGTTAAAAGTTTAATCAGTGTCCATTTCTCCTTTTTTTTTAAAAAAAAAAAAATAGATTGGAAGCATGCTACATTTTTTTCAGCTCTTGGGAGCTATAACATGACTTCCAAGATTTGTGAAGTATTATTGCTAATGGTTCTGCTAGTTCTTCAGCTAATTCCTTCATGCCCCAATGATGCATCTGTTCCTGATCCTGGAGCCTCTTTTGGTTAACATTTATTAAATATGTGTTTACACTCTCCTTTCTTCAGATTAGTTTTACATTTTCCCTTTGTTTTTTTTTTATTTTAACTCCCAGTGCATGCTTTTTCCTTATTCCTTCCTATTAAAAGCTGAGAAGTATATATTTAGGAGTTTTGCCAAGTCCAAGTTTTGGGGATTCTTCTTCCTATTCTATTATTCAGAGGTCTTGTTTTATCCTTTGATTTTCTTTTCCCCACATATATTTTCTTTCACAACTACAGCTAACAGGAGTTGATTATATTTTTAAGCTTATTGTTTTTTTTCCTACAGTTTTCAACTGCTATCATGTATTGCAGTTTTTTTTAATCTTTCCCTTTTAAAGCTTCATGCAAATCTCTCCTGTACTTAATAAGCTTCCTTTTTGAAGAAGGAGGGTTTAATGTTTTATTTGAAATTCTACAGATACAAAATCCACATAAAGTAAAATGATAAATAACAAACAGCGCTAGCTACTCTTTACATCAGAGCATGGGTGTTAACAGGGGACTCCATAGGTCTCAAAGAAACAATTAAGCAAGTAGATATGAAATAAGCTGAATTATTCTTTTGGTAAAGTTTACAGAAAATTTCTATTATGAGACTCCGTGTGTGTGTGTGTGTGTGTGTGCATGCACACATGTGCCACTGCTCGATATCTCCTACAGAGAGGGAGAGACTTACGTGGGGTAAGTACATACAGTGTGATTCTCCTTCATGGTAGTGTAAATCTGGAGTAATTTCACTAAATGCAGTTGCTCTGGTGGCATTACTGGTAGACTCTGGCCACTAGACCCCTCCCCTCCTAGATGATGCCTATAAAGCAGTGTCCAGGCAAGTGAGCTTGTGAACAGGGAGTTAGAGAGGGAGTTCTCCAGGTAAAGGAGAAGCAAATGCAGGACTCTTAAATAAGAGGTTGTCTGGGTATATGTTGTGTTTGGGGCTTTCTGGCTGTGGCTGTGATGTCTTTCTGCTCTGTAGTGTGTGGGGTTTTTTTTCCCTCGTGCCCCTCTCCTGCTCCCACAGAGGGTGGACTGGGACTGGCAGTTGGAAACTGTTGGCATCTAAATAAGCTTCATATCTAGAAGTTTCTGCTCATTGGCTGAGCCTCAGTAAGGGGAGGGACTTTGAGTCAGTTTAGGGCTTCATAAAGCAGTGTCCAGGCAGGTGAGCTTGCGAACTGGGAGTTAGAGAGGGAGTTCTCCAGGTAAAGAACAGAAGAATACAGGACTCTTAAGTAAAAGGCTGTCTGGGTGTGTGTTGTGTTTGGGGCTTTCTGGCTGTGGCCTTAGTGTTTTTCTGCTCTGTTGTGTGTGGGATTTTTTTTGTTTGTTTTTTCTTTTCCCTCCTGCTCCCCTCCCCATGGAGGGTGGACTGGGACTGGCAGTTGGAAACTGTCGGCTTCTAAGTAAGCTTGATATCTAGAAGCCTCTGCTGATTGGCTGAGCCTCAGTAGGAGGAGGGACTTTGAGGCAGTTCAGGGCTTTATAAAGCAGTGTCTAAGTGAACAGGTGAGCTTGAGAACAGGGGACTGCAAACAGGGAGTTTAGAGACAGAGTTTGGAAGGGAGTGGAAGGGGCCAGGGACCCTAGCCTTTCTTTTAAATCCCTGTTCTAGGATGGCAGGCATGGATAGTGACAGGTCTGCTGTTGTTACCTGCTTGGGATGTACCAAGTTTGTCTTCCTTCCTGTGGAAAGAAGGGATTTCATCTGCACTCAGTGAAACTGGTCTCCATTTTCGAAGAAAAAGTTTGAGGACTGGAGTCTCAAGTGTTGACCCTATGCTCATTCATGGAGGATGAAGATTTCCTTGACAAAAGGGAGTGTTTAATCTTGCAAGCATGGCAGGTGGAAGAACCTGGGAGGGTGGTAAGAGATGAAGCGGAGAACTGGCAGCATGTATCTTATAGAAGAAAAGGAAGGACGGTACACAAGCCCCCCATCAATATAGAAATAAGTAATCACTTTCAGGTTCTCTCAACTGGTACTGTGGTGGCGAGTGCTTTGGAAGGAGCTTCACAGGGAAAAATTAACAAGGGAATTGCTTCCACTGCAGGACATGGGATGTGTAGTGCTAGGGGTGGGGGTTCAATGACCACCACCCCCATAAGAAAAAAAGGGGTGGTGGTGGAAGGGGACTCCCTCCTAAGAGGGACTGAACCATCCATCTGGCAACCGCACCTGCAATCTCATGAAGTGTGCTGTTTACCGGGAGCTCAAATGCAGGATGTGACTGAGAGCCTTACAAAACTACTCAAGCCTTCAGAACACTACCCCTTCCTACTTCTGCATATGGGAACTAACAATACGGCCAAGAATGACCTTGAGTGGGTTACTGTGGATTATGTGGAGCTGGGAAGAAGGGTCAAAGAATTTGGAGCACAAGTTGTGTTCTTGTCAATCCTTCCTGTCGAAGGGAAAGGGCTAGGTAGGGACCGTCAAATTGAGGAAGTAAATGCATGGTTACGCAGGTGTTGTCAGAGAGAGGGCTTTGGATTCTTCGATCATGGGATGCTGTTCCAGGCACAAGGATTATTGGGAAGAAATGGGGTCCACCTAACCAAGACAGGAAGGAGCATTTTCGCAAGTAGGCTTGCAAACTTAGTGACGAAAGCTTTAAACTAGGTTTGCTGGGGGACTGTGACCAAAGCCCTGTGGGGAGAAAGGAACTTGGAGGCCGGGAAGAAATGCAAAGAGGAATGTATAACAAAAGTGGACCCCTGGTTCAAGTAGTGAGGGCGGGAAGATTGACTAATTATCTAAGATGTTTATACCCCAATGCCAGAAGCCTGGGTAACAAGCAGGAGGAATTAGAAGCCCTGGCCCAGTCCAAGAACTATGACTTGATTGGGATAACAGAGACTTGGTGGGATGACTTGCATGGCTGAAGCGCTGTCATGAAAGGGTATAATCTGTTCAGGAAGAACAGGCAAGGGAGAAAAGGAGGAGGAGTTGCACTGTATGTAAGAGAGCACTATGATTGCTTGGAACTCCAGTACGTAGAGGGAAAAAAGCCTGCTGAGAATCTATGGGTCAAGCTTAGTGGTGTAGGCAGCACTGGAGATGTGGTGGTTGGTGTCTGCTACAAGCCGCCAAATCAGGATGATGAGGTAGATGAGGCTTTTTTGGACAACTGAAAGAAGTTTCCAGATAGTGGGCTCTCGTTCTCATGGGGGGCTTATTTACCCTGACATCTGTTGGGAGACCAATACAGTGGTACACAGGCAGTCCAGGAAATTTCTGGAGAATATTGGGGATCACTTCTTGGTACAAGTGCTGAAGGACCCGACCAGAAGTCATGCACAGCTCAACCTGCTGCTTACAAACAGGGAGGAAGTAATTGGTAAGGTAGAGGTGGGTGACAACCTGGGAAGCAGTGATCATGAGATGGTAGACTTCAGGATCCTGACCAAAGGAAGGAAAGAGAGCAGCAAATTACACACCTTGGACTTCAGAAAAGCAAACTTTGACTCCTTCAGGAACCTGATGGGCAGAATCCCCTGGGATGCTACTATGAAGGGAAAAGGAGTCCAGGAAAACTGGCAGTATTTTAAGGAAGCCCTATTGAAGGCACAGAAAGAAACTGTCCTGATGTGCAGCAAGAGAAGTAAATATTGTAGGAGACCAGACTGGCTTACTGGGGAAATCCTTGGAAAACTTAGGCACAGAAAGGGAGCTTACAAAAAGTGGAAACTCTGACAGATGTCTAGGGAGGGATATAAAGGTATAGCTCAAGAATGTAGGGCAGTTATCAGGAAGGCAAAAGTGCAACTGGAATTGCGACTCGCGAGGAATGTGAAGGATAACAAGAAAAGTTTCTAAAGGCATGTTAGCAAGAAAGAGGTGAGCAGAGAGGGTGTGGGACCCCTGCTGGAGGAGGGAGGTAACCCAGTGATAGATGATGTAGGAAAAGCTGAAGTACGTAATGCTTTCTTTGCCTCTGTCTTCATGGACAAGGACAGCTCCCTGACTAATGAGATGAGTGATGCGTTGTGGGATGAAGGTGGACAGCCTTTGGTGGGGAAAGAACAGGTTCAGAGCTATCTAAAAAAGCTAAATGTCCATAAATCCAAGGGCCTGGACCTAATTCATCCGAAGGTTCTGAGGGAGTTGGTATATGTCATTGACAAGCCCTTGGCCCTTATCTTTGAAAAGTCGTGGAGATCATGAGAGATCCCGGATGATTGGAAAAAGGCAAATGTAGTGCCCATCTTTAAAAAAGGGAAGAAGGAATATCCAGGGGACTATAGGCTGGTCAGTCTTACATCAGTCCCTAGAAAAATCATGGAGGGGCTCCTCAAGGAAGTCATTTTGAAGCAGTTGGAGGAGGGGAAAGTGATCAGGAGTAGTCAGTATGGATTCATGAAGGGCAAGTCATGCCTGACCAATCTGATTAGTTTCTACGATAAGAACTGCCTCTGTGGATAGGGGAAAATCAATGGATGTGATTTATCTTGACTTTAGCAAAGCTTTTGATATGGTCTCCCACAATATTCTTGTCAGAAAGTTAAAGGAATGTGGATTGGATAAATGGATGGTAAGATGGATAGAAAGCTGGCTAGAAGGTCAAGCCCAGCGGGTAATGATCAATGGCTCGATGTCAGGATGGCAGTCGGTTACTAGTGGAGTGCCCCAAGGTTCGGTTCCGGTTCCTGTTCTGTTCGACATATTTATCAATGACCTGGATGAGGGGTTGGATTGCACCCTCAGCAAGTTTTTGGATGACACTAAGCTAGGGGGAGAGGTAGATACGCTGGAGGGTAGGGATAGGGTCCAGAGTGACTTAGACAAATTGGAAGACTGGGCTGCAAGAAATCTGAGGTTCAATAAGGACAAGTGAAGAATTCTGCACTTGGGCCAGAAGAATCCCAAGCATTGTTACAGGCTGGGGTCCGACTAGTTCGGTAGTAGTTCTGCAGAAAAGGACCTGGGAGTTGTAGTGGATGAGAAGCTGGACATGAGTCAACAGTGTGCCGTTGTAGCCAAGAGGCTAATGGCATATTAGGTTGCATCAAGAGGAACATGGCCAGTAGATCCAGAGAAGTGTTAGTTCTTCTTTATTCGGCTTTAGTGAGGCCGCATCTGGAGTAATGTGTCCAGTTCTGGCCCCCCAATTATAGAAAGGATGTGGATACACTGGAGAAGGTCCAGAGGAGGGTGACCAAAATAATTAGGGGGCTGGAGCATATGACTTATGAAGAAAGGTTGAGGGAATGGGGACTCTTTAGTCTGCATAAGAGAAGACTGAGGGGGGACTTGATAACAGCCTTCAACTGTCTGAAGGGAGGCTGCAAAGAGGCTGGAGAGAGGCTGTTCACAGTGGTCATGGATGGCAGAACACACAACAATGGTCTCAAGTTGCGGTTGGGAAGGTCCAGGTTGAACATTAGGAAAAATGTTTTGGTGAAGCATTGGAATGGTCCACCCAAGGAAGTTGTGGAGTACCTCCATCCCTGGAGGTGTTTTAAGTCTCGCCTCGACAAAGCCCTGGCTGGGCTGATCTGATGGGTTTGGTCCTGCATAGAGCAGGGGGCTAGACCAGATGACTTTTTTAGGTCTCTTCCAGCTCTCTTGTTCTATAATTCTATGATTCATAGTGTCTTAATAGGTTGTCCCATTTCAATGTTGTCTAAAATAGTTTGGTTTATTTCACAGAATATTATCCATTTTTGTTATGGCCATGAATCAGTGTATTTATGCTAGGCTCTCTGCAAACACAGTACCAAGTGGTAACTTTTTAAGGCTACTGTCATCATGCTATGGTTATGTAGTACCCAGAGGCACTGAGATCTCATCTGGAGTGACCAGTGCTTCTGGGTACTACAGTTATATGACCCTTTTGTAAATTTTCCGAGATAACTAATAGTGAGTAGCGAGTTACAAAATGAGAGGAAATTATGGTCTATGGTTCTGGGACTCTAGAATCTGCATTCAAATCCTGGCTTGGCTACACATTTCATGTGTGACCTTGGGTAAATTCTTTAATCTCCCTGTGCCTCAACTCCCTGTCTGCCCAATGGAGGAGATGATGCTTCCCTTCACTCACTCTTTGGCTGTTTTGTCCTTGATCCTGCACGAATTTGCTCCCATGCTTATTTTGATTAACTGTGAGTAGTCCCATTGACTCCAGTGGGACGACTCTCAGCATATAAAGCATGTGAAGTATAAATCATTCCTGAGTTGGAGCCCTAGACCGTAAACTCATCAACTAAAAATGTGCACTTCTTTAGGTTTTTGGGGTGTTCTATTGCATCTTTAACTCAAATTAATAAATTCAGTAATAGGCAAAGTGAACTCTGATTCATGACATTATTTTTGGCATGATTTTGTTTAATTTTAAATAGTATATCATAGTTACAAAATGAAATAACTTTATTATCTGACTTTTTAAAAAATCTGTTAGTTTCACTTTACCATGCACCAAATGCATAAAATTTTCCCTTTCTCCCCTGTAAGTTTGATTTCTTTAATTGAGTCCCTAATGCCATTGGGCAATTGTTTTATATCACTAAGCGGATTGAATTTATTTCCCTGTTATGAGAGAGCATTTTTATGGAGTCCTTAATATAACATATTGCAAAATACTTCCCAGAGAATCAATCATCAATTTTCAAATTATTTTGTTACTGTATAATATACCATGATCTGTGCTGTGTTTGATATAACTTGAATTGTGGTTGGCAAGATTATTTACGGTTTATACAATATGGATTTTTAATGTTTCACACATTATCCCTTTAAAAATTGCATTTCATTTACACTCTGTAGATTTCAGCAAGTACAAACATATGGCTCTGATTGGTCTCCCTGCAGTTTCTGGTGAAAAGATGAGGCAGGTATTCTGAACAAGAGCAGAGATTCAAAAAGATTTGGTACAGTTTGCCATTTTTCTTATATCATATTATAAAGTTTTCTTATGTTTGGTGGGGGAGGGGGAGAAAAAAGGGTTGTTGGTCACTGTTTTGGTGGTGTGTGGCTGGTATACTTTTTTTTGGTTATATTTTGTTCTCCACTTAACTCCTCCCACCATCTCTTTTTTAATGATGGCAGTTCCTGTGGAACTAGGCTAGGCCATGCTTAATCTGGACTGTATTTTAAAACTGATTAAAAATAAATTCTCCATGCCCGTCTGAAGCTTATTCCACAGAGAATCTTATTTGATATCAGAGTGAGTAAAAGGATCTGCTGCCTAGTTAACTAGGTTCACCTTTTACCTCAGCACACAGTTAAAAATCCATATCAAGTTTCCAGAACACTTAATCTATTATCCAGTGTCACACTTTTCACCAGTAAAAGCCTATAATGACTGTGGCTTTGGAGAGTTTTGCAACTTTGTATTATTTATTTATATTTTAGCCTATCAAGTCAATCGGAAAGATCTTGGTACCATAATAAACAGACTTGTCTTTTCAATCACTTGGTAACATATAGCACTTGGCGGACTGTCAGATGCCAGAATGAAGAGGTAAATTGCAGAATCTGCAGATTCCAGCCATACATTTGGGAATAGATTCTGGGCTTTCCAAGAACTCTCAGAGAAAATGAAACTTGGCAGGGCACATGTGGAAAGTCATTTCATCTGTTTTCATTTTACACTGTCTGTCATGGAGTTTTTGATCATTAAATGAGAAAGAAAAATGAAATTTTGCCATATGCAGTCTATAAATTTCAATTTAGCTATCAGGTGTCACACCTGCCATAATTCTATATGCTGCACTTCAGAAAACAGACATAAATGTTTGTTTGTGTTACTTGAATTGAGTTGGGAAGGTTTATTTATGGTAGGATTCATAGTAAACCCACTAGTTTCAAACTGTTGCCATATAAACCTGTCACATGAAATAGAGAGCGTTGCAGCAGCTTGTATAAGAAACCTATTGTAGAATGTTAATTAAATGGCAGTATTTATACTCTCTGCTCTTCTGTTGAAATGTTCTGAGCCTTGAAATTAACTATTCTGACCTTTTGAGCAAATTCCTATAATACAATTTGTGGGGCATGTTCACTTAAGCTGACACAGGGTGGTAATAGTTTATACATCATGGGGCTAACTAACCCACCAGTATCTGTTGGAGATCCATCCCTGGAGTGTAGCAATGTAGGCAGGAGAGGAGGTAGCTTTGGTGCCACCATCCATCCTTCCATGTATCTACAGAAGTGAGGACCGGTTTTCATTGCCACTCAGACTTCATTAGGAGGATATAACCAGAAAGACTGGTTGTGTTGATGCCCAGGCTGCAAAGTCTCCCATGGCAGGCTTTCCATGAAGTACAGTAGTTTTGAAAAAGTGATTTGTATTCTACCCTTTGGTCTGATCTGAGAAGGCCAGACAACTCACCTTGGGGTGTGGGGAAGTAAGGAGGAAGAAAAAGAGAGAGAAATCCTCTGACAAAAGTAAGCAGCTGTGGAGTATCTCATTTGGCACACAAGAGCTACGTCTACATGTGAAGCCTACATCGAAGTAGCTTATTTCGATGTAGCGACATCGAAAAAGGCTATTTCGATGAATAACGTCTACACTTCCTCCAGGGCTGGCAACGTCGACGTTCAACATTGACGTTGCGCAGCACCACATCGAAATAGGCGCTGCTAGAGAACGTCTACACGCCAAAGTAGCACACATCGAAATAAGGGTGCCAGGCACAGCTGCAGACAGGGTCACAGGGTGGACTCAACAGCAAGCTGCTCCCTTAAAGGGCCCCCCCCAGATACAGTTGCACTAAACAACACAAGATCTGCAGAGCCGACAACTGGTTGCAGACCCTGTGCATGCAGCATGGATCCCCAGCTGCAGCAGCAGCAGCCAGAAGCCCTGGGCTAAGGGCTGCTGCACACGGTGACCATGGAGCCCCGCAGGGGCTGGAGAGAGCGTCTCTCAACCCCTCAGCTGATGGCCACCATGGCGGACCCCGCTATTTCGATGTTGCGGGACGCGGATTGTCTACACATGCCCTACTTTGACATTCAACTTCGAAGTAGGGCGCTATTCCCATCCCCTCATGGGGTTAGCGGCTTCGATGTCTCGCCGCCTAACGTCAATGTTAACTTCAAAATAGCACCCAACACGTGTAGCCGTGACGGGCACTATTTCGAAGTTAGTGCCGCTACTTCGAAGTAGTGTGCACGTGTAGACACGGCTTAAGTGAAAGTTGTCCCCTTTCTGATAAAATGAGAAACAGTTGTGAGGGACACTCATCATGTGACTAATGCTATACTAATAAAATGAATAGAGGTAGTCCAATACTGTCTCCTATACAAATTACAAGCAGTCCTGTAGCACTTTACTCTTTATCTATCCCTGAACAGAGATCTTTACTATCTTATGCAGTACAAGAACAATTTTCTCATCTTTGATGTTTACAGGAATGGGACATATCCTACTTCATCAACTTGTCCTACTAGTGACAGATAACTTTTTTTTTCCTTCCTTCCCCTTCCCCTGCTATATGAACCCTGAACTCTATTTTTTTTTCTGCTCCTTTCATCTGAGGAAGTGGTTTTACGCACAAAAGCTCTTCTTAAGTCTCTAAGGTGCTACAGGACTTCTTGTTATTTGTGAAGCTACAGATTAACACAGCTAACCCTCTGAGACTGTCTCCTACACAGAGAGACATATGCTCCAAAAAGCCAGTAAATGAGTTAGGCTTCATACATTTAGCTTCATACAGCTTTGGGAACATGTATAACAATAATGCCAAAAGTTCCCCATTAAATAGGGGTGAGGCTGTAATGTACAAAAGCATAAGGTTCAGCTTTTTCTTCATAGTTCTGTTTGGCTTTCTCCGTTCACAGGAGCACTGACTGCACTGTCTTATTCCACGTAGCAATGTTGAACTTCTGTGCTTCAGTGGTGGTCACTTGTTGCCAGAGCAGCCAATCATCTGCTGCTGCATGCCCTGGCCCTTCCTGAACCATTTAGATGGTGGCTGCCATGCCATCACATTATTAGTGACATACATATAACAACTCACTTTGTGGATCAATAGCTCTCCCGTGTGACTGTCCTGTGAAGTCCCTTTATGTATAGACATAAATATGGCATATCAGGACTGCATCAGAGAGGAAAGCCAACACTCCATAAATCTATTAATAAAGCTGTCAGGTAGCCAACTGTTTCATGGAGTGTATCAACTACTTTGTTAGAAACCAAAAGATTTCATCAATTAAACCACAATACTCCATTCAAAGACAAGTGTTTCACAGAATCACAGGGCTGCAAGGGACCTCAGGAGGTCATCTGCTCCAGTCCCCTGCTTCAGGCAGGATCAACCCCCACAAAGTCATCCCAGACAGGACCTTGTCAAGCCAGGACTTAAAAACCTCAAGGGGTGGAGAATCCACCACCTCTCTAAGCAACGCATTCCAATGCTTCACCACCCTCTTGATGAAGTAGTTTTTCCTAATATCTAACCTACACCTCTCCCTCTTCAACTTCAGACCATTACTTCTTGTTCTGCCATCTGACACCACTGAGAACAGTTTCTCACCCTCCTCTTTAGAGCTCCCCTTCAGTAAGTTGAATGCTGCTATTAAATCACCCCAAGTCTTCTCTTCTGTAAACTAAATAAGCCCAAATCCCTCAGCCTATCCTCATAGGTCTTGTGCTCCAGCCCCTTAATCATTTTTGTTGCCCTCCACTGAACCTGCTCCAGCAAATCCACATCCTTTTTATACTGGGGGGGCCCAAAGGCACAAAGACTGGATTCCAGTTCAACTAATAAATAAGATTTCCATTAGCACTTAGAGAGACTGCTTTTGTGTTAGCCTGATTAGTAATACATTCTTCTTTTCCCCTGAGTGTCTTTCTTATTCCACTGAGACTGCCATGATGTGTCAGTATGCTCATCTTTACTACCTTCTGATTGAATAAAGCTCTCTTAGCCTGCATTTTGAAATGCTGAGGGCTTGTCATCTGAGACGTTATTTTCTTAGAATGAACAAGTCTTGTTGTCCTAAACTGAGAAATAAACAGTATTCCATCAGAATTTTGGCATCAAATTTATTCACTCTTTATTCAAGTAAAACTTCCATTGACACTAGTGGATGTTCTACAGATGCAAGAACAACAGGATTTGGCCCTGTTTAATAATAACAGCTACTAGTAGTAAATGTCCATTTCTATTATGTAACTAATATGTACAAAGATTAGTAATGATCTATCCATCTCAGGTGTTTCAAAAGCATCTTTCAATGTGATACAAAAAGTGCCTGTCATTTTGGTACTTCAGCTACCTTAGGATGTTACATCAGAGGAACGTGAATTTTTTTTTAATGTAAAGTGCCTGGCATCTGCAAACAACCACATTTTACAACAAATTACTTTACATCTTGTGTTGCAGTAAATATTCCGTCTCGGAACAAAAGAAAGTCCATTTCACAGTGTTTTGTTTTTCCACTTTAAGGAATGTATGGAAATAATCCCAACTGATCTGCTTTAGGCAGTCCTCCAGCTGCTTGTTTCAGATCTGCATTGACCTTTCTTTGTACCTATATGTCCTCCACTGCTCCAAGGTCATCATAACCAGGTGTTACCTCTCCATTTAGGAGAACTTTCTTCAATATCAGGTAATGGTGAGTTCACAGATCCAGAGTCACCTACTCAATGCAGAAGTCAGGCCCATGTGCTTTCATATAGATCCTGCAGAGGTCTTGGACTTGATTGTCCTTCTGTGATAGCTCACAGAATCATAGACTCATAGGGCTGGAAGGGACCTCAGGAGCTGTGTACTGTATGGCCCATTCCCTCCAGAGAAGAGAATGCAAACATCTACAAGACACTCTCAGAGCAAATGAGGTTGAACAGGGATCTCCCAGACTCCTAGTGCAGAGACAAAGCAAATGAGCTACAACAGAAGTACCTAAGGCAAGGGATAAGTAAAGAACCATTGCTAATGTTAGCCATTGGTAACTAAATGCAATTCGCAATGTAACCACTGGTAAATATCTGCCCATGCTATGAAGAACTGGACTGCTCTTTTGCAAGCAAGGCCACATTCAAGAATGAGTAGTGGACAGTTTTGCACAAAACACCACAGCCAACACAAACATGAACCCAAGAACCCATAGAAAGCTCCCTTGATTCCATATATACACCATGGAATCCAACTCAGAGGACACCACCTAGCAGATTCAGAGATTACACAAAACCCCCATGTAGGCAGCCATACAGAAACTGACAGTTCTATCAGCCTGAAAAATGCTATAGAGGAAAGCTGTTCCAGTAAGTATTATGTGCTGTATCACAAATTTTCTTTCTGGGTCCTGGCTGTCACTCACCAGAGGAGTGGAGATAGGAGCCTTTCTCTGCATGCTCACGTTTTTACTCCCTCCCTTCCAAGTGTGTTTATAATGGCATTTGCACCAGCCACTCAAAGCTTGAAAACCTCATTTCCCACCCGTGTAAAAACCGACAACCATTTGCCATATTTGCCACTTCCAACCCCATATTCCTGAGAGGCTCACTGCTCATTCTCCCTCCCACCCCCTACCATCCAGATGCAGTTAAAAATACGTAAATATGTTGCATGGCAGACACGTTTACTGTAGCAGACAAACAAAGACAAAAATAATTTTAAAAAAAATCTCATCTCCCAATCTCATTATTCTGCTCAGTGTTTAGCTATTTTGGGATTTTATGAGAGTAAATAGCCCAAATCATGCTTCACAGATGTTTCAAGAGTCATCGAGATTTAAAGGCATCATCAGGCAGCCATTGCTTATTGAAACCCTCTGGGTTCAAAACAATTACTGTGCAATTCCACTTATTTTAGCATTTTACATTATGATGATCAGTGGCTAACATCAAAGTGGGTGCAAGGCACACACTGTGCTTTATTTTGGAATGGACATTGCAAGGCACTGCTGCTTTCTCAAGATCAGATAAGCTAGTGTTTCCTTACAGTTATGCACCAGCTGGAGGACATCATCTTGGTAGCCAGCAGCATTGCATGCCTTCCTGGTTTTCCAATCTCATTTCTAAATAAGACCCTGCTAACACCCCCCTAATGTAAGAATAGACTGCAGAAGTGCACATGCCCCTGGACAAAATACAAATCACTTATGATATGCCAAGAGAGAATCATGGGAGTTTGTAAATTTGACCTCAAGTCCCAGAATTCCTATTGGTTCCTGTAGACATTACAATGAACTGCAAGAAAAATCCAAGATTGTAAACCCAAGCAGTAGAAAAATGCACCATGAGATACCAACCCAGCATGTTGCACAGTTGATTCAAACAAGCACAGGCCTATGAGATGCTATTCCTTGCAAGAAAAGTATCTGAAACCAGACTAACAAAATAGTGTGTTACATTTCAGCTCAGCATAGTTAATTCACCATTCTTACAGCCAACAAACAAATCCAATGTAACATCCCCATGTAAACAGACCTTAATACATTAATAGAACATCAAGCTAGTTTAGAATTTAGTATGCCAGCCCTCATCACAGAGGAATTTTAAAAGCAAACCTGGTTTACATCATGTCACTTAGGCCCTTTATATATTGTATAGAAGTTCAAGGAACATTAACAATTGTGGTTTGAGTGTCTTACATACATAACATAAAAATATTTTAAGTCATATTTGAAGTGCATTTTCCCAAAGCAAAGACGAGTGAGTCTCAACACTTGAAGGAATTGAATTATATGACATATAACAACACATGCTGATTTCAAACCTATGTAATAACTGAGCACAAAGAGGTGAGTTAAGGGATTAAATGTAAAAGCTGTAATCCTGAAAAATTTGTTTTTCTAGGTTTAAATCAAGCCATTACCATTATTTCAAGATTGCTTTTATGTGCTGAAGAGTAATATCCTGTCTGAATAATGGCTTTTATTGAAGGAACTGATTGTATGTTAGAAATACTCAGGCACCTGGTTATAGTCTTTACATTAAACAATCTGGAAATTTACTTAGAGTTACTTCGCCATGTTTTTCTCAGTAAATGTTGCATTCAAGGAAAACCCTGAAACGGCAATTTAAAAATCCTGAAAACAATGGATGAGTGCTATATTTAGCTCTCGTTATAATTTTTGTTTCAGGACTGATATTACAGACCGAATGTAAAGTATATTGCCCTTCAAATTCAATGATAATTCTCTACTAGGAATGGAATTTTGTGGTAACACAGGCACAAGATTAATCCACAGTGATGACAGCCTTACAAGGCTATCAGAAACAGAAAACAACACAAGATTTATCCATCGTATTGACAAGGACGATAAGGAAAGCGGAAAATGGAGCAAAATTAATCCATTTGCATGACAACCTAAAACTATAATCATATGGTTCCACTCAAATCCTGTAATAATGGAGCAGTAGGAAGCAGCATAAAAAAAACATCATTTAAAACTAGATTTTATCTCTCAACCTTTCCAGTCATGGGATGGAAAGCATAAGCAGTGAATAAAAAATAATTTCATCATTCTTAATTAAGAGGGGATATATGTTACCACAATATAGTTAGTTAGGGAAAGATTTTAAGAATTAAGTTTTGGAAAATAATGGGAAATATAGAAATGCAAATATAGACCCACATCTTACATGCCTGAGTGGGTCTCTAAACTAAATAGAATTTCTCACATGCATTTACTCTTGTGCATAAGTGTTTCCAGGATCAGGGCCATAGTTCTCTTATGGGGTGAACCATAGTTTGAAGTCTCACAGACAAGAATAGCATCCTCAAAATTCAAACAATCGCACCAGGGTGAAACAAAGGTTATCCAGATTATCATAAGTATGGCGACAAATGTGCTGTAACTCTGTAACTGTTTTACTTATTTAATAATTAATACAATGCAAACAAAGAAATAAGCACAAACTAAAGCTGGTGTGTTTATTGGAAAGCTCTTAAGTACTTTGTCTGTGGGTCAAAATTAGTGTTATTTTAATTTAGTACTGAACCTTTGCTCTCTCACATCCAAATAATGCAATCCCAATTTAATTTCCTCTTCATTTTGGCTACAAAAGTTTCTATGAAGAAAGTTGCACATGAATATCTGCACATCTGCAAATCACTTCCTCACTACCTGACAGACAAGAATTCAGCAGCAATAGTTACTGGAACCAGTTATTTTAAAGAGTTCCGCTGAAAGCTTTGCCATTAATCGGCGAACATTTCAGTGGCAATAACTTAACCCAGACCTGAACAGTTTCATTACAGAGCAGTTCTTTTGAAGGACCAAACCTGCAGCCCCACACAAGCAAAGCTTCCATTGTCTTTCACTTGTGTAGGGATTACTCCATGATATATTAGGTGGCTTGACTCTCCAAGAACCTCACTCATGATACTACTGTAAGACTGTCATAAATATGCATTTCTTGTTGCTTTTCATCATGGTACTTCAAAGCACCAGAGAATATTTTTCATCCTGACTTTGGCAATCCTATTTCTACAGCTGACTTGAAAATCACATACACTAATGACCCAAAAGTTCAGACAATGTATCTGAAGCTTCTGAAGGAGTCAAAGAATTAAGTAGCTGAACTACTATAAAAAAAACAGCAGAAATGTAACACTTTAAAGACTAACAAAATGATTTATTCACTGATGAGCTTTCACAGGACAGAACCACTTCATCAGATAAATCTCATTTCCAATACAGACTGACATTTATAAGTACAGAGGACCGAAAAAAAAATTATAGTAAAAACTGACACAGTGGGATGAGGGGTGGGGGGATGTTAATTGCCCTGCCTGCAATAATTACAAGCATCAAAGGAAGGGAAGCAGTCTTTGTAATGCATGCGGTAAGTGATGTCTCTGTTCATACCACATGTTAAAGTGTCAAATTTTAATATGAATTCCAACTCACAAATTTCTCACTCTAATCTCCTTTTAAATTCTTTTTGCTCCAGAACACAAATTCTCAGGTCTTTTAACAGAATGGCCCACTCCATTGAAGAGTTCACTGACCGGCTTATGTGTACTGAGTTTGTTGATGTCTACTCTGTGTACATTTATTCTTTGGCTAAGGTTTTGCACAGTCTGTCTAATGTACATAGTGGCAGGGCATTGTTGGAACACAATAGCATATATAATGTTGCTGGGAGTGTATGAGAACATGCCTTTGATCTTGTAACTAACATGGTTAGGTCCAGCGATGGTATCCTCAAATAAATTTATGACAGCAGGGCTGGCAGCAGGGTTGTCCTTTCCTATAGCCAACCTCCTAACCTAAGAAAGATTCTCTCCAGCAATCACAGGCTACACCACAATAATACTAATCCTGGAACTTTTCCTTGCAACAAATCCTGCTGCCAACTTTGTCCACATATTTATTCTGGGGATACCATCACTGAGGAGACCATCACTGGAACTAACCATGGTAGGGACATTCTTGTGCATCCCCTCCCTCATCCAATTGTATCAGTTTTTATTGCAATTTTTTGTTTGGTCCTCTGTACTTATAAATGTCAGTCTGTATTGGAAATTAGATTGAGTTGATGAAGTGGGTCTGTCCCACAAAAGTTCAACACCGAATAAATAATTTTGTTAGTCTTTGAAGTGCTACATTTCTGCTGTTTTGTTTTGTTGGAGTACCAACTAACACAGCTACCTCACTGTTACTATAAAAAAGATACTGTTTGCTTTAAGAGCAATAATTATATCAGAGAACTAAAGAATGCTGAACGCAGAGCACTTCTAAAAAACATGTTGCAAGGTGATTTTCCCAGCACTAAGGTGAGTCACAGCAAGCTTTTATGCCCAGGATTACTCTTTGCTTCGTTTTAGAGTAGTATGTAACATGGCTAACAAATAATGCACTGCACAGACCTATGAGTCAAGAAACCAGGGTCCTATCCCTAGCTATGTGACCTGCTCTGTGATTGCGGGCAACTTTATTTAATGCTGGACAGTGACAAAGTCATGTGTGGGCCCATATGTCCCACTCCAATCAGTATCAGAGGTCTCTGGACCCTCTTATAATACAAAATAGTGCTCTTCAGTACTGTCCACAGAGCATCTTGTTGGTACTGAGCAAGTAGTAAATAATAATTAAAAGGACAAATCAGTGTGCTGGGCTAACTCCTCTAATCTGCACCGATACATGTTCATTTGATTACATACCTGTACAAAAATTAACTAGCTTCCTCTCTGAGCTGCACCCATGCATCCCGGAGAGTTGTACTACAGGGTTGTTTTGGTATAACTGAGAAGAACAGACAGCCTGACTTTGTAAAGGTCCACTCTTGCAGTTTTTACTGCCTCCTTACTTCTGTTAATCCCAGTTCCCAATTTATTACACTCACTTCAATGTGGTTTTAAGGTTGCAATTCAGTGTTCCCTGTAAGCTGAGTTCTTGGGAGGTCACTCAAGAGATTCAGGTGCTGCCCAACTGATTAGCAGAATGCCCACAGCTGCCCAGAGACAGCAGGATGTGTTTCTACTGGTAGTGTACATCTGCACATGACTTGTTGCATGTAGTGAGCCACAGTGGGCTCCCGCTGACTCAGAGACAGAGGAGGCTGTGCAGAAGCCCTGGTGGGCGGGCCCAGACCCAGAACACCAGTGGCCCGCCCCTCAGAGGGCGGGGCCTAGAGCCAGAAGGGCCAAGGGCAGAGCGCAGGACCCATTAAAGCCTGGGCCTCCAGGCAGGGAGGGAGTGCCTTCGTGGGCTCCCAGATGCCAGGGGCAGAGAACCTGCTGCTGCCCGGCTGGTTGGAAGGAGCAAGCCTCCAGCAGCCCAGACCAGCCAGGACAGCTACGGATCCGGATGCCCCAGGGGACCTACCTGGACTTCCCAGATCTGCCAGGACCCTCAAGCCTGTGGGGGACCCCCTCCTTGGAGGAAACCCCAGGCCCAGCTGGACAGGCGGGGGGTAGCAACCACGAAGCCCCAGGAGAGGCCTTCCCCGGAGTTCCAGCAGACCCCTGCAGCCCCCAGGCCCAGGATTGCCTCAGACCCACCATGCTACTGCCACCGGACTACCCCAATGATGTGGAGATGACCGACTGGCCGGAGCCCCCAAAGGTAGACTATTTGGAGGGGGCCGACCCCGTGGGACCCCCTGACCAGATGGACTGGGACCTTCCCCCGACAGAGGTGGAGGTAGGAAGTGGCCTGGGGAACGCTGCACCAGAACCCATGGTGGTGTGTTGCGGCCTGGATCCCCACCTCCATGGCCGTGTGTAAGCGACCCACAGGGCCCCGGGCCGGGTCGCAGTGGTGTGGGAGGGCCTGCAACCCCCTACCCCCTCTCTCACAGGGTAAGCCCTTGCTGGGCTTGTTCCTTAACCCTTGTGCTGCCACCCCACTATGAACTAAGGGCTGGGCTTGTTCCCCAAACCTAGTGCTGTTGCCCCACCCTGAACTGAGGGCTGGGCTTGTGTTACAAACTGTGAGCTGCTGCCCCGCCCTGAACTGAGGGCTGGGCTGGGGCTATAGACCTTGGGCATCCCGGGACAGCCGGGGTGGCTGCGGTCCCACCCAGAGCTACGGGCACTGCCATAGCCCCGGGCGCCTACAGTGCATATAACAGAATTTATTCCATTCACAGATGGAAAACAATTAGAGGAACCCTGGTGCAAAGCAATGCAGTCCAGACCTCAGATTTCTATTGGAATGTTACAAGGGTTGAAAGTGAGGGAAGGTTCACTCCCATTTGTATTTTCATAATTTCATACTGAAGGATCTTTGAGACTGATACCAATATAATGGATAAAGCAAAGCAAGAGAAAGTAGTTTATCTGGCCTATCTAAAAATGCTCAGTAAAGGCCCTTACAAGAGTCCTCTGGGAGAATCTGTGATCAGCTACTCCGACCCCTGTCATTGATCATATAAAATAGGTAGGAATTAGAGAAACTGGGACTAATCAGCAAATTCTCAAGAGTATAAGGTGCTAATGGGTTCCAAAGGACCAGCACTAAGCTCAGTATTTCTCAGTATACTCAATGGTGATTTGTAGGTAATGAAGTTCAACTATTCTTTCTGTTTAGAAGTCTCTTATGGAATTGTTGAATGTATTTATGATCTGGGAATATCTTCAGTGAATAACTCTGAGGTCTGGGTTCTCTTGACTGCTAAGACCATTTTGCATGCTGTAAGGGTGCCACAGTATACTTAAAATATCCAGAGAATGCCAATGGAGGATTCCCCTCCTGTAGGTGAACTCTCTGCTGGCACAGATCTGGTGATGGTAGCTCCACTGCTTCCTGTGTCAGCTGTCCTCCCACCCCGGTGACAGGGTTAGGTGGGAACTTGTTGGGAATGTTCCTAGCATGGGGCAAAGAGGACAGGGAAGTGGGGCAGATCAGAACTCCTCTGTGCCCAACCCTTCACTGACATGGACTAACTAGGGCAGCCTCCATGCAGCCCAAACTTAGGCCAAGGCTAGGGACCTATGAATCACGACATCACAACCTGCTCCCTGTAGTCTCAACGCCTTACTCGATCCCAACTCAGCTGAGATGAGAAGCAAATCAAGCCCTTAGCATGTGTTGTATTGGTTAATTGTAAAGGTTTATGGTGTATGCGGTGTTAACTGTACACCCAGGTCCCCTGGCACCAGTGTGGCAAGTGAGTAATAAATGCCTGGAGAACTGCAGGTGGTGGGGCCTAGTGGATAGGCGACCTGACTAGGTGTTAGGCGCCTGAATTTTTTTCCCTTGTCTTCTGCTGACCTTGGACAGTTCACTTCACTTCCCTGTTTTCCCTCCCTCCCTGGTCTACTGATAAGTTTGTGTAATGAAACCCTAATCTGGGGCCTCTGGAGCAGTGTTCCTGCCTTCATTATGATTGATTTGCACTTCTTTGGTGTCACATAAGGGCCATAAAACTACTTATCTCATTGGTGTCAGATTCCTGCTGCCTATGGGGATCTCTGGGTAGCACATCGCTCCTGGAAGCAGCTTTTCCCCCAACACTCCCATGGGTATTGTGGGGGAGGGAAAAGCTGTGTAGCCGAAACACTGCTACCACAGATGACATGATTTTTGCATGTGCATGTACAATTACAAATTTGCATTAGTTGGCAATTTGTGAGCTTGAATTTTTGATGTGTATTTGCACTGGCAAATCACTCAAATATTTGTAGACTCTGTGGGGTAGCCATGTTAGTCTGTGGCTTCACAAATAACAAGCTGCCCTGTAGCACTTTACAGACTAACAAATTACTAATTAGGTAATGAACTTTCATAGGGAAGACCCACTCCCTCATATTCTGCTACAGGACAGCTTGTTATTTGTCAAGTATTTGTAGGAAGTGAAAAAGGAATGGTCACAAATACTGTCAAATGAAATTTGCTTTTGATTTCAAATGAATATTCAGGAATCACTTCCTCCACTCTTTGCTCACCAGCCATATTTAATGATTCAGGGGATGGAATGCATAGCAAACAGTTAAAGTTTGCTGACAATGCAAAATGATTTCAGCTTATATAAACCAACCAGCAAAGCAAGGAATTGCACAAGAACCAATCAAACAGTGGTGACCAAGTAAGAAGATGTCAAAGTTCATGACAGACACAAGCAGGATAATGAACACTGGAGAAAATAATTGGAACTATTTGCACATATTGATGGGACCTGATTTAGCTGTAACCTCTCTGGAACAGATCTAGGAGTTAGCCATAGGTTTAGTGCACATCAGCAGTCAGAAAGCAAAAAGACTGAAATTCTGCAAAAGGCTAACACAAGTGCTGTGTCCTGCTTAGGTCCCACTTAAGTCCTATTGAAAAAGGACTTAGTTGGTGCATGGACCTCTGTACAGGGGGCAGTTTTAGCCCACAAAGTAAATGGGGAAAAAATCACTATTTGACTAGACTTGACACTGATTTACAGCTTATTGCATTCTTATTTTGATGATTATTTGTAAAATTTTTTGGGCAAGTCCACTCAAAAATATATACATTCAGAATATAAAAGGTCCAGAGAAGAGCGATGGGTATGATTAGTGGCCTAAGGAATGCAGAACTTTTAAAGTATTTTTAGTTTGAAAATGAGAAAAGAAATAAGGACCTATCTGATAATGTATAGTCCAAAAGAAGGCAATCAGAGGCCCCTATTTGCCATCTGTTATAAAAGAGTCTTCAGGGCATAACACAATCCAGTAGCTGGAGCAGAGAAGATACTTTTTAACCCATAAATTGTAGTAACACATAATTGCCTTTTCAATGGGCTACAAAGGTCTGTTTGACATTTCCTATGTTCCAGTGCTGGAAACTATGGCAACATACCAAAGAATAAAATCTAAAATAACACATTGAAAATGGAATTAAAAACAGATCATGTCTGTCAAGCTTTAGACCAGGACATTTTTATACCAGAATTATAAATCTCCTGAAAATTGGGGTTTATTGTAAAAACGATGGCAGAATTTAAGATGTCATAGAGCCTGGTTAATTACCCGGTTGCTTGAAAGGTTAAAAAATTATAGCGCCATAGATAAATATTAATTTCAGGCACCGCTCTAAACAACTAAAGAAAAGAGGAGGTAAATAATGATTTGAAAGAAAATACCAAAGAAAAGCAGTCATTTTTGAGAGAAACATTTTATATTGGACAGTGGCAATAAAGAAGGGAACTGCCAAACAACTGTGTATGGAAGAGCGTATTATTAATAAATACCACACTGGTTTTATACATAATAATCATTTTAGATGACAAAGATATTTACAAATCTCTCAACATACACATACTACCAAATCTTTCAGGGCTCTTTCCAAATAATAATACAAGCAGAATAATAATTAACAGATTCTGCCATACTTACACTGAATACCGCCCTCTCCTCAGGTAATCTCAGGGTTTACCTGCACTGTAGTGTTAGCCTAACTCAAGTGTTGCCCCTAACCCAACCCCTGGGAGCAGACACACAAATCTCTAACTTTAAAGTCAAGCTATCTAGCCCCTCAGGGACATGGGTGGCAGTTCAAGAGCTACTGAAGTTTGAATTGGTAATAGAGTGCAGATGGAGATAGTTCTGGAGGATTTCTCCCTGCGCAGATTGTCCAGCTCTTTTCTATATGAAGTAGTTGCTTGGGCTGTGGAGTTATCTCCATGGAGTGACTTGTGCTTTGTGGACTTGGACCAAAGTTTCTCCCATGTTCCCTTGTAGGCATTCCTAATGCACAGCTGTGTCCTGAAGCACTGAAAGAGGAGGTCATACCAAAACAGCTTGCCTATATGAGCAGATACAGATACAGAATTACCTGTTCTTCAAATCACAAGCTACAGACATTCATACACAGATGCCTGAGGTACATCCTTCACATCAAATGGCAAGACTTTGTCACAGATGAGTAGCTTTGGATCAGAGCAGGACAAGAACAACTTGATGTTCAAATCAAGACAAGAAAGTGGGGGTGGCTAGGTCACACTCTTAGCAAACCATCATCCAGCATAGTCTGTCAAGCTCTCAAATGGAACCCACAAGGAAAATGCAAAAGAGAAAGACTTTGGATAATGTAGAGAAGATCTACTGAGACTGAAGGACAATAAGTGGGGTACTCCTCGAATCATCTAAAGCTTTGTCTCAAGACAGGGTGAAGTGGAGGAGATTTATAGATGACCTGTGCTCCACTTGGAGTACAAGGAGCAAAGCAAGAATAAGTAGAGAGAAACTGACTTTGTACATTCAACTTTGCAGTCTCCTACAGCTGGAATCAAACATGTAGGTTTGAGCAGGATGCGTATGAGTTTATTGCTGGAGGACTGGCTAGGTACATCATCCCAAGGGGTATATTCAGTTCTAATTGTCCCAATGGAACATGGTGTTTGCATTAAAAAAAATGAAAAGGATTTGTAAGGCACTAAGGCTAAGTCTACACGGGAGCATTCTGTTGATAGAAGTTCTGTCAGAAGATATCTTCTGACAAACCTATCAACAAATCACAGACAGACTGCCAGGTGGATTAAAAGAGTGATCTGATACATCAAAAGAGAGTGGCCAGACTGCCCGGCTGTTCTATCGGCAACCAGGAGCACAGCAGACAGGGTTGCCCAGTACCCTGGAAGCCCTGTCTGTCGACAGAGGGCCCCCCAGAACATCCACACTGGCTTTCTGTTGACAGAATCCATCAACAGAGGTGTTCTGCCTCATGGGGGAGCAGCAGAACACTGTCAACAGAAGTGCCGCGTTCTACCGATTTACTGACAACAGAACACCTCAGGAATGTGAACACTCCACAGATTTTGTTGACAAAACTCTCTAGTGCAGACATAGCCTAAGACTGGGATGTGAAGGAAAATAGTTATAAAGCAGAAGCTGCAAAGACAGCCTCTGTGATAGATCTCTACGTTCTGGGAAACTTTTCTCTGAATATTTTTCTTGAAAATGAATTCTGGAAACCCAGGAAACTCTTCATTTTGATGTGACACTAGCTACATTTTCAGTTGTATCCAGATTTGTGTTGCCTGGGGGGAAAATGGCATAAATGCCCTTTCTAGTGACTAGATAAATGAAACATTTCGTAAGTGGCAGAGAGACTATTTGAAGTGCTGTAATACAAATAGAATTTAGAACAATTGAATTAGTTTGATATTTACAAAAACAGAATCAAAAGAACGAAGGCTTTCCCTAAAACATTGTTTCCTTGGTTTATTGTGTTTGAAGCTATTCCTTTTTGGAAGAAATCTTGATGATTTGAGCAAGCTTCCAACTGTCAGGGAGAAAAAAAACAGAGGGGAAAATAAAAAAGGAACAATCAAGATAACTCAACTGTTGGCATCAAGTATTCGCTAGCTCTTTTTAGCTGTGTAAGTAATGGAAGGAGAGGCGGACGCGGTTAGATGCCGAGCTGTTTGCATATATGCAGTACTGGATTTAGAAAGGGGTTTTAGGAGCTGCAGCCCAGGGCCTAAGGCTGATTCCCACCTCCCCACCCCTCGCTGCATACAAAAAGATCTCTGGCCACCAAAAGTCCGAATCTTTTGTCAGGGCCCCCTAAGCCTGAGACCCTGGGCTACAGCCACTAAAGTCCCTGTGTCCCCTGCTGGACTAGAGCTGCAAGTGCCAGTAAACTCCACCCGCACACTTCTCTCACAGGCGAGTTCCTTCCCTGCCGCTTCCATTGGCTGGGAACCACAGCCAATGGGAATTGTGGGGGGTGGTTGCTGTAGGTGAACACAGGTCAGTATGCACAGCCATTGCCCCTTTCCCGGGGCATGCACCACCAAATGGAAGCTGCCCCACATAAGCTCTCCTGAGGGCTGCCAATGGTCTTCACAAGGCCCTGGGCAAAGTGGCTGTGGGGCCAGCTCCAGGCCTCCAGAAGGAACCAGGACACCAGCCTCTGCCCCTTTAAAATCACCCTTTTAAATTGCTGAGCCCTGGGGTAGCTGCCCCGCCTTTGGTCTTCCCACCCCAGCCCTTACCCCCGTCCTGAGTCTCTCACACACCCTAATATCCTCTCAGCTCCTGCACCCCTGCATCCTGCCCTGATCCCACGTCTGTGCCCTAACTCCCTCACAAAACCTACGTCTCCTCCTCCTCCTCTGAACTTATTCCTGTACTCCAAACCCCTTGGCCCCAGCCTGGAGCCCTTCCAGCACCACAAATCTCTCATCTTCAGGCCCACCCCAGAGCCCTCACCCGCAGCTGGAACCCTCATGTCCTCCCACTTCCACCCCTTGCTTCAACGCACAGCCCTGTCCACACTCTGAACTCCTCATTTTGGACCCAAGCCAGAGCCTAGGGGCGCCTCAAAACCAAATCGCCCCAAGCAGCCAAAAGAATTCATTTGGCTCTAGATATATGAAAGTTTCTGAAAGTGGTAGCATGTGTGCTGGAACAGAGCTCTGTCTGTGAGAGACTGTACAAAGAGGGGGACATGTAAAAATATGCTGGAGATGAGCAGCATATGGGCAGTAGATACAAGGTCCTTAAATGGGCTAGGTAGGACCTCTGAGCCCCGACACACATATGTATGATTGACGCCTAAGGTGATAGTCTTGCCTCAAAATGTACAATAATATATTCTATTTTTAATGTCTGATCTATACATTTAAAGGAATGTGTCTAGATTGTTGTTTCATCTGCATAACCACAGCTAGATAGCCTGTACTCATCCATCTGGTGGCATCCCAGGTCTGTTGCAAGATCTTCTTTTGAAGAGTATTGAACACCATCATCCTCTTCATTCACTTGATACCTGTTTTTTTTCTGGTCTTGTAGGTAGTCTTTGGAATGAAACAATTGCTCTGTTTTTGTCTGGTACGCAAGCTGACTCAGACAAAGCGCTGAGAAATGAGAACTAGCTCTCCCCCTTCCTCATCAGTGGGGTGTTAGCTTTCTAACCTTGTCTGCATAATCAGCATCTCAATTACCTTTCATAAACATTGTAAGCAAATAAACTTCATAATGCAAATGCTGGAACATGGCCAATTATTTCTAAGAGCAGACTGGTGTCTTTCCATCAAGCACACAGCTGTTTATTTGAGAAATGTTCAGCTTGACACATCTTCGTGATTACAGTGATCAAAAATCAGAATTTAAAATTTAGGGACCTTCATCTGTACATATGCATATGTTCTTGTCAGACAAGGGCCCTGATCCTGCATACACAAATGGGACTGTTCTCATGTGAAATTAAGGATGTGCATAAATCTTTGGGAACTGGGGCCTTATTCCATAAAATATTTAGTGAAAACCTGATAATCAAGTACGTGCAAATATACATCTCTGGTAAAAAGACTATCAAGCTGTTTGGCTGTGACTAGTTTTAGTGGGGCAATGAGGTAACTATTAAATCTGTTCTTAACTATAGGCACTTTTATTTACAGGTATCATGAGCGTGCTGCATGTGAAATGTAGCCTGAGTAAACTGCACTGTTACCTTATGTGGATTATAAAAAAATAAGATATATGTTTTGTTCACTATGTTGTCATGAATCATTTATGTTTTTGTCTTTTTATTTGTAGAGCAGCAGAGATTTTTTTAGAATTGACAACCATGTCACCTTCTGACACATTATTTTATTGGAATGTCATTTTCAAATGCACAAGGAAGTGTGTGTATGCACACAAACAACCCTGCACCCTCTGTCTATAGACATGACCATGCATATCTCATTTTATTATTATATTAAATCTCACTAATTTTTTCAACAGATTTTGCAAACTTTGACAGTGAAGATTTTGAAAGCGTCTATATTCTCATAGGTTTTATCTACTTTTCTCATCTTGCGTGTCCATCTATTCCTTATCCCTGTATACTGCACTATCAGTAAATCCAGCTGGTTTAATCTTCAAAACATCTCTGAACTCTTCCCTTTCTTTTAAATTCTAAGCACAGATCCTTCTATTATCCTCTCCATTCTTGATTATTGCAATCTTATTCTTGGCAGATGCCAACTGACACATCATGTAATTTTTCCAGGGCTGTTTTGCAAAATAATCCACCCCTCCCAGTATTAAAATCATATTCAGACATTCGTAAATCCCTTACTCCCTATCGCCTGCTCAATCTGATCTGAGTTTCTCATTTCATTCTCAGTTCCTTCATGACCTTCACCTTCTGTTCTACTTTCATCATCCTTCCCACTTATGCCCTCATTGCACATCCAATGCCATTCATCAGAAGTTACTTCTATAAGGTCCTTCTTTGATTTTAATCTCTATGCCTGGATCAAAGTAGTTTAGCAGTAATGTCTGAGCTGGGATGATGACTGTATGCTAGCCTGCCTGGTACAATTCATGTGGCAGCCTGTGTTTTTCACTAAAAGCCAGAGACAAGAGGCCAGTGACCATTTCAATACACATTATCGTGAATTTCCAGGGAGAAAAAGAATTCCTCCTTTATGTTCTTCCTAATCTGAATATAATACATACTTCCTTGGCCACTTAGGCCTTGATTCAATAAAGAATTTAAGCACATGTTTAAGTGCATGGTTAAATCCTGTTGAGTCACATGCTTTGCTGACCAGGGATCACATTATGACAATTCTTAGCAGTAAACGTGCTGAAATGCTTTGCTGAATCAACCGTCCTGAATACAGCTTACTGCGTAACTTTCTTCTTGCAGTCACATAAATCCTTAGAAATGCTGGCTCCTTGTGCTCCTGACATTCCTAGCCATACATCTGCCTTCCTGCCTCCTTCCTCCCTGGCTCCATGTCTTTGTTTTCTTCACAAAGCAGAGTTCAGTGGATTTCCTGTACAGCTTCTCACGCTGTTACCATTAAAGGGACAGAGCCTGGCAGCAATCAGGACCTCCTTCAAATTGAAGAAAGCAGCAGAGACAAGAGCAACTACAGGCAGCCAGCCTGGGTCTTCTCTCAGGGATAGTGTTAGGCTCTGACAAGGAGCAGTCAGGGAAGGTGTGCAGCAGCTGCTAATTGCTTGCCAATCCCTTGCATGCCCAGTCTGATCTTTCCATCCTGTGTGATTTGGCCACTATACCGCTGGTCCAACCTTCACCATCGTTCTCTCTGTACGATCTGGAACTGTAACCCTCCTAGTCCCTGATCTGCTCCTCCCCTGCCTAAAACTGCTTCCACCTTCCCTGCCCCTGACCTGCTGTCCACCACCTCCACCAGCTGTTCGTCCATCCTCTCACACTGACAGTCTGCTCCTCTGTCCCTCCCCTGTGCCCGTCTAGTCTACTCTACCCCTCATCTGACCCATAGTCCTGCCTGCCTATTTCCCTGCACTTTCTCATCCCCTCCTCTTATCTGTGCCTCTTATCTTCCCACCCTACCCAGCTCCTGAGTCACTCAAGAGGTTTTCTGGAGGGAAATGAGGTTTAGGGAAAAGGGCAGGGTAAGGGCAGCAGCTCACTGGGGCTTCGCTTTCCTAATGGGCGTGTGCAGATGTTATGCACATGCTCATACACTCTGAGGCAGGGCAGGTTCTTTTGTTACACAGGGGCTCAACACCAAGCACTGTATAGCAGCACCACCAATGAAACTGCTCCCACTCCTAGGTAGGTGATTTTTCTTCCCAAAGCAGTGAGGGGCAAGTGGAAAAAGGGGACCAGAAGGGTTGGACACATGAAACCGGGCAGCGTTGCAGGGGCTAACTGAAGGGTGGGGTCAGTGGCAGGTGAGGGGACAGCTCATGGGTATCAATGATTAAAAGTTTCCCTAAAGTCCAAATAGTTCTGCTGCTGTATTTAGCTATCCCATACCTCATAAGGGTAACCCCAGCATCTCAGAGGACATAGGTATTAGCTCTCTGAATCCCTCAAGTGCTTGCATTTATTTCATTCTGTGATCTGCACTGTAAAACCAAAGCTATTGATTTGTCTTGGTTAGGTATGTTCTTGGACTTCACTTCTCTCCTAGCTTTTTTAGCTGCAAAGCTCTCTCTGTGCTGTAAAACATAAATGAATGAGCAGTGAACCTTTGTAGGATGCGAATTGATTTGAAACAAGCATGTACTTTTTAATCTTTTTAATTTTTAATTACATTTTTATTTGTCCAGTAAAATAATGTTTCAGTGAACTTCTCTGGGGCTGTGAAAATTGTAACTATTACACTAGGTGAGCAAGAACTCAGAATATTTTGGTTGAGAGAAGAATTACAGGAGAAAGGGACCTAGAAGGGACTTCATGTTTTGTAAATTTCCTCATGTCTTTCTAATGGTTTGTGAAGTACAAAGTCAGAAACTTTCTTTTCCTTTCAGTGTTAGCTGGCTGGTTTTAACCATAAATATTTTAACATGTCAATGGGCATGTATAACTTTTTCCTCTATCCGGAGCACCTCTGCCTTTCTTTGTGCTGAAAATTATATGCATGTCTACAACAGGAAAGTTGCTTGTTAATTCAGGAATCATTTAGTGGGAGAAAATGGAAGGAAGGTATCTCTTTTGGAACACAGATATAATATTTAAAAAGATTTCTTTTAAAATAATTTAGAAGGTTTAAAAAGATAATGCTACAAATGCTGGACCCTGTGGGAATTTAATCTTCTCTCAGATTCTGACTATATGCTGTGTTAACTAGCTATGGGTATAAGTGATTTAAAAATATATCTGGGGAGCTCTCTCTGCTATTTTCTACCAGTTTATTGCTGGGTAGTTCGGATCACACTTCATGTATAGTTCTGGGTCCAAAGGCAAATATCCCATTTTCAAAGGGGAGGGGAACTGGGAGTGATTCACCACCATGGCACATCCTGCTGGTTACTCATAGATCTTCCAGCCTCTGGAACACCCTTTTCCATTTGGTTTCATGCCCATTGTTACCTATCAGTTCATTCTCCACCACTTATATCAGCACCTGTGCCCATCCCTGACAACAGTCCCCTTTCCTCCCTGCACCAGTACCCCACACTCTGGGGTCTTCCCCTACCAGGGAAGCCCAAGCCCCTATGCGCACCTTGCATCAGTGACCCACTGCCAGTCATCATCTAGCCCCTTACCTCAGGGGCAAACTGCTGTCTGAAATCACCACTCATCATTGGCAAGGGGGTGGACCTGCTGCCTTTGCTTGCCCTGACTGCCTCCCTGCAGTCTAGTAACCTCAAGCCTTGTCTCAGGCCCTGCAGCCTGGCATCTTGCCTGTTGAGAGCTCCACCACCTCTGCTTACCTTACCCCCCAGCACTGCTTAGTATTAGGAAGCCCCTGTAGCTTCCTGGCAGCGGGGTGCCTCCTACTCCAAGGGTCTTCTCTCCTCCTCCTTCCCTCAAGGAGCCCTCTACTTATACATTCCCAGCTAGTCCTTTATTAGCTGCAGCTTTAACTGGCAGCCTCTCCTAGGGCTGAGTTTAACCCTTTTCATGCCTGAAGAGAAAGGAAAGGAATAGAAAACTTGGATAATCTCAAAAAGATTTTTCACAGTCCACTATGTATAGGTTGAACCTCTCTGGTCTGGAACTCCCTCATCTGGCAACTTCTGTAATCCAGCATGATTTAGTTAGCTAGGTAACCACTTATCATAGGTGTGGCCAAGTTTTCCATGGTCCTGTAAACTTTCTTTCCAGCCACCAGTCCTGGTTCTCAGTGTTCTGTGCTGTTATTTAGCTGTAATTTACCCCTAAATGCCTTCTAAGAGCCCAATAAGCAAGGGAAGTGTTGGTAAACTGCTAGACAGTAGCTGATCTGCAGTGATTCAGTAAATTCTCTTGTCTGGCACTAGTTGGATCCCAAGGGTGCCATACAAGAGGGGTTCAATCTGTACCTTCTGTGTGCATCACTATTTTAAATTTGTAGAACATAGGTTACAATCCTCCAATGGTTTACATGTATACTGACCTTTAAGCATGTAAGTAGTTTTGATGTCTAAGTTGTTGCAGGACTGGACTTCAGTCTTGTGTATCACTTCAATGACACCATTCGTTTTAATGTTTACATAAAAACATAAGAATGGCCATATTGGACTGTACCAATACTCTGTGTAGCACCATGTCCTGTCTTCTGACAGTGGCTAAAGCAAGGTGTTCAGAGAGAATGAATAGAATGGCGCACTGTGCCAAATGATACATCCCCTGTTGTCCGGTTCCAGTTTCTGGCAGCCACAGGTTTAGGAACACCGAGAGCATGGGATTGTGTCACTGACCATCTTGGGTAACAGTCACTGATGGACATGCCCTCCTTGAAATTACTTTATTCTTTTTGAACCCAGTTATATTTTTGGCCTTTATTTCCCCTAGTAATGTGTTCAACACGTTGACTTTGCATAGAGAGCAGAAATACTTCCTTATATTTGGTTTAAAACTGATAATTATTAATTTCACTGGGTGAACACTGGTTCTTGTGTTATCTGAGGGGATAAATAACACTTCCTTATTCACTTTCTCGACACCACTCATGATTTAACCTAGCCTGCCCCACCTCCATAGTCATCTCTTTCTCCGGCTTAACAGTCCTAGTATTTTTAATCTCTCCTTTTCTAGGAGCTGTTCAAGAGGGCCATGGGGTATATTGCCCTTCCTTACATCTTTTCCAATTCTAATATTTCTTTTTTTTAAGATGGGGCAAACAGAACTGCATATTAGTATTCTAAGTGTGGACAAATCATGGATTTATATGGTGATATGATTTTTGTTTCTGTTTTATTATCTGTTGGTTCCTATTGTGGTTAGCTTTTTGACTAGTGCAGCTTATTGAGCAGATGTTTTCAGAGAACTATCAACAACTCCAAGACCACTTTCTTGAGTGGTAACACCTAATTTAGACTCGTTATTTATTTAGTATGTACAGTTGGGATTATGTTTTCCAATATGCATTACCTTTGCATTTATCAACATTGAAAATTATCAGCTATTTTGTTTCCCAGCCACTCAGCTTTGTAAGGATCCTTTTGTAAGTCCTCAATCAGCTTTGAACTTAAATAAGTTGATTAATTCTGTATCATTTTCAAACTTGGCCAGCTCACTGTTTACCCTGTTTTTCAGATTATTTATTACTTTTTTGAGCACCACTGGCCCTGATGTAGAATCTTTGTGGACCCTGCTATTTCTCTCTCTCCAGTGTGATATCTCTCGCTGACCATTTCCTGTCTTTTCAACCAGTTACTGTTTCATGAAAGGACTTTCCCTCCTATCCCATGACTTCCAATTTTAATAAAGAACCTTTGGAGAGGGACCTTGTCAAAGGCTCTCTGAAAGTCCAGGTGCACTGTATCCACTGGATTGCCCTGGTCCACATGTCTGCGTATAGGCTTCTCTATAAGAATTTTAATACAGGCTGAGCCGCTCTTGTCTGGCACCCTCAAGACCTGGCTGACGCTGGATGAGAGAATTTGCCAGATAACAGGAGTTTAGCATTTTCTAGCACATTACCAACCCTTCATCTGCATGTCTTAGAAAACATTGAGGGATAAATGACTGCTAAATAACAACACAGAACACTGAGAGCCAGGACTGGTAACTTTAAAGAAACTTTACTGGACCATGGGAAACTTGGCCACACCAATGATAAGTGGTCATCCAGCTAACTAAAATCATGCTGGATCATGGAGTTTTCCAGATGAGAGAGTTCCAGATTAGGGAAGTTCAACCTGTAAATTGGTGAGGTGTGATTTCTCTTTACAAAAGCCATATCGACTCTTCTCCAACACATCATGTTCATTTATGTATCTGATTGCTGGAATACCTCCAGTTTGCTGGATATGTCCAACCCATATCTGATTTTAGAATTCAGTGTATATTTTAGAAACAAACATGGTTAATATTTTTTTCAGTGTTTGTGTCCACTCTGCTGGACTATGGCTACACTTCTCAGAACTGCAACATGACCTGCCATAAAGATGCAGCGTGTGAAGTTAAAGGCGGAGTACAAGGCTGCTATTGCTTCCCAGGATTCACAGGAAATGGCATACGTTCCTGTCATGGTAAATATAATCTCTTTACCTATGTACATTACCACAGGGCATGAAAAATATACTCAGTACCCGTTAGTCTATGGAATTCATTTTAACCTGGATAACACTTAGCTTGATATGCCACCAAGGCTAATAAAACTGAAGGCCTAGCCCTGGCACTTTATTTAATTGTAAGTAGTCAATCAACTTTCTATCTAATATGTTAGTGTAATTTATCATATTATGTCTTTCTTGTATTATTTAACCTGCTTTCTGTAAGACTTCATTCCACTTTGTCTTTTCTTTCCTTAAATTGGTAGTGACATATTTTGCCCAAGTTTCTTTCAGGTCTTTTGCTTTCTGTCATATCCCACACCCATCTGGAAATATTATGAGGATATAAGTGCAAAATGTATGGAAAGAATGATTATACAGCTCACCTACATTTTCATTTGCATGCTTGCTAGCTTAGTGAGGAGAGCTTTAACTAGGTTTCTCTGGGGGAGAGTGAGCTAAGCTCTGAGATAAGTGGGATACAAGGAAGCAATACAAGGAAGACAGTGCAACAGGGGAGGGCTTCTGCTTCATACTGAGAAAGCAGGGCAATCTATCATTTATCTTAGGTGTGTGTACATAAATGAAAGAAACCTGGGAAACAAACAGGGAGAACTGGAAGTTCTGACAGTCAAGGAACTATGATGTGATTGGAATAACAGAGACTTGGTGGGGTAACTCACATGACTGGAGCACTGTCACAGATGTGTGTAGAGTGTTCAGGAAGTACAGGCCGGGGATAAAAGGTGGAAAAGTTGCACTGTGTGTATAACAGCATTATGATTGTTCAAGGCTCCACTATAAAACTGGAGAAAAGCCAGTTGTGAGTCCTTGAGTTAAGATTAAAGATCAGATTTGCAATAGACCACAAGACCAGGAGGATCAGGTAGATGAGGCTTTCTTCGGACACGTAACAGAAGTTTCCAGATCATAGGCCTTGGGTCTCATGGAGAGGTAAATATATTGGAGGGTAGGGAGAGGGTCCACAGCAATTTAGACAAACTGGAGGACTGGGCCAAAAGAAATCTGATGAGGTTCAACAAGAACAAGTACAGAGTTGGTCAGAAGAATCCCAAGCACTGCTACAGGCTGGGGACTGACTGGCTACACAGCATAAAAGGACCCGGGGATTACATATGAAGTACTGCATTCAGTTTTGCACACTCCCCCATTACAGAAAGAACATGGAGGAATTGGAGAAAGTCTGGTGGATTGCAGTGGAAAGGATTAGGGACTGGGGCACATGATTTATGAGGAGAGGTGGGGAAACTGTGTTTATATAATCATCAGACGAGAAGATGGAGGGATAATTTTATAGGAGCCTTCATATTCCTGCAGGGGGTTTTCAAAGAGGATATTGCCAAGTTGTTCTCAGTGGTGGCAAAGGAAAGAAGAACGCTTCTTCTTGAGACTGTATTGATACCACGCCCTTTTGCAGTGTTTGGGAATATGGTTTTGATTAGCTGCAAACCCAGAGGTCTAGGTTGGATATTAGGACAAACTATTTCATTTGTGGTGAAGCACTGGAAAGGGTTACCTAGGGAGGTGGTGGAATCTCCATTCTTAGAGGCTTTTAAGACCAGGCTTGACTAAACCCAGATTAGGATAATTTAGTCAGGATTGGTCCTGCTTTGAACAACACATTGGACTAGATGACCTCCTGAAGTCTCTGCTAACCCTAATCTTCTATGATTCTATGACACACTGATTTTCTGCCTTTTTCAACTGCTGCCCGCTTCAATTCTACCAATGAGCACATCTGGGCTACGTCTACACGTGCAGCCAACATCGAAATAGCTTATTTCGATGAATAACGTCTACACGTCCTCCAGGGCCGGCAACGTCGATGTTCAACTTCGACGTTGCTCAGCCCAACATCGAAATAGGCGCATCGAGGGAACATCTACACGTCAAAGTAGCACACATCGAAATAGGGATGCCAGGCACAGCTGCAGACAGGGTCACAGGGCGGACTCAACAGCCAGCCGCTCCCTTAAAGGGCCCCTCCCAGACACAGTTGCACTAAACAACACAAGATACACAGAGCTGACAACTGGTTGCAGACCCTGTGCCTGCAGCATAGATCCCCAGCTGCCGCAGCAGCAGCCAGAAGCCCTGGGCTAAGGGCTGCTGCCCACGGTGACCATAGAGCCCCGCAGGGGCTGGAGAGAGAGCATCTCTCAACCCCCAGCTGATGGCCGCCATGGAGGACCCAGCAATTTCGACGTTGCGGGACGCGGATCGTCTACACGGTCCCTACTTCGACGTTGAACGTCGAAGTAGGGCGCTATTCCTATCTCCTCATGAGGTTAGCGACTTCGACGTCTCGCCGCCTAACGTCGAAGTTAACTTCGAAATAGCGCCCGACGCGTGTAGACGCGACGGGCGCTATTTTGAAGTTGGTGCCGCTACTTCGAAGTAGCGTGCACGTGTAGACGCAGCTCTGATGTTTCTCCTAGAGCTTCAGATTCTGGAGCTCTGTGATTATGTGAAAATCTCAATATTAAAAAAAACTTTCTGTGCAGAAATGCTTGAAAAAAAAGAACTCTGAACACATATAAAACAGAAGACAAATAAAAATGTTTCCTGAATACATTTCAAGCCACTTTCATGAATTTTAATCCAAAATCATGACTTTGCAGGGCTCTACCTGAATATCTATGAAGCTTGGATAGGAAACACTGTCACTTCCAAACTCCTTCACTCTGATCCATGTGTACATAATGCTTGACATCTTTTCCAGACACTTAATATTAGGAATTGTTAAGCCATTATTCCTTCTTTGGTTATGTCCACACTGCAGAGTTATTTCAAAATAACTTTGTGAATGTCTACACTATGCGCACACTATTTTGAAATAAATTCAAAATAGCAGGTGTGTTATTTCGAAATTGGTAAACCTCATTGCAGGAGGGATAGTACCTATTTTGAAATAAGCTATGTTGAAAAAGGTCGAAATAGGTGCTGTTAAGACATGGAATGGTCCTATTTCAAAATAATCTATGATGGCATCCAATGGAACTGTTTTGAAATAGGCACATGCTATTTCAAAATAACTGAGTGCTATTTCGAAACACATTTAGGCTATGTCTACACTACAGCGATCTTTTGAAAGAAGCCCTTCCAGAAGATCTCTTCTGAAAGAACTTCTTTCAAAGGACTGCGTCCACACACAAAAAAGTGGATCAAACGAGTGAGCTGCTCTTTTGAAAGAGAGCGTCCACACAGACCCCACTCTTTCAAAAGAACAGGCCAGGGATCAAAAACTCAGGTGCCATAAGGACTACTCTTTCAAAAGAAGGGCTCTGCATTGCATGTACACACATTTTCTTTTGAAAGAAGCTTTCGAAAGAAGGCGTTCTTCCTGAAACAGGAGTGGAAGGGCACTTTCAAAAGGAGGGCCACATTCTTTCAATCTGCTTTCAAAGGAACACTTTTTGTGTGTAGATGCACTTAGGGATCTTTTAAAAAGTCCCCTTCTTTTGAAAAATCTTTTGAAAGAAGTTGCTAATGTAGACACAGCCTTTGTAAGTAGCTGTGTAATATCAAAATAGCTGTTGTGAAATATCGTATTTCAAAATAACTCTGCCTTGTGGACATAGGCTGCGTCTACATTACGAGATAAATTAGAATTTAAGGCAGTTACCTCGAAATAGCCACGTGACTGTCTTGACTGAAAATACCATTTGCTCAATTTAGGGAGCACTAATCTCGAGATTACAAAATCGCAGTTACCTGATGGGTACAGCGTCAAACTTGACTTGAGAAGGTCAATTAAAGGCCAGTGTGAAAGTGCCACGTCCTAAAATCAAATTTATTAGCCTCCACAGGCTAATTATTATCCATCCCACAAAGCTGTGCATGCTTCACCTGGCTCCCAGCTCCCCACTACTAGCAGGAGCTGGGAAACTGACTGGGCTGCTGCACTCCTGTGGCAGGGACCAGGCAGCCTGCCGCCAGGCTGCTTGAGCCAGTGCAAGGTCAGACACCCCATGACCAGGCTGCTCCAGCCACACGTGAGGCCAGGCCCCCATGTCTGGGCTGCTCAAGCTGCGTGCAGGGCCAGGCACCCCGTAGGCAGGCTGCCCCAGTCACACACGGGTCCAGGCACCCCATGGTCAGTCTGCTCCAGCCACGTGAATTGCCAGGCACCCCGCAGCTGGGGAACTCGAACCACCACGGGGTCAAGCACCCTGTGGGTGGGCTGCTCCAGCTGCACACAGGGCCAGTCACCCCACAGCCAGGCTGCTGGAGCTGCACGTGGGGCCATAGGCAGGCACCCACCCCGCAGGTGCCTTTAGCCACCTGCGACAAGGCACTCCCAGCCAGCGGGCTCCAGCAGCTTTTCTGCCAAAGCCAGTGAGTGGCAGGGGTTTGGGTTTTTTTAAAGAAGGTTTTGGGCGGGGGGACAGGAGTGTTTGGGTGGCTTTTTGCGGGGGTTGTTTGTGAGAGGTTATTCTTTGGAGGGATGTTGGGGTAGGACTGAGGTCAGGGGAGCCTGTGGGGATGGACAGTAAACCCTCACATTTAAGGGACTATGGGGAAGAACAGACAGCCCTATTAGTCCAGTAAATGGAGGGTTTACTCTACTAGCCACAGCCGGGAAATTGACCAGGGCTGCTGTGCAGTCAGTTTCCTGGGTTCCCGAAGCTGCTGGACCTGGAAAACTGACAGTGCTTCTGCTCCTGTCTCAGAATGCGGGGCTGAGAGAACTGTGGGATAGGTTCCCACAATGCACTGCTGCAACAATCAGTGCTTGGTGATTTCAGTGTGGAAGCAATGTGTGGAATTTGTTGAGAGTCTATGGGAGGTGAGGATACTCAAAATCGAATTTAGAGAAACTAGCGTTATAAAATCAATTTTAATAAATTCAAATTATTTTTTAGTGTAGATGTGCCAATAGTCTTTCACTCCAGCTTCTGGAAAGGGAAGTATGCAGAGATTCCTAACAGGACTGTGGCAGAGCCAGGGTGGAGGGCCCCTCAGAGGGAGCCCAAACAAACAGAAGGGCCTGCAGGACAATCTCAGGCAACTGGGTGGGAGATGGCTCAGCCTAATTTGGGCCAGCTGGCCCCAGTGATTGGGCTAATAAGAGGCCTTTAAAAACCCTTCACAGTGGGAAAGGTAGGGAGAGAGTGTGAGAGGTGAGTGGAGGGAGGCAAGGAGAACTAGAAGTAGTGAGAGAAAGCATGCTGGAAAGGAGCAGAAGAAAGAAACAGGAACACCAGGAACCGCAGAGGGAGAGTGAGGTGCTTCAGCAGATTGAGAAAGGGACTCATTACAGCTGCAGCCTGGAGAAGGTACCAGGGGGAATTGTCTGAGGAAGTGGCCCAGGGAGAAGAGCTGCTGCACCAAGGGCTGAGGGAGTCACCCCTTCCCACTAGCAGTCTCATAGGGTCCCTGCGCCGGAGGGCGGGGAGCAGGTCCCCCCAGACCACCCCTTGCCCCAGCGAAGGCAACTGGGCCCTTGAGTGAGCCCAATGGACTGAGTAGAGGCCAGAGGCCCAGGAATAGGACTGACTTTGTCACAGGACTCTCTTTCTGGACAGATCTTAGGGACTCTGTCCTTCATAGTAGCCTCCAGCAATAGGTATCTGATTACTTTGGGGCTTGCCTCACCTATGGCCATTCTTCTCTGGCTCCTGAAAGTGTGAAGGAGTTTCCTTTTCTTTTTGTTCCCCGCTCGCATCTCGGACTCTACTCTCAGTATTCTGGACTTCTGCAATACACAGACAGAGGAAGATCCTCTTACTCTGTCCATCCCTCTGCTTTCATGTGCTGCAAGTGAGGTCTCTCCCTATTCTTCCTCGCCCCCAGGCAGCCTTCCTTTGTGAACTGCCCTTTGCAGTGAATAGCGGCAGGGCCTGCTTCTGCTGCTAGTCAGAGGCCTGGTCTACACAGGGGAACAAAGTTGATTCCAGAGATGCAATTATAGCTGCCATTAGCATAGCTAGGATCAAGGTATCAGAAATGACTTTCTGCCCTAATATAGATCAGGGCTCTTCGGGCTTGCGCTCCTCATAATAGCTTGGAGTATCAAGGTCAATGGCTGAGCCCAGAGAAATCAGTTTTGCCACTTCTTCACGCACATGGCAAAATCAAACTCTGGAAGATCAACTGTGGCATGTTGAATGCCCAGTGAGTATAGACATACCCAGAGCTATGCCCAGCTGCACTACTGTGACCTGTTCTTTTCAGTTTTCACTGCTGCTCACTATGTCTCTGGTAGCAATCATGAATATTAACCAGACTCTGGTGAGTGCTTCCACTACTGCACCCTGGCAAAGTTGTGAGCAGAAACAAAGGCACTGGAGCTAGCTATGGGCAGAGTAAAGAAAACATCTGTGCACTTGGGAGCCCTTGATTCAGATTTAGAACATTTCTTCATGACTCTAAAGGCTAGAAATTTATTTTCTTTTCATTAAATCATGGAACTTGGGAGCGCTTGGCTTGGAAAGCTGTCTTTCTTCATGTGTCTAGGGAACATTTAGGTATAAATAAAACTGATGAATTAAAAAAAATGGAAGAAACAAAAACCTGAGGTCACTTGAATCCCAACCCAGTGCTCCAGTTGACTGCAATGTTCAATGCATTGTTGCAGAATAAAGCCCTATTTGTGAATAATTATTCCATGCAAAAATGCAAGAATTGCAATTAATATTATTTACAACTCACATTTCATTCTGCCCCATGATTGTGTCCTTTGATGTTTTCAGAGAGGACTAATTATGAGTCGCCAATCAAATTTACAGCAAATATCACTATCACCCCGTTCACTATCCCTCCTCCCCAAGGCCTGATGTATTTCAAATGCTTATATTTTGTTTAGATGAAAAAATCCGTCCCCCACCCCCAAAGACACAGGCATTACTGGCTCCCATTTATGTCTGCTGCAGTTTAAGATGAAAGTCTCTGTCGTTTTCAAAGCCTCAGGAGTGATTAGCTGTATAGAGTTATGTTAAGTGTCAGGAAGCTGAATCCTTCATACCAAATTCCTGTAACTATGCAAGCAAGGCAGATTCAAATAAGATTCATGATGCTTCACACTGAAACCCAGGCTGCTAGGCATGTCTACACAACAAAGAAAAACCTAACATGTGACTGGCCCATTGCCAGGTGACTCAAGCTTGCTGGCTTTGGGGCTTGGGCTGTTTTCATTCCAATGGAAACTTTCAATCTTGAGCTGGAGACCGAGCTCTTGGATTCTCCCACTGCTTGGTCCTACAGACCAGGCACCAGCCCAAGCCCAGCCAACTATAGAGCAATGAGACAGCCCCACAACCAGAGCCCAAGTCAAATGTCATGGGCCAGCCATGTTCTTTTCTTTTTTCTTTGCTGTGTAGGCATAAACTTAGAAGCTTCACATGAGCCCATTCTGTAACAAACTACTGCCAAAACCCACCAAAATCACTTATCCTCCAGCTTAATAGAACAGTTCATAGGTAGGATGCTCTACCTAAATGAACGCCTGTGGTGTGCAGAACACTGTTAATTCTGTGTGTGTGTGTGCGTGTGTGCATGCATGTGTGCAGATCTATATATCTATCCTATCTATCCGTCTATCCATCCATCCATCCTTGTAATCACATCAACAAGTTCACTCCAAGTTAATTGGATAAGCTCTGAGAAGGATACACAATATAGTCAGGCTACATCCCATTATAAGTAGGTTAAAGCCAAACACAAAAAATAGTGTGATGCTGCAGTTGTTTAACAGTGTATTAGATCCTGTTGTTTTAGAGGAAGCATGCAACACAGGTTTCTAGTCTTCCAGAGGAATCCACACATTTCTCTACAGTTAATAATTTTAGGCTTTTATGATGATAATTCTGTCACCTTCAAAGCAGACAATCAATCATGTGTTAACGTAAGCATTTTTTCTAAATAGTGTATATAATGCCATTATGTAAGAATTTTAGCCCTTTTTGTTATTTAGAAAGGTTGCAACAGTCATAATTACTGTCATTAACATGAATAATGTTGCACAGCGTAGGCCTATCTTCTGTTCTGAATTGTATATTTCTGTTGATAACCAACCAAGCCACAGGAGCTGTTTCTTTTGAAAAAGAAGTTCAAGCTTCATTTTTCTCTTCATGATTTTCTCTCTGTAAAATGCATTTAACATCAAAACGTACCCAGTGTCAGTTTAATTCCAAGTACATTTATATGCAACTGTCCCTTTTTATTTCAAGGGACACTCTCAATTATTTCTAAGTGGTTTTAATTTGTCTCTTTACACTCAGTTGCTTATAACACCTTTTTAAGTACTTGTAAAAATTATTTTCCCTGTCAACTCTGTCTTTTCAATGTGATACATTTAGACATTTCTGTCTGAGTTTATTGTGGAGCACAAGGCAATATAGTCTTGTTACACTTATTTCCTAGCACTATCATTGATCAATCATGAATCACTGGTGTCAGTGTACCTCAGGGAATGGGGTTTGCTAGTTAACTTGTCTTCTCTTTGCCAGCTGGCTAAGTGTTGTAGAGCACGTAAGATTGTTAGACGCACTGTGCCTAGACAGAGATACACATATATATGAATTTCATTTCCTGATGTCAATATCATTGATTTTAAAACAATTATCCATCTAGACCCCTGTGTACATTTTCCAACCAGAATTCAGGTATTTTCAATTAGGTCATGTTTTGGACCTTCAGGAAGCAGAGTTTCATCCAAACCTGCAAACAGTTACGTCCATTCATAATCCCATTGTCTTCAGTGGGAATATTTGCTGGAGCGTACATAGCTATAGGAATGACTGTTTGCAGGATCTGGCATTCTGGACATTAAGTTTACAATTCACAGTGATAAATTTTATCTACATGTAATCCTCCAGAAAGCTACAGATGAGTTACTTTTTCAAATTCTACAGTTCATTGCTGCCAAGATAACATCACATTTCTTTTATTTCTTGTAAAAATCAGTCTTTATCTCTCTATAATATTATGCTGAGAAAATGACCTCACAGAATGTAACTGGTTTTTTCCCTAAGGAACAGTTGGGTGAAGTGGGGTATGTATAATAATTGTAATAGTATATTTTGAGTATAACACAGGTGGCTTCAGCTACATACTTCCTCACATCTGTAATTTAACTTCCACAGCTAACGTTAAGGTAAAGCATGAAGCTACCATTAAGGTAAAAACATGCCCAAATAGGACTGATTTACCAGAGAATTGACTTTTTTTTTTTCCTGCGAGATGTGTGTGGATTTTGTACAAATACATAGAATATTTCTGCCACTGTCACAAATTGTTTTCTTATATATATAAGGGTGTGGGCATGTCTATACTTAATGGGGAATTGACTTATTCAGGGTCAATCACCAGATTCAATTTCATGAAGCTGGTAAAGCATGCAAAATGGGTCTCTCTGGGGTCTGCAGTTGACCCCCAGTACTCCTGTTCTCATGAGGAGTAAGGGAAGTCAATGGGACCAACGCTCCTGTTGACTTGCCTTAGTGAGGACAGATCTTACAGTCAACTGCAGATACATCAATTCTAGCTATGCGAGTGACATAGTTAGAACTGCATATCTGCAGTCGACTGTAAGGTCTAGTGTAGACCAAGCCTGAGCTTTTTGTCCACAAAACATCCATACAGGCTAAAGAGAACACAACTGGCCATGTAAATTATATGTTGCTTTTAATCTTGACTTCCCCCATTCCAAAAAAATGTCCAGGCCTATGGAGAAAAGCAGGGTGTGGAAGTGAAGTTTAATGGAAGTCAATATTTTATTTTTAAAGCAGAGAAAAATGGGCTGGCACCATGTAAGTTTTCTCGAGCAGATCTATCATTTCAACACTGCCTGCTTCTTGCCTGCTGACTGCCAATTTGCTGCTTTGTTGGCACACTGCAGAAAATTAAAGTAAACAGTGTGATCACTGTGTTTACTTTAACTTTCTAAAATATGGCAGAAAAATGAAGCAGTGCTGTTTGTTCCAAGCAGGCAGGCAAGAAAAATAGGAACACAATATCCCCTGCAGATGTCCTTGTAAATGTCCATTGAAAATTAGCCTTCTAAAGATGAATCAATCTTATTTGTAAAGTAGATGAAGCTTTTTTGTACATAACAAGAAGGGAATGATGTCATCAAGATAATTTTAACCTTTAGCAGGACAGAGGGCTCTGCAAAGCTACCATGTCTCTGTGTGCAATATGCCATGGAGTAATATTTATCATTTTCTAGAGTCACAGTCTGTGTAAAGTAATATTTTATACCAGTATACAGAAGCCCTGTTAGATTGTTGATAATTTACCTAAATTCAGCTAAATCAAATTGAAAGCCTATAGAAATCCAAATGTAGACATATTATTAATGTACCTTGTTTTATTGTGAGGCATGTGCTGGTTTTTTGGCTTTAGCATACTCAGAAGATAAGCTCTCCTGTGAGACACCAGGTTATCACCCTGATATGATGTTGTCATATTTCACTATCCAGATTTCATGACAGTCAATGAATTCATCTTGATTCATCAGCACCCCTATGGTCAACCAATGGTATGGTATAGGTGTAGGTTTTCAGAGAGATTTTTCCTTATAAAGTAACATGACCCTTTAAAGCCACTGTCTCTAGTCATTTTATTCTATAAAAAGATGGCCTTTAACAGCAAACAGTCTAATCTAAACGCTGGACCAGCAAAAGACATTTTTTGTTCTTAGCAGCAGACACACATCATTTAATGTCTTACAGCTTTTTCTTCTGTTTACCAAAAAGCCAGAAAACACTGGCATAAAGGATCCAGTCCATCCACTTCTAAATCCATTTCACTGGTACAGGTTGAATCTCTCTAATCTGGGACTCTCTTCTCTGGCAAAGTCTGTAATCTGGCATGGTTTTTGTTAGCTGGAAGACCAAATGGGTGTGGCCAAATTTCTCGTAATCCCATAAAGTTTGTTTACAGCTACCAGTCCTGGCTCTCAGTGTTCTGTGTTGTTATTTAGCTGTAATTTACCTATAAATGTCTTTTAAGACATTCAGTGGAATTGTTGGTAATATGCTAGAAAATATTGACCTCTTGTCATCCAGGAAATTCTCTTGTCTAGCTCCAGTCAGGTCCCGAGAGTGCCAGACAAGAGGGATTCAACTTGCATCAGTGCAGAGTGCAAAGGAGTTGGGAAACAATATGCATTAATCAGAGAAATGTAGCAGACTCAGTCCAAGAGTCATGGGGTCAAATTATTGTGCCTGTGTTATGCAGAAGATCAGAATAGATGATCTAATGATTCCTTCTGGCCTTGAAAGCTATGAATCCACTAAACTCTTTTACTTCATCATCCCTCAGTATCCCCTGCTCAGGACACAGCCATATGATCGATCATGTCCTAGTAGTGCAAAGGTTGGAGACACTATTTGTTGACATTTGTGCATGTACTTCCTGTGTGCTGGCCAGGGTCTGTGAAGAAGGAAATTGTTATACAGCTGTAATAAGTGTTGTCATCCTAAGTTCTCAGCAGCTTTCTATGTATTCCTTCTGCCCTCCGTGAAGCCATGTGCTGTCCAATGTGGGTCACCATTTGGGTACAGCCCCTCAGGCCTTCTTTGCTATAAATAAGATTAAAGTGAAGTAAGTTCCAGGCCTGCAAACTGTTCCTTGTATGAGTAATTATGCTGAGGCTAGTGGGCAAGGACAGCTCACTCAACTAGTAGTTTGGAGTATCAAGCGCTCTCATCTGTTATTCGGGAAAGTCGGAAGCCATGAAAAGCTTGGTGCTGATACACTGTACTCAAACCTTGTCTTCTGTCAAAAGCATTTGCACTTTTTATCTGTCCTTTAATAGTGGCTGACTTTGACATTCATATTATTATGTAAGGTCCTCCTGGGAGACTAAGCATGAGTCAGGAAGAACAAGATAGCTGAGTGGTGGGCACAGTTACATGAAAAAGATGCCTGACCTCAGAAAACAGCACAAGGATATGGATTTGTGTTTTCCTTGTGCTTCTATTAAAATTCTGTACTTTATGCAGATAATAATGTAATGTAGGGACCTTGATGAATTTGCTCACCTAGGAAAGCCAAACCTTCTTGCAGGTCAGTTGGAAAAGCTGACCTGAAACACAGCTCCACAGCATGGACGTGTGACAAATTCCTGAGGGGGTAATGAACTCTTTAATTCTTGTGTCTAGTCCTCTCCACATGAGCTAACATTAATTTCAATAGCAAACTTGAGACATACTGAGCATGCTCAAAGCATTCTCCAATCATTCCAAGAGACATGTGCTGAGTCTATTTCTGCCCCCTGGACAAAGGGCACTCCTAGGCATAGTGCTGAGTCAGGCAGAAGCTACAGTCTTCTGAAGAGTTTCTGTACATGGGTCATCATAGAAGCTTTGTTTTGTTCAGGAGCCAGCCCTATATTATTGGCTTCTCTCTAAGGAAAATATGGATTCCTAATGGGCAAACTAAAATCTGAAGAAGAAAATCCAAGGTAACAAAATCATGTGGTGAAATGTTTCACATCACTTCTTGGTTCTATCACAGACCACCTCCGATCTTGGGCATGTTATCCAACATCATTGTTTCATTTTCCCAGCTACGGCAGGAATAATCATACTTCTGTTCCCAAGATGCTGTGGTTTGTTTATTTATAACTGATGCATACAATCCTTTGATCGAAGATGCTCTGTTTACCTATCTAAAAGGCCATTACGTTAAAAAACAAATTTAGTTGTGCCTTTTTTAAAATGATGCTGTCTGAGCTGAGAAGTCCAAAATGTGACTCTCAAACCTGTTTTTTTTCAAATATATCAATTTATTTGTCATTTCTGCTTACACAGAAAACATACCCTCCAAATGCCTTATCACCCTTCCACAGCCAACACCGTCTTAACATCCTAGGTAACTGATGGGACATCAATGAACACAGCATATCCTGGATTTTCATCTGAGATGTGGATGTGGATGTACATGTGATGTGAGCTGGAATTCTACATTGTACCTCCACATACTTACTGATGTGCTTTCATGAGCCAACAGACGTGGTAACTGAGGAGTCACATTAATTTCGGTCTTATACTATCTCACAAGAACAGAACATAAGAACATAAGAATGGCCAGACTGGGTCAGACCAAAGGTCCATCCAGCCCAGTATGCTGTCTGCCGGCAGTGGCCAGTGCCAGGTGCCCCAGAGGAGGTGAACCGAAGACAGCGATCAAGCAATTTGTCTCCTGCCATCTGTCTCCAGCCTTTGACTAAAGCCTAGGGGCACCATACTTTACCCTTGGCTAATAGCCATTTATGGACCTAAACTCCAAAAATTTATCAAGCTCTCTTTTAAACCCTGTTAGAGTGCTGGCCTTCGCAGCGTCCTCTGGCAAGGAGTTCCACAGGTCGACTGTGTGCTGTGTGAAGAAAAATTTTCTTGTATTAGTTTTGAACCTACTACCCATTAATTTCATTTGGTGTCCTCTAGTTCTTATATTATGGGAACAAGTAAATAACTTTTCAATATTCACTTTCTCCACACCATTCATGATTTTATATACCTCTATCATATCGCCCCTCAATCTCCTCTTTTCTAGACTGAAAAGTCGCAGTCTCTCTATCCTCTCCTCATATGAGACCCTTTCCAAACCCTTAATCATTTTAGTTGCCCTTTTCTGAACTTTTTCTAATGCCAGTATATCTTTTCTGAGGTGAGGAGACCACATCTGCACGCAGTACTCAAGATGTGGGTGTACCATAGTTTTATATAGGGGAAGTATGATATTCTTCGTCTTATTCTCTATCCCTTTTTTAATAATTCCTAACATCCTATTTGCTTTACTGACTGCTGCTGCACACTGCATGGATGTTTTCAGAGAACTACCCACTATAATTCCAAGATCCCTTTCCTGATCTGTTGTGTCTAAATTTGCCCCCATCACATTGTATGTATAATTGCGGTTATTTTTCCCAATGTGCATTACCTTACACTTACCCACGTTAAACAGAGCTGGCAGAGAAGCCTAGGGATGTTGGAATGTGCATACCCTAATGAGGGGTCCCAGCTAAAATGCTGGCCTGGATCTTAAAATTTTGTTTGGTACGTGTCACCTAATTACCATTACTTCTTTCAGAGTAAGCCAAGTGTCTGACAAGATCCAGATGATAATTAGCTGAAAAAGAACCAAGCACCTATATGTACCGTCATGCAAATAGGCAGAATGGTATAATGGATAGGGAATGAAGTCAGTCACTGGGTCTGTTTGTTCTTAGCTGTGCCACTGACTTACTGGTTGGCCTTAGAAAAATCTCTTCACCTGTCTTTGCCTCATTCCCCCCATATGTAAAAGAAGGTTAACATTACTGTGCCATTCTGCTGAGGATACCCAAAGCTGTCAGCCATTATGTTACCCTGCTGTCACAGCAAGAGTGAGATTAGACTGTGTAAGCTACCTGCCACACTGGCCTGTTGGCTTTACTGGTACACTTCTCAAGACTCTGCCAGTCAAACCTTGTCTTACAGGTAACAATGAGTGAATCCCAGGTCACTTGAGATGTTTCTCAGTAGTGTCCAGTCACTTCTCACTGGACGTGGACACTTGGAAATTATTGAGTTCACTGTTTCCCAAGAGCAGAGCACACATCAAGCTGTTAGCTTAGCTGAGAACTCATGTTGCAGCTCAATATAACAGCAGTGAGATGGTTTACAGTCAAACTAAGTATCAGTTGATTTACAAAGAACAGAAATTAAAATTATATGAAACAAGAGGAAAAAAGAGACAGTCATGCTTCCAAACCAAACACATTTTCTAGTAATTAAAACTTAATTCTAGCAAGTTACAATCTTTGCCTAAGGACTTTTCTTATTTAAGTCAATTTACCATGAGCTGTAGCTCTCCTGGCCAGGAGCTCCAACTTTCTCAAGCTCAGGGGACACTGATCTCTACATGAGGGATTCCTAAAGTGTCTTTTTGCTGCTGTGATATTACCCAAAGTCCATAATCTCTTACTCAAGGGCTGGCAGGGCTTCCTGGGGTGCAGATTCTGTCCCTCAAAAGGATCCTTAAACAGTTAGCTTGATGATATAGTTTACCTTATATGTAAACGTACTTTCATTGTCCTCAGTTACCAGGCCAATTAGAAAGGAGAATCCACATTCTTTGGTCTAGAGTGTGCACTGCCTCTCAATCACATTTGAAGACCATATTTTCAGCATGCATATATAACTCATTGTATGCTACTAATACTTATATTGCGCAATGATTTTCAGAACCAGTATGTCATTAATTTACATACGAATCTTTGCAAGGCACCTTTTTGATACATATTAGCTGTGTCTACACGTGCACGCTACTTCGAAGTAGCGGCACTAACTTCGAAATAGCGCCCGTCACGGCTACACGTGTAGGGCGCTATTTCGATGTTAACATCGATGTTAAGCGGCGAGACGTCGAAGCCGCTAACCCCATGAGGGGATGGGAATAGCGCCCTACTTCGACGTTCAACGTCGAAGTAGGGACCGTGTAGTTGTTGCGCATCCCGCAACATTGAAATTGCAGGGTCCTCCATGGTGGCCATCAGCTGAGGGGTTGAGAGACGCTCTCTCTCCAGCCCCTGCGGGGCTCTATGGTCACTGTGTGCAGCAGCCCTTAGCCCAGGGCTTCTGGCTGCTGCTGCTGCAGCTGGGGATCCATGCTGCATGCACGGGGTCTGCAACCAGTTGTTGGCTCTGTGGATCTTGTGGTGTTTAGTGCAACTGTGCCTGGGAGGGGCCCTTTAAGAGAGCGGCTTGCTGTTGAGTTCGCCCTGTGACCCTGTCTGCAACTGTGCCTGGCACCCTTATTTCGATGTGTGCTACTGTGGCATGTAGACGTTCCCTCGCAGCGCCTATTTTGATGTGGTGCTGCGCAACGTCGATGTTGAACGTCGACGTTGCCAGCCCTGGAGGATGTGTAGACGTTATTCATCGAAATAGCCTATTTCGATGTAGCGTTCACGTGTAGACGTAGCCATTATGACAACAATGTGCTGGGGACAGTGATTGTGTCAGGCCTACCACATGTTGGGTACTCCACCAGTTGGCATAAAGGGGTGCTCAGGATTACAATAACTTAACCACTTTTGAAAATTCACTTTGAGATCTAGAGAGGAAGAGCTCCATATAAGCAATACATAAGTAATATTTACCAAATAATATTTACTATTGCACACATAATTATGAGGGCCCAAACAGTTGTAGTTTTCAATATTTCACACAAAACTACAGTAGACAGATGGATGCGAACACATGGAAAATAATTTGGCGTGTTGTTCCTTGGCAGCGTGCTTAGTTAAAATGGAAATGGGTCCTATGAACCATCCTACTGTACTGTGAAGAAATTGTGCAATTTTAAATGTTCTACAAGTTATGTAACTCTCAGGTGACAGAAAATATCCTATTTTTGTTTGCTTTGTTTGTATTTATTTCAGTTAAAATCATACTTTGCACTTGAGTAAAGCTTAGTAAAATAATTTTCTGAATGAGCCAGGAAAGAAGAAAACTTCCTATTTTCACATATTTAATTATATCCCTGCACTCTTTTAAATTGCTTCTTACAAACTCTGAATAGAGTTAAAAAATGTCAGTGGCTGGTATAATAGGAGAGCATTAGTTTCCTCTCCCCAGAAATGTTCCTAAACCTTCAAGTTGATTACCAAATATGGATGGATACTTGTTATTCAAAATGTGTTTCAACATTTGCCAAGTGTTGCTGACTTCCTTTCTCTTAAGAAAGATCCTTTTCATCCTGCTTTGTAGCTCTAAAAATCAATCAACATATTACATGTTTAGAGGATGTGGGAAAATTCATTTAAGAATCTGTAAATATATTACCTTAGAATCTGTTCTACTTTGTGTCTACCAGAGATATGATTTTATATCCAGTTTCTCTAGCATCAAAAGTAAAAGCATCCACAAGGTCCTGAAGTAACAAATATGTATATCTAGCTTGTTTGACTGACATAAATGAAGGTATGGTATATTTCCAGAAGGTGTATATGTATTTATGCATGTATATTTGAGTATACACCTACATGTATGCATACAGATATATATGAAATGGAATTTGCATGCCAATAATATTCCCTAGAAAAAAGTTTGGCACAAATATATGACATTACTGTATCTTTCTAACAAGAAAATATGAAGCAATATAGAATCACTATAGTTTTACTTGTTTGGTGTATGACTTACCCTTTCTTAAAAAATAAAAATATACAGAGGTTTATTGGAAATGAAGTGCCTACTGAATTACCCTTACCTTCAGATGTTTCGATATGGTGCCTAGGCTTAGTAGTAAAATATGCCAACTGTTAGATATTACAGCTGTATTTGTGGCTAAGCAGAGAGCTGAGAAAAATGTGTTAGCTAAAGTATGATAAAGAATTATGTAAGTGAGAGAGGATGATATCTCTTTTTGTGCAGGTACCTTGCTGTTTTCCATAAAGTATGTACATTATTTCTCTGTGTGTGGCTGGTCTGGTCTGCTCAATTTATTGTCTCCATTGCATAACTTATCTAGTTTAATGTTAGAAGAGTTGTTCTTACTTGTTCTTTGCTATGAACTGGGCAGAGGTCATGGTATTATGCATACAACCTCATTTGAAATATGTAATATATCCAGGATGAGGTGCCGGCATACAATTTTTCTGTGTATGACTGTGAAAAATTACCAGCTGAGCTGCTGGCGGACAGAACGTCTAACCCTGTACAAATCTTGTATGGATAAAAGACTTTTAAGAAGGAAATTGACACTTTGGGCCTCTATTTGCCATGGAAAGAGATAATGACATTCTCCAAGATTAGAATCTAACTAAACATTGTATTCTAAATACAGAGCACAGTGCCAGGTGCCCTGTGTGAAAATGCTATTGAGTGGGTGAGGGAACCTAAGGACTAGTTTTTGCACTTTATATTTTTTTAAGTACACAGATTTAATTTGAAGATTATGCTTTGAAAATAAATTTATAGTATGTGTGTTTTGGGCTGATAAGAAATTGATTTAATGACCTTCGTATACTCTAATTGAAATATCTGTCATTGTGGTTTGTGGCGGTTAAAGGAAACCATCTATACTTCGGACCCTATTATTTTTTCCACCTTGAACTCTCCGGTTAATCACAACTGTAATCATTGGGAGGAAGGAAGCTGGTGTTTTGATGTGGTACAAGGAAGCTGAATAATCTCAGTTCATTGTCTGATGCAAAGAGTTGCGTGGGATTACTTTGGGATTTAGAGCTAAGGTTAAGAGATTACATGATCATTTTTAAATAGAGTTTTGTGGGTGAATTAACATTGAATAAACACAGAGGGCCGGATCCACAGCTACAGTAGTGCTGGACACAGAGCAAGTCAGGCAACGTGTGCAAAGGAGTATAAGGACCAGTTAAGCACTGTCATGATCCAGCTACTTTTGTGTAGCAAACTGGGTGCCTTTGTGTGAGACTCCTCTAACTTGGGCTCTTTGCTTGCACCCCCACCCCCAAAACGCCAGAAAATTGCTGTAGTGAAAGGCCTTCTGACCACTCCCATTCTCCTAGACCCTGATTGCAACAGGGAAGTGGATTGGCACTGGCATAAGAACATCTGTGTCAGTGGATTGTCTTGTGAGGAGTAGATCTCTTCAGGCCAGCCTTCAATGCAAAATGCATCAGTTGTATGGTGTGTGGAACAACTCTGTATGGCGGAAACCTGCCCAGGGTATTTTTCTTGGTGGCTTTTCAATGTTTGTTTGATGTTTGTACTGAACTTTTGGCTAAGTTTAGATTCAGGCAAGAGTGATAGTCTGAAGTTATCAGTAAAACAATGTTGTTTACAAAATTGTTGAAGCCATGTTAGTCCCTTGATATTAGAGAAATCAGGTGGGTGAGATAATATATTTTATTGGACCAACCTCTGATAGTGAGAGAGAAAATCTTTTGAGCTTACAACAAAGCTCTTTGTAAGATTAAAAACTTGTTGATTCCACTAATAGAATTTGGTGCAATAAAAGATACTACCTAACTCAGCTTGTCTCTGAAAACCAATGTGGCAGGAAATCTCCTTATTTTAGTTATGATTTAATGCAATCCATTTGTTATCTTGACACAAGGATCTTTTTCCTTCAAAATGGAAAATAAAACTGGCTGAAAGTTCTCCACTATAAATGATAATTTGTTCAAAATTAGTCATATCCAATCTTTGTTTATGTTCGAGGTGGTCAATATAGAAAAGCAGTTCCTCTGGATATACATTGGCTTTCTTTTATGATTTATTCAGCTATCTAAATAAGGCAGCTATCTAAATAAACTTCCTTGAGAGAGGGCATAAGTAGTCATGGTAACACACACACACACACACACACACACTATTTATTAGTTGTAAACAATATCACACCTCTCTAATCGGGAACTCTCTATTCTGTCAAAATCCACAATAATTTTAGTTAGCCAGATGACCACTTATCATGGGTGTGGCCAGGTTTCCCATGGTCCCATCAAGTTTGTTTACAGCCACCAGTCCTGGTTCTCAGTGTTCCGTGCTTTTATTTAGCTATATTTTACCCCTTAAGGTCTTCTATGTGTCCAATAAGCAATGAAAGTATTGGTGGTGTGCTAGACAATATTGACTTCCCATGGTCCAGCAAATTCTCTGTTCTGGGACCAGTCAGATCCTGAAGGTGCCAGATGAGAGAGATTCAGCCTGTATTATGGAAGTGTGGCAGATTGTTTCTCATCACTAAGAAGCTGTTCTGTAAAGACTAATGAACAGAATACCAGCCAAACTGAAAGAGGCCAAATGAAGGATTATTCTGAAGTCACTCCTGTCCCACCTGAACAGAAGAATTCCATTCTGCTGCCCTATTATACTCCTTCCAATGAAAGGGGGACAAACTATCATCATCATCCCCTAATGAGGATTCCATGGAATGGAGAGAGTCCCCAGTCTGTTGCAGTTAGCATAGCTGGCATCTGGGCCATTCTCCCCACAGCACTCCTTTGGGTAGTGGTTACACTACAGTAGAAGCTTTTATTTTCACTTATGCGAATCCTCATGGAGAGGAATACTGGAGGTCATCCAGAGCCTGGGGAAAGGCAGCTGGATCTGTTCTTACATGGGCCCACTGTCCCAAAATTAGCACAGAGAGAATGTAGAGGGCAAGTTAGTGTGAGTTGAGACTGCTCAATAACCATCACAGTAAAATATTTCATTATTTGTACCCATGGCAGTGCAAACATTTCTTACAAAACCGTCCTATGGTATAAAGGACACATATTGCATACAGAGAGTATTTTATCTCCATAACACCACAGAGAAAATAGAAATGAATTCCAATTAATATTGATTTAAAAGCAGATTTGTCAAAGTTTCTATAACTTAACACAGCTTCTCATGGAGACTCATTAGAATAGAAATGAACTTGGGTTGCAGCTGTAAGTGGTCCATGGTGCTGCCTCAGCTTCTTTTCATCTAACACAGTATAATAAGTGGGTGCCATGTAGATCTTGGTGCGGTCATTGTAAATATGATTTAGAGTTTATGAATTCTAGATCCATGACCACGATCCTGAAACTGTCTTTAGCGCAATGAGATCAGTCCGCTTTTAAACATGCATCACATGGCATCATTGTATTCTCAGGAAGGCCTAAGAACTCCAACGTGGTATGGCCTTGGTGTGTCAGCATACAATAGTGGGCTGCAGACGTGCTAAATTCAGTTGTATCACTGTACACACAATGTCTAAGAGTGAGAGGGATGTGACAGGAGATCCTGAGGTAATATTTACACAGCTGTGTGCTGCAAAGAAAACATCCCTTAGCTGAACTTTTTGCACATCCTCTTGGTTTGCTTGCACTGCTAAATCCTGCTTGGTACAATAGTGGTCCAACAGGCATACATGCTGAAATCTTTTTGTTTTCATGCAATTGGCTCTCCTAGCCTGCCTTTCTTCCACACAAAACCCTCTAGCTTGACTGTGGTCTTGTTTTACACCCAAGCTGGCTCATCTGCCAGTGGGTACAGGCTGAAGCTCAAGTGTTGCTGACAGCTATTATCAGAGCCATTCTGCAGTATGAACATACAGGCCCTTATGCATGCATTTCTGTGTGAGGGGTTGCTTTGGTTTTGGTTTTGTTTGGTTTTTTTTTGTAAATGTGGATTGTGAATTTTTTAAATATAAAGGCGTTCAAAATAGTCATGCAATGAGCATACATAAAAGAGGTTAATGAAAAATTTGAGTGGAAACAGTAATTGGTAAAATGACCTTGTTTTAACATACAAAACATTTATACAGTAATAAAGATTTTATAGAAATTACCTTATGGGATCTTGCTGTAATATTTTAAGTGAAAAACAATATTCATTTTGAATAGTAACAGAGAGTAAGCCGTGCTAGCTTGTACTCCTTGCTTACTGTTTTTGGTTCTCTGTGTCTTAAATATTGAGTCTGTTCTGGTCTGGCTATGGTCTGAAGAAGTAGGTCTGTCCCACGAAAGCTCACCAAATAAACCATTTTGCTAGTATTTAAAGTGCTACTTGACTGCTTTTTGTTTTAATATTCGTTTTGTGAGGTGAGAGCTGGGCCAAAGCTGCCTGCACCCTATGACCCACGTTCTCCACTCACAGAGACAGCCCCTTGCTGCAGCCCTCTCTATGCACAGCAAATGCTGTTCAGGAGTCTCACTGCTTCCCTTCATCCCCCTCATTTTCCTGTGGCTAGCAGCTAAGGGCATGCTGAGAAATGTCATCTCTTCCCTGCTCCAGGGCTGGCTGTCTAGGCAGGGAGCTAGCCAAGGAACTACAGCTCTCAGGTTCCCTACATGCTCCCCCTTGACAACACAGCAGCAAGGAAGGGAGAGAAACCAGGCATGGGGGGGTACATTCACACCCTTCACAGGCACACACACAAACACACACACCAGCATACATGCCTGACCTGGGCTATGGCTCTATCTACCAAGGATTTTAGGGATTCCCCTTCATTTTGTTTCGAAACTATAAGTCTCCTTTTTGCATTTTCTGCAGAGCAGACACTGGTCCTCAGTGTGGGAACACAGATAGTCGCCTTTGGGTCAACCTTTACCTGTTATTCTGTGGCACTATGTTAAAAAGTCCCCTTTGATTTACTTGGTTCCTGCATAAACTGTACTCTCCTTTTAGTGATAGGAACTACTGAATGAATAACAGTTGTGATCAATAAAGTGATACTGTAATGCCAAATTTCCATTGTAAGTGGGACAGTGACTTGTAACTGACTTTTACAAGCCACAGCAGCTACAGAACACGTACCTACAGATTAGGGCAGAGTTTCTGAAAAGTAGTGAGTTGAGCACTGTTGAAATGTCTCTCTTCTTTAAGCTCCCAAAAGGGAGTTGAGCTCTTTTGGAAATATAGTCCTGGTTGTGGTTGCTGAGCAACTGAAAAGCTAGCTCTTAATTTCATGCCCTTATGTTTTTACTTTGATTTACTTTATTTTGAAATTTCAAAGACCCTTTAATTAGAGAGGGAACCGTATGGATGAGTTAGGTCTGTAGTGATAATGGCTCCTCTGGCACAAGAGATTCAGTAATTAAATAAGCAGATGATATCCTCCTTATTGATGAGATTTAGAAAATCATAAGGACATTACACTGTTACAATGTTTAACATCAGCAAATGGAGTGAGAAAACACATTCTGCTAGTTTTTATCAGCTTCCATGCATATAGAGCGATATTTTTCTTTCTTTCAAACAGCACAACACTAAATACTTCCTACATCCCTCCTTGTTACTTATGTTTGCATTTGGTGACTATCTGATCCCCACCCACCCCCACCGGCAAAAAAAAAAGAAACTGAAGTTGAAGGCTTGCTTTTAAAATACTTGCTGACAGCTCCATCCATAACATCCTTTCCTATAGTACCATCACATTATGATCCATCTACTGTGCTGATATAGTCAGTTTAACCAGACATTTCTTACTCATTCAGCTAGATCCACCTCCCCTTATTGGTGATTTTTTTTCTTTAGACCCTTTATCCTATCCCCACCATACACCTGTGTTTACCTTTGTTACCCTCTTTTAGGTGCAGAGCTCACATAGCTTGCTCTCAATGCTACCTGTATCACACACCCCAGGGCTCTGACAGCAATCTAAAAGTCCCAGGGCTCTGGTCATCACTGCTGCAGGAGTAGCAGATGTGATGGCTTGGAGCCCTGAGCCACTTTAAATCGCCAGACCATGAGACAACTGCCTCCTCCCAAACACTGTCTCCCACCCCTGGTGGCGGCCCTGTCCAGCACAGAGACCCATCCTCAGTGTTCAGGATAATGCCTGCCCACTCCAAGCAAAACTCCACTTGAAGCTCACACTATGTCACATCCTCAGCCTGTGTAAAATAACATAACTCAATTGACTTTAATGGAGCTATAGCAATTTACACCTATTGACATTGTGGTCCAAGAATCTTCTCATCCTTAAGAAAGAAAGAATTAGGCAACACTTTTACCTGGTGAACCTAAAAATACTGCTTGAAAACAAAACTTTATTCAGATGCTGATATGGTAAAGGAGTTCCTGCAAGTAATTTTGGTTCCTAAGTAATTTTTGTAAGTAATACCGGAACCTGGCAATGATGCAGTTCAGAAAGAGTGAAAACTTGAACCTCTTTTAAAGCTATTCATTCAGTATATCCTGCACCCTATTATGTGTTATGATCTAGAGGCAGTGGTCATGCTACAAGGGGGACCAACAGTGACTTTTCACCCTCTTTCTGTCCCCAGTCTATGGTATAACTTAAGGCTACTCTAAATCTGTACTGGCTTGCAGGGTCCCGGTAGGGACACCATTTATCTTATGCAATTTTTTCATATTTTTATTTAGTTAATGGCCAGGTTAGATCCTGTTTTTAAGATGACAATTGCAATTTTTAATGGGTTTCTTTATTTTTCTTTTCATGCTATGTTAATAATGAATAATGTTCATATATAGGAGTGTTTATACCTGCGGTATACATCACTGCTTTGCTTTTCTACAATTTGATAAATGTGATAAACATGATGATTGTCCTAACATGCAGTGTTTCGCACAAAGCCAGGGGGTCTAATTCAGCCCGTAATCTGTTTTTGTTTTGCATACTGTGTGGGCTACAAAGTGGAGAAGAGACAGATTCCTATGTGTCCTCTTAGTAAATGCATCTTTTCTGTTTCTGCCTGCATGTGCAAATACAATAAAAATTATAAATGATATCTACATTTCTTAATATGTGCTAAAAAACATCAGCGATCAAAACTGTGGTAGATAATGTGAATCAGTATTTGATTTATGAGATACCTGGCTTTCATAAATATATTAAAATAATCAGATTCCCTGTGGCTGAAATATCCTCTGCACAAAGCCTGACTGAAATAGCTTTGGACAAGGATATAAACAAGAGATCTGGAGAAGAAATTCACACATCCCAATCTACAGACAGGCTACTGGGACACATAGAAGCCCTAAGTAGGCACAACCCTTGTACTGGAATTCCTGGCCACTGCAAAAATCTAGTCAAGTCTCCACGGAAATCAAAGAAGAACCTTTCAGATGCTGTGTACTGCTCCTCTCCTGGCCAACTATGTAAACCCATTTGAATCTTCCTCTCTGTGATACACTTTGAAACCTTCCCTTCCTGATGCGCATAGAATGTGGTTGTGTAACACCAACAGACCCAGGTCATCTGCACTCAGAACTGAACTTGGAACTTCTGCAGTTTAGTGTGTGAACTTCTACTACATAGGTTAAAAGTGTGTTTGCTAGTAGCTAAGGCAGTAGAGCAGACTCATTAAGTTCTCTGTTAGTTATCTTGGTGCCACTGAATGGGCCCTACACCACACTCAAAAAGTGCCTGGGTTATAGTGGCAGAGTTTTTTGCATGGACTCTCCTCAACTGAGTGCATCTCACCCTGTAACAATGTCACAGTTGTATTGTTTATACTGGAAATAGATCAGCAAGGATCAGGAATCCATATAAATTGACAAATTGTACAGCATAATGACTAACCTATTATGGAAAACACAATACTGAAAAAAAGCAGAAAATGATATTGAAATCTAAAAAGTGCCCTTTAAATGTGAGATACACAACTGGCAAGGAGTCTCTGGATTATAGACCCACTTTCACAATGCTTACAAACAATAAAAGCAAGCTGCTGCAGAAAGTAGTAGCTGCCTGACTCTAGTACTACCTATTTCCAACTAAGGGCTTGTCTATGCTTAACAGGAGATTGACCTGATGGGGATTGATCTTCCAGAGTTCGATTTCTCACATCATTACCTCACCATTGGGAGGAGTAAGGGAGGTTGATGGGATAAATGCTCCCATCAATCTCCCTCAGTGACGACAAACATTACAGACAGCTGTTGATACATTGATTCTATCTATGCAATTGCCGTAGCTAGAATTGTGTATCTGCAGTCGACTGTAAGATGTAGTGTACACCAAACCTAAAATCTGAAACTTAAAATGAAACCCCATTAATGATCTAGACTTATCTATTATAGAGTGAGTCACGAGATAGCACTATTGCATACAACCTGACAAACTCGTTCGTTGTATTTTTTTTAATTCCTATTTAAGCAGGATACAGTTTTTGAAGAAATGGAGCATTGTTAGTCAGATTCTCATTGAGGAAGCTCTTGTAAACAGCTAGAGACTTTGCTCTCTGCCTTAATCTGTGTAACCAATCAATTATTGGGGGGTAGTTGTTTCCAGGAAGCTGGGCATTGTGTTGTAGCTGAGATTCCAGAAACAGCAGATTGCCCATGTGCGTGTTGGACCACTTCTGTTCAAGGACTTAGATTCATTCATTCATTCATTCATTCATTCATTCCAAGGCCAGATAGCACCATTGTGATCACTTTGTCTGACCTCCTGTATAGAACAAGGCCATAGAACGTCCCCAAAATAAGTAAAAGCAGATATTTTAGAAAAAAATCCAGCCTTGATGTAAAAATTGTCACATACAGAGAATCTATCACAACCCTTGGTGCATAGTTCTAAGGGTTAATTACTCTCACCATTAAAAACTTAACACCTATTTCCAGTCTGAATATGTCTAGCTTCAGCTTCCATTCTGTGGATCATATTATACCTTTCTGTGTTAGACTGATAAGCCCCTTATTAATATTTATTCCCCATCTAGATACTTATAGACTGTAATCAATTCACCCCTTAATCTTCTCATTAGCAACACCAAGAAAACATCAACACTTTGTGCCACTGGTTTCTCTTCCAACAGGAAATCAACATGCAAGGCTCTGACATCTCGTCCAAAGAGGCTTCATTTGCAATAGCCTTCTAAACTGATTCTGCACAATGCTACCTTAAAAAAATCCAAGCACGTCCATGTATAAATACTGTTGGGGCTATAAAAACAAAATCCCAAGATTGGGATTTTGTACAGAGAACTTTGTGTCACAGTATGGCTGTCACAGCTGCTCCGATTGTTGATTAGTCAGGGACAAATTGTCTGTGGGCCTCTCTAATTGTGTCCAAATGTTCCCATAGAACTCACATTAAATGCACATAAATATTGTCATTGACTCTTGCTGTTCCTAACCTTTTCTTTTACCTTTGTTGAATTATTTCTCTGTCCTGACTGGTGTTAACACCACCTCCTAAATAAGTATTATCTGTGAATTTAATTCACAAGCTGTTCATCTCTTCCTCTAGAAGATTAAAAAATAGATAAAAAAGTTGCCTTAATACCAATCCTTGTGGCAACTCAACTGGCCATTTCTTCATAACTCAGTACACTGCCCTTTGTTGTGACTCATCATTTGTATATATTCCTTCAACCAGTTTTCATCCAACTGACACCGCAAACATAAATCTAATAAGATTTTGTGAGCCTCTTTGTCAAATGCTGGACTAAAACCCAAATATGTACCCTCCATCGAGCCACAGTGTACCCTCCACCCACTAACCTGGAAACTGTCAAAATTACATTTTTCTGGAATAATTTGTTTGAAAATGAACCTGCATATTGGTTATAATTGTTACCCTTTAATCTCTTCACAGTGTTTTCACATCTTGATAATTGTTTCATTTTTTTTAACAGGGACTGAAAGTAGCCTTCTTAGAAAGAACTTGCAGGCTTGATTATTCTTGTGTTGTTGCTGTTTTTCAGTTCCTTCCCCTTTTTGTTTGGAGATTGCTAACAAATTTTTAAGTTCATAAATTTTAAGGCCCCTGGGGTCCATTACCTCGTGCTGTATTGCTGCGACAAGTCGTTGTTTAAGGACAACAGGACAGGTTTCCCCACCTCGACCCAAAGGTCTGTGTCGTGCCAGGGAGGGGCTGAGTGCCTCCCAGTCCCAAGGACCCAGTTGCAGACCGCCCCAAGCCCAATGAGTCGAGAGTGTGCTTACCCCTAGGAGTACTATTGGGGCTATAACCCCCTGGACCCACCTGGCAGGAGGGAGCTGGCAGAAAAGAATGAAACCCAAGTTACAAACTACCTAGCAACTTTATTAAACATAAAAAACACAGTTAAGGAAAAGAGTATTAACAGTAGTAACAGAAACAAAGACTTCTTCTATAACATGTAGTGTTGTATCAATGTTTAACTTACAATTGCATATTCTGTACTCATAGTGCTTCGTTATAAACTCCTCTTGAACGAATGTATGTTTTATTTTACCTCAAGGCAAAGTAGTTAATTAGTTGTATATACTTGGGTAAGGAATCTGAGGCTGTAGGGGAAAAGGCAACACCTGGTGTCTGGATCTTTTGCCAGCACTACCAGATAGGGAGGATATGCGCCACCGCTTGTGGTCTTTGCACAAGTGGACAGCAGCGAGGAAACCTCGTAGTGAGAGGCACCTTGGTAATGAGGGTTAATAAGCGAGGGCCCAATAGGAGCTCCCTCTTAATGAGGGGATAAGGGGATGAGGGATGAAGGTACTACAGAACTAGGGAGGCGTTAGCCTTCACCTTGCTGAAGTGTTTCCTTATGTATAGTTTATAATAATCTAATATCAGGCCTGCTACTACTAACTACTAAACAATAAACTAACGATACTAATAACTAACTGCTACCATTATCATATAATTATTATAATTAAATGTGCTAACTGCCTGGGCAAAGGCCTGGCCTAGAAGGGTCAGGCCCTCGGGTCTTGCGGGGCCTTGTTAGGCCACTCAGCAGTGCAAGGGGCACGACCCCCTGCTCCCCCACTGGGGGCCCCGAAATCTAGACAATAGCGTCTGTGTTTGTCTGGCCTGGTTTGTTATGTGTCTTGAAGATTTGTGCAGTAGTCACGTCCAGTGAGTTGAGTCCCAATCGGTGAGTGGTCAATTCAGGTACACAGCCGTGGGGGCAGTGGGAACATTGGTGCTGCTAGGCGACGGACCCTGTTTTGCAGCCAAGCACGCAGTACCCCGCCCGAGGGTGGGGCCAGTTCGCCACCTGACCACTCAGCCACAGGGTCCGCTTGCTGCTCCCTTGAAGCAAGCGCCGAGATGAGAAATCTTGCGCTTCAGGTAAGTGAGGTCGTGGGCGGCATCAGGCGGCATAAGTGCGCAACAGCAGGTGGACGCCGCTAATGATTCTTCTCCGGAGCTCTTTGCCCAATTGGGCTGACCTGAGAGTTCAGCGGATGCTGCCAGGCAGCCACGCTCCTCTCTACCATTGCAGCTGTTCTGACAGCTAACTCCCAGGGCCACAGAATGCTCTGCAGGCCCTGCTTTTATAGACAGTTCTCATGTATTATTTATGAGCTAATTTAAATATTCATGATTCTTAGGTAAAGTTTTCAATCAGGTCCGACTGGGCCTGGAAGCTTCCAGAAAACTGGAACCCCACCCAATCAGGAGCCTTCATTCAAATACGTGCTTATGAATTATTCATGGATTCAGGTTGCCGGGGAAACCAACTGACCCAAAGGGATGATAAAAATCCCTGACGTGTATGACAGCCTGTATTTCACAAGCTATTAACTTTTACCATTACCTTTGTACTTAGTCTGGTTAACTTGTGCTTGACTAAAACACATCTTGCAGGAAAGCATCCAGTCTTGTTCTGAAAATTTCAAGAGATGGAGATGGATGGCTCTTTCTCTCTCCTCCACTTTGTAGCCTGCACAGCATGCAAAGCTAAAATAGATTTTGGGCTGAATCTGTCCCTCTGTGTTGGTATGAAATTCTGCCTATGGACAAGGACAATCTACCTCACCGTTAAAATATCTGTGCCTTATTACTGACTTGATTATAAAAGAACAAGCAGTCCTGTAGCACCTTAAAGACTAACAATTTTATTTATTAGGCAATGAGCTGAGCCCCAGCTGAGACGGCGGGAGCGGAAGAGTCCCAGTTCTGGGACTTGTCCCACCGATATGAGTATGATGGGGCTGGTGTCCTCTATGGCCTCACCCTGTCCCAGCCAGGGTACCCCACACACACGCTGTGCTGTCCCTCAGGCCCAAGTACTATGAGGAAGAGGAGCTGGAGGGCACTGAGGAGGAGTATGGTGAGTGCAGCAGCTGGGCCCGGGACTCAGATGAGGATACTGAGGATGCTAGTGAAACTGACTTGGCAAATCATGATGAAGAGAACTATGTAGAAATGAAAGGACAGGTGTATCAGGACCCACTGGCATCTTCTAAGAGGCAGTTACAGCTACTGCAGGAAGCTGTAGAATTAGAAGAGAAGATGGCAGAGAATGAAAAGCTAACAATGGAGCTAACAGGAGACTCCATGGAAGTGAAGCCTATCATGACAAGGAAATTGAGAAGGAGGCCAAATGACCCTATTCTGATTCCAGATAAGAGCAGAAAACTTGCCCATTCCCAGTTAAATTATCTGCTGACATATGAACAGATAACGGGCAACCTGAGAACACTGAATAAGCTTAAATCACCCAAGAGACCAGTGTCGTCTCCGTCTCCAGAACACCTGCCAACTACACCAGCACAGCAATTTCAGGATCAAAGATGGCAAACTCTTCTATGATAAGACATGGTGCCACAAGAGCCAAGCTATTTACCGGGAGCTAGAAGAGAACATGAAGATCAGCTGTGTCATCAGCTCTGTAGAAGCCAATGAGATCTGGGTGAGGAAGAGCAGTGACAGCACAAAAATGAGGCTCTATTTAGGACAGCGATAGTGAGGGATTTTTGTGATCTGCTGATAATCAGCTGCATGACTGTCCTTTCTTTCTTGACCTTTTCTTTAAAAGAACCATCTTACAGGGAATAGCCTTCTAGCTGCCCAGCTGTAGCAGCAGAGAATTCTGTTATGGCCTCCTGAGAGACAGGTTGTGGTTTGCCCCTTCATCCCAATAGTCCTCAAGTCTAGGGACACATGCATTTTCCTGGAGCCCTGGACTACTTCTGGACTTTGCCATACAGCTTCTCTGATCTTGTTTACATATTTCAGGAGACTATATTTAAGAGGATTCTGCATAATATTCTCTCATTGTTATATTTTTTGTCCTGTGAAGCATGTGTGCACAATGAAAACAACATAAGTTTTGAAGCAAGGGCAGGGGACAGCTATTTTCCTTGTCACAAGCTAGCTCTGGTTTTTCTGCAAAGCTTGGGGGCAGAACAAGGAGAAGAGTAATCCAACTAGCTTCCATACCTTTTTAAATGTCCAGTTGCTGTTTGTGAAATGTGATGCATTTGTTTCTGTTTATAGTTTAATCTGTGGGTCTCTTCTTGTGCTATCTGTGCCTTTTTTTGTGTGGAGAAGGATCGCCATTGTATCTGTGGTTCCCCCTTTGAGGGCCAGTCCTGTGGTTTAAGTCTGCAATACACAGACATCACTCTCACTGCCTTCAGTGGGAGCTGCACTAGCCTGAGGACATCTGGATCACATCCTAAGGGAATTATTTTTGTACGGGAATTCTACTTTCTTCCACTGGCTGGCAGTAAATCTGTGATATGGTTCAGTTTCCAGAACGTATTGGCAGAGGAGGTAGGGAGAAAATAAAATGGAAAAAATTTTCTGTGACAGGAAAGGCACTTTAATAGTGGTGCAGCATCAACAGGGATTATGAGAGAACACTCTCGTAGGCTCTGATCTCATCACTGTGGCCTCAGTGGGATTTTGCATGAGTGTAGGCATCTATCACCCCAGATTAATTTTCTGGTTGGTGCCTAATTGAGCTGCATTGCATACTAGCATATGCAACGGTACCAAATTAGGAAAAGGCTAATTTATTGATGTTGATGCTAATTTGCCACCAAATTTGGTGGGTTCCCTAATCTGTTATATCAAGAGGTCCCAACATTTTCATTTGTTTTCAAACCGTTTTTATTGCCAGCTCTTGTCATTTTTCTCTAACTCTCTCTCTCCCCTTTTCTTTCTGTATCTCTGGCCTCAATCTTCATTTCCTCTCTCTCTTTCTGACACATTCCTCAAACGGACAATGGGTTTCATTTTGAATAACATCAAGGATTTCCTTGTGAAAACAATGGTGTTTAAAACATGTAATATCTGAAAGGACAGTACGGACACATCGTACATAGTACAAAAATTTTACTCCAGCTTCTGGAAGAAAACAACATTAGCTCACACAGGAGATTTCTGTTTCTTGCAGTCCTGCATGCCATATGGTTGACAGTAAGGCATAGTTCCTCTGTTGACAAGCAAACATCAGAAAGGCAGATGTTGTCAGTCCAACCCACTGAAATCTGGCTGCCAACTTCATTAAAATCCTCTGCCTAGTTAAAACAAAACAAAAAGAAAAAAATGCCTAAAGATATTTTTAAATCAAATATGACTTGCTAAAAGATTTCAGAGTGTTCTCATTCTCAAGAATCAACTGAATGTTTAGAAGACACTCATAGGGTTTGTGTTGGCAAAAGTGCATAGTACAAGGATTCCAAACTATAATTCTGGCCACAGTAGACATATCTCACTAGAGCAATATAAATTAGTGAGACCAAATTATTACCCACTAACATCTGTGCAGCAGCTTGGGATGTGTGGGTATGGCTGTGGGTGTATATAAAAATATAGAATGGCTTATTGAATAGCAGGGACTGTAAAAGGCATGGGAAGAAGAAAATGACATGATCCCAACCAGAACAGTGTTAGAATGTTCCATAGTCTGTCTGTATCTTAATGCTATTTTTTAACATATTAATATATGCATCGCATTGTATTTAGTAAATCATTATGACTGTGCCTTTTCTTTAATGATATCAAGGCATTTTACTAATATTAATTAGTTGCCTTTTCATACCACGGTCAGGTAAAGCCTTAGGCTGTATTTACACAAGAGGCTTTTCCTGGCAAAACTGGGCTTTTGTGGGGAAAAACCGCAAAGTGTCTATATGCAAAATGTGCTTTGTTGACAGCTTGTCGACAAAACCCAGCACATCTGCTGGCAGTGTTATACCTCTCCCTGTTCAGGTACAATGCCTCTCTCAGCAGTGTTCTGTCAACAAAATCACTGTGAAGACGCTCTGGGGCTATTTTGTCAACAGAGGGGGTTTCTGGTTCCACGGGCAGCCCTGTTTGCAGAACTTCTGGTCAGCCATCCTGTTGGGATAGGAAGGGGCGATCTAGTTGCTCTCTGTTGACAGAGTGGATTACTCTTTTGATCTGCTTTTATGTGTAAACACAATCTTGCTCACAGAAGTTTTGCCAGGAAGTCCCTTCTCATAGTGACTTCTGTTGACAGAGGCTTCTTGTGTAGATGTAGCCTTAGTGTTTCTGTTTCACAGAACAGTAAACTTAAACATAGAATTGAAGACTACTGTTTCCAGTCCCAGGTGTCTAAATATGAGTACCAAAATCTATAGTTGGGTTTCACTGGAACTGGCAGGCTGCTCAAGAGCCCCATATTTCATCTCAAAGTATTTTTGTGCCCGCAGACCAGTCCTTTCAGTGCAATGTCAAAAAACATGGGAGAGAGTTGGGCCTCCATCCACAACATCCTCTTTTCCCCTCTTCTATAGAGAAAGAAACAGGGCCAGCACGCACATGGAACTTGGTTCATGTGGGCAGAGCTTTCACCCTTGGTACATACCCAGATAGGACCCACAGCAGCACCACTCCAATGGAGCTGTGCAACCAGGGACTCCACTTGGTTGTAGTCAGCCCCAGGATCACTTGGTGGGAACTCTCTATGAAAACGATAATGCAGCACTGAGCATTCCCTGCCCTGCCCCCAACCCACACAGTTGGCCCCTGCTCCTTTGGAAGGGACCCAACAGGTGCAGAGAATTGGAGACTGTGCCACTGGGGCAGCTAAGACTCCTTTCCATAGCATAGGTGGAAAATCTGCACCAACAGGATGGTCTGGTGAATTTAGGCCTATGAATTTAGACATCTACGTTTGTATGCCCACATTATGAAATTTTGGCCCCCTCTCTAGCCTTATTCTTGTATTAGGAAGGGTGTGTATTTTAATGTTGGTCCACTTATTGCTGATTAGGCCTAAAAGTAAACAATGCATACAGTAAAGGAACAGTCTGTAGGGCTGGGTCTTTATTCATTTTCACCAGTAGCCTTCTAGCAGTGACTATGAGAGGAGAATGAGACTCTCCTTTTTATGGAAAGCATCTATTTTAGATACTTATATGGAGTTCCTCACAGGCTTTAAATTGTACCCAGAGAGGTAGGAAAGTGTACTGATCCCTTTTCCCCCTAATGATGAACTAGAATACAGAAAGACCAAATGCTTTGCCCCAGGTCACACAAGAAGCCTTGAACAGAGTCAGGATTTGAACATCAGCCTCCTGAGTTTTAAGCCAGCACCCTAATCATTGAGTCATTAGTGACAGTTTAGGAATGCTAGTTTGATTTTATCAACTGTTTGCATCCTACCTCTTGTGTTGAGGATGAGGGAAACTTAACAGGTGTGTGTGGCCTTCAACAGGCCAGTCATTAAAACTTATCACCTCCTGAATTGATCTAACCCATAAATAAATAACAGAGCAGTTTGCAACCTTGCTGAAACTAGTTCTGCGCAGGCTGTTTGGAGGGAGCCCAGGTTTGGAGTAGTGGCATTTCCTCAGACCAAGGCAAAGGACTAAGGTGTTGATGCTACCTTTTTGAAACTTCAGAGACTTAGACAAGAAAGTGGAAAAAACTTTCATAGCCATGGGGACCTATTTAATTGCATGACTAGGTGAAGAAATAGGAAATGAACCCAGAGGAGAGAGACTTAGATTCAGGGAAGAAGATGCATGCAAGAAGGGGATTTCTAGAGAGTGATTCTTAACCAAGGGCACATGAATGTCTGGGGTATGCAGAGTTATTTCAGGAGATACATCAACTCTAAATACTTGACTAGTTTTGCAACAGGCTACATTTTAAAAAATTAGCATAGTCAGTACAAACTAAAATGTCATTCAACGACCTGTTTATATTGATCTGTGTACAAAATGTAAGTACAGTGTTTATATTCCAATTGATTGACTTTCTATGATCAAATGGAAAAGTAAGCAGTTTTCAGTGATGGTGCTATGACAAGGGGGTTTTTTATGATTTTCATGTCTTTTTGTAAGCAAGTCATTTTTAAGTAAGATGAAATATGTGTGTATGCAAATCAAATCAGGTCTTTAGTTGTCTACAAATGTTGAAGGACACTAGTCTAGAGGACTCTGATGTGAACACAAAGAACTCCTCAGAGTGGTGAGGATACTGAGGCAGGGAAAGGCATGGAGGCATTTATTATTTTGTCTAGATCTTCAGGTTTCTTTGGCTAGCTAAAGTGAAGAGTGATTGGTATTTTGGGAGGGTACAAAGCTTGTGTTTCCATTTGCTTCCGCTGTCAGATGTCTCTGAAAAGCTGAACTGTAAACCCAGAGTACTCCCAAGGGTAATGCTCTGGAAAAGCGTATGCTTAAGCTTATGGGGAGTCAGCAGCCTGCCAACCATGCTCTAGAGTCTGGTGATTCAAAAGGGTCTGGGACTCCCAGACACCAACAAGCTACAGTAGCACTGATGGCACCTGGAGCTCCAGACCCTTTAAATCACCACAGGGCACCATGCTGTGGGTAGCTCTGAGGGCTGGAGGGTGTCATGTTCCACGATTGCTTCAGGCTGTTGGCTCCTCTGTCAGTCAGAGCTGTTATTGGGACCTAGCGTAGCTGGGCTGCAGTCTCCCACTTCCATGAAGGTTAACAGAGAGACAGTGCTAGGAGTTCTGCTAGAACAGCCAAAGTGGCATAATCAATGCAGGCCAATGGTCATACATGGTTTTAGTATGGTGAGACCCAAACATAGCAGCCTGGTGAGTCCAGCTGGAGAAACTCAACCAAAGCGCTGTGACAATATACAGAGGCTCTTTATATAATGCATTTTGATAAATGGTGTATAACTATTGTCACTTGTAAAATGAGATATTGAACCTGCATGGTATTTTAGTACTCCTCGTGTAAGCCAACTGACTCCTAATGTAAGCCAGCTTACTGATTCCATCATTTTAACATTCATTGGCACAAGCTTTTATGGCAGTAGATGCTGCTTTCATTTTTCATATCTTATTTTATTTGTTGGGAGGGTGCCTAGGTTACTGTTAGTCTAGCTACTGAAGGCTATTCTAAGGGATGTTGAGCAATCCATATACATTATGTTAAAGGAAAACCCTGGTATATATTTTCAAGGGTGCCTAAAACAAGGATATGCACCCATTTGTTAGGTTTGGATATCTAAACACATAAATAACACTTTCTATGTTAATCTGCAGAAGAACAATGGACTGGTTCCCAGCTGGTGTAAATTGGCAAAGTTCAATATCTTCCTGCTGCAATTTTTGGGTGGGGTACAAATTTTTCTTACTAAGAACATTGAAATATATATTTTGCATTTCAAAGATATTAGACAGAATCCAATATGTCATCAACTCATTTAATTTTCTTCCAAGTTTCAGACTGATAGACAAGAGATCAGCAATTGACAGGAGCACAAATTAAACACACTAAAGCAACCAATTTTCCAGGATGGAGGGAGGCAGATGTGTCTATTTCGCATCCTTTATTGTAAAATATTGGCAATTGTTTGCCTTCTCACACAGTACATTGTCTAAAGCTGGGGAGGGCAATATACAGCCCATGGGCCATATCTGGCCAGACATGCCTTTTAATCTGGCCTATTCCTGAGTTCAGAGCAGTGCTGTTCAAAGCCTTCCTGCTCCCTGTGGCCCTCTGTGTTGTGGAGGTTGGGGGGTGCTGCCCCTACCCCAAGCAAAATCCCTCAGCTCCCATTGACCAGTTTATGGCCAATAGGAACTGAGAGATTTTGCTGGGGATGAGGAAAATGCAGCACAATTTCTCAGCTCTCATTGGCTGGAAGATTTTGCTAGGGGCAGGGCAGCATGCAAAGACTCCCCCACAGCATGGAGAACCACATGGAGAGGTTTAGGGCTGCTAGCAAGTCTGAAAGTTTGCCCGAGTGCTGCTGGCCAGGGGTAGGTTCAGTACATGTCTCCCATCCAGAGACTGCTTCTTGCACAGCTCTCACGTCCTCAGCCTCAACTCCCTCCCAGATCCTGCATCCCCTCCTTCTTCTCTTCCCTAGGATAGAATCCTCGCACCAGAGCCTACACCAATACCGTCTCCCAGACACTGCAGCCCAACCTCTTGCCTCAGGTCACTACCCAAACCCGCTGCATCTCCTTTCCCCCACCTCTGCCAACTGAACTTGCTTGTTATATTAGTATGCTCCAGATACCAAGTTATCCTTGTATTACTAAGTGCAGAGACAAAAAGAGGAATGGGTTTTCCTCTGCTAACCTGCTTCAGGTCAGGTGCCAAACAGCAGACAACTCCCTCCCAGACTCTGTACCCAGTCCTACACTCCTCCTCAAGGTCAGAATCTTTGCCTGAACTCATACCCCCTCCCCAGTCTCCTGCTCCAGGTCACACCACTTCCTTCATCCAAACTCCATCTCAGACACCCCACTCTGTCCTGCACCCAGTCCTTTACCTTATGCTCCCTACTGCACTCAACCTCATTTCCAAACCGTACATACCCTCCATAGAAAAGTGCAGCCCTTAACCACTTACCAAATCATGGAGTGCCCTCCCCATCAAAAATTATTGCCCACCCCAGGTCCAAAAGGTTGATTATTAGATAATTATATAATCCTTTACCGTACCATAATATGTACAAATGCTAGGCCTTCTTTTGATCAAAGGATGCTTTCCACCCTTGTGTAGTGGTCCTGTGTTGCAATTTATTCTGGAGGCTTATGATTTACACAGAACCTTTTGTTTCTCCTACATATCTGTTCCCAATGCCAATTGAACTTGCTTCTTGTACTCTTATGCTCCAGATACCAAGTTGCACCCTTTTTCTAGTAAGTACAGAGACAGAAAGAGGAGTGAAATTGTCACTGCTAGCATGCTTCAGGCTAGGTGACAAACAGCAGACAGAAATAAGTTCAAGAACACTTTTTCCATATTTTAAATAAAGCCAGGTAAGTGGTGGTAACCATACCTGCTTAACTTTGTAAAGCAAGTAGACAAGCTAGATGGTCAGTCAATAGGCTGCCCTGGCCAAAAAATGCTGCACTGGTTATTGTTTGAAAGACTGATTAAATGATATGGTTAAAACACCTTGCCCATAACTTTTCCACAACTAGTTCTAGAGACCTTAATAGAACATGATAGAACAATTGCATGAATCTATTCTATTAATTTTAAAGAATTACAATCTATCCTAAATATTTATATTAAAAAGCAACATGCTATTGAGAATTTACCACTGCAAGTGGTATAACTTTTGATCCAGCATTCAAAAAAGATCATGAGTCAGCTACCCAAAAGTCATGAAGTTGGCATAAAAACAACTTTTTTTTTTTAGTCATTTTTCTGCAGCCACAGGGGTTACAAGTTTTGTGGGGTGGGGTTTTCCCTCTTCATGTAAACTAAGGTTGTCATGTAATCACAGGGTTCCAGGGCTAAGGCTTTACGGAAAAAAATACTAAATGCCATGTGACTGTTAATCTTGTGCAGTTGAAGCATTTCTAAAGCAACTGACCCCTGTATCATCTTGGGTTTGTTCACAGTAAAATAACATAGAGAATTCTACCCAGGTCCAACATCTGCTTTTTTTTTTCTTTTCTTAGTAAAATCTACCTCTTAAACCCTCTACTGCCAGGAGTTTTGTATTGTGGCAGGAATGTCTTAGAGGAAAACACATCCTGATCAGTGTTCTACAGGTTAAGATCCTGACTCAGGAGCTTGCATCATCCACTCATGCATTACTCCACTAACAACGCTGATGAAACCCCAAGACACAGATGTTGGCTGTGGTGTAACTTTGCTGGTATGGCTCTAATGGAGCAGGTGCAGCAACAAGGAGCTCGGGAGCTGATGCAGAGGGTCTATTCATTCTCCTCCTGAGCCTCACTGGACAGTCCCAGTTTTGTCCAGATTTAAAGCGTTCTAGAGAGTTGGGAGTTTCACCTTCAGTTTTTAATATGAGCGGATTCCAAGCTAACCATTTTTAAGGTCACGCCCTACTTCTTTACAGCCTTTCACCCAACATCAGAATTTCAAGAGAAGTTTTGCTATGTTTTGCCACTACTCTTATGACTTATTACTTGTTTTACACTAGCAGCAAAGAAAGACTTTTGCAAATGGGTAGTATTTCCAAACAGTTATCACACAGTGCTGTTGGAGGGGCCCCAGCTCTCCCTCTACAGGCAGAGTACAGATATTGGGTACCAGTTGGCAAATGCTGAATTTTAATATTGTGTCTACAGCACTTCATTTAATTACTGCAAGGTGACAGTGCAGTGAGATAAGCATAGTCTCGACAAGCAGACATCTGCCTTCAGAGTTTAGTTAACAGGCTGGCTGTTTTGGAATTCAAGAAAAGTCCACTCTGTCAGGAAGAATTTCAATAAAAAATTAAATGGGTTTGCATACTGCTCTGCATGACAGATTTTTCTGTTAGCCTTCAAGGTCTGCATGATCTAACTAAGCATGTGGAAGTAGGGTACATGTTTCTGAGTGCCATAATATTTGTTTTTATTGTGGAGGACTATGAAATATAAGTAACAGATCCCTTTATCCTATTTCCCCAAACTGTTTTTTTAATCTATTAAATATTTTTATGAGTTTTTATAATATTGGGCAGTTTACTTTTTTGGGGTGCATTTTCCAATTAGATTTCCTCTCTGAACAAATGTTCTCTCTGGCTATCTTCTTCCCTCAGGGGAACAAATGTAGTCTGGAAAGTAGGCTCTGCAATTATAACTTGACTGGAAAGTAACTGCAGCTGAAATTGTGTTGCATTTTTCTTTTCTCTTTCAGATGAAGTTCAATTAGTACTCTGCTTACTTCTTTTCACTCAATGTTTCCACACAACATTATTGTTAAGCAACATATGCTTCCACTGAACTCATCATTTAAATATGCAGTTGAAACAGTCAGCTCTGTTCCACTGACAGAAAACATCAGAGCAGCAAAGCACAGTATTTTATGTGGTAAGAGTAACAGTATCTCAGCTAATAAAATGGCTGTCATTGTTCCCGCTGTGCAGATAAGAAAGCCAAGGGCTTGGGGATGCCCTTTGGTGGCAAGCCAGTTTGCTGCAATTATCCTAAGATGGAGCACTTCTGTGCTTTCATTGATTAAGCATTTTGGACTTAACTAAGGAAATTTTATTGGATTTCACAACAGCGTTGTTAACACCCCAGTAGGCATAAACAAAAACATTTAAAGTACAACTGGGGAAACAATGGCCTTATTTAGTCTCCCTTGGATGTCCTTGCCATATTCCCTTATTTGACTCATATGTGGGATATAAACAATTTAAATTTTAAGGTTTTTGTATTGACCTTTTTATCACTTGGCTTAAAGCAGCGTCTGAAATAAAAATGAGATGCTTTCGAGACTTCAGTGGCTTGTCACACTAGGCTGTGTTTATACATAAAACAACACAATGATATAGCCTTTGGCTAAACAGGCACTAAAGAAATGTGCAGCTCCTCAAGAGAATCATGATGATCTTACAGCTTGAAGATGACCTAAAACAGGGCTAATTTTCAGATCTTTTTTCTTTGTTCTTTCCTGTGTCTTCACCTAGGAAATTACAGTGAGCTGAGATTCTGTGCCTTGTCTCTGAAGTGCAGCAGCATAGAACTCGCAGGTTGGGAGGAAGGGGACATAACTTGCTTTAAACTACCTGTGCAATTTCTTGATCCAGGGCTGCTTTGAGAACTGGAGAGGCCTCCTCCGTAACTTATAAAGTCCTTGGTTCCTTTGTAAGTTACAGCATCATCCCTGAGTCATAGTGCTATTTGGAATTCCTACAGAGTGATGTGTCATGGTCTTATCTTTAACGTGTCCCTCCTAACTCCTGCTCTGGATCACTCTCTAGAAGGGCTTGCAGAAGGGCTTTAGAAGCCAGTTCCTCTGGCCTTTCAGGATCCCTTTATGCCTTTCTGGACCTTTCATGGGGCACAAAGGAGTGAGCACATAGTTAAGAATTTTAACTCTCAAATTTTAGCATGACTTACCAGGCCATGGATTCATTTAATTTGGTGTTCTAATGCTGGTAGTGGCCAATACATCTGAGAAGAAACTGATCAACACATCCTGGTTTTTGTTCAGGCTGGAAATGGTACTGTGAAAGCCCCACCAAAGCTCACACAGCATGAGATTTGGTGTTGGGTATTTTTTGCCAGTAGAGCTAATAATGCCACCAACAGAGAATGAGGCCTGGTTCAGTAGGCATGGGAATTGACAGCCCCTGCCCTGGAGAGTTTATATTCAACAGGACAGGGGAAAGGAACATAATCTGTGTGTAGAGAAATCAATGTGATAAACATTCAGTTCCGAGACACTTCTGGGGGATGGCAAGAGGGAGAGAGGTTGAATCTGGTTGAGATAAGCTAAATAAAAATACAAGGGAAGAGGGAGTGGAAAGGAAAAGAGGAAAGGTGAAAAGGGAAAGAAAGATGTGGAGGGGGAGACACATGTGGAGTGACCTGAGAGGAAAAGACTGAGGGAAAGAAAGAGAGGGTTGGATCAAATAGCCAATCAAAACAGGCGAAATAATGCTATACTACTTCTTGATAACTTCTTATGGAAATGAGTTCTAGGTTATGGGGCAGATATTATCAGTTTTAGCTATAACCATAATAATTTTGAATACCTTCCCTGACTACTTTACATTCTACATGATGGTAATTTTTTTTAAATATTTCCTCAGATCTGTTTTCCTCTACCTCTGCCCAAATTATTCTGTTGCGCCTTTTTAATTTCTTTCTTTCTAAAGGGGAAGTCACCCAAACTCAAAAGATGTGTGGGGAAAAAATGTCATCAAATTGTATTTTGAATTTTGGTAAATTAACTCCTAATTAAAGATTGAAATAGGAGTTTGTCAAAACCCAGTCAAATTAATGGATGCAGAGTCTTGTTTCTTTACAGGAGCAACATACATAGTACAGTAAACTCTTTTATATCTGGCATCTATTATCTGGAACTCTCAAATAACCAGCATTTTAACCATAAGTAAATGTTAGTTGTTTTCCAAAGTACAGTATAGTGAAAGTAAATACAAATAAATACAGAAAATACATTATAAGGTTACAATGTACAATACCACAATTGTTGGTAAATAAAGTACTCTGCATACATTTTTATTTGTTTCTTAATATCTAATCTTGTTTTTCTTTAGTGGTATGCATTGTTAGGTACACCTCTCTACTATCCAGAATATTTGACTATCCGGCAATCTCTCGGTCCCAGGGCTGCTGAAAGAGTTTACTGTAACAGCTATAAGTGCTCAGTAAGAAGGGGGCTGGACACTGTAAGGAGACAGCTCTAGGAACTCAAGTGTTTCAGTGTGTTGTCTGTTATGTGCAAGGCAAGGTTTTGAACTGTGGAGTCCTGAAGAGTTTGTAGGCTAGGCCAACTGCCACAAGCCAGTGTGTTACAGAGCTGTCATTCAGCCAGCAGTAGCAAATCTCTCACTAAGACTGAGAAGGGTAACACAGTAACTCACAATACTAGGAACTTCAGCAGGTTGTCACATGGCAGACCCTTTGGGGAAAATTCAGGTTTGGGAGGGTATTGGGATCACCCTGCAAAAGTAAGTGTGTGTTGGAAGTCAGGATGAGACTTGCATATTTGTAGGCTGGCTTTTGGTATCAGGTCTTTGAGCCACAGGCAGTGACACAACTTGTCTGAGTTGAACCCTGAGGTGTCACATTGAGTTTCAGATGGGTAGCCATGTTAGTCTATATCCACAAAAACAACAAGAAGTCCTATGGCACCTTATAGACCAACAGATTTATTGGAGCATAAGCTTTTGTGGGCAAAGATCCCCTTAGTCACGAGCATGTAGTCATAGTTTCAGCTGTATTCCCCATTACATGTTTACAAGCAAGCAGATGCTCTCAAGCAAGCAGATGCTGTCAAAATTAGATAAACGTAGGACTGGAAGGGACCTCAGTAAGTATAGTCCAGGCCCATGAAATGAGATAGGACTAAGTTTTATCCATACCACTGATGTTCAGATGGAGGACTGGGTTCTGTGTTTGGCTCTTTAATGTATCTTCTGTGGCTCTTTGGCATACGAGATTAAAGCACTATGTGATTTAATTATTAACTAATCTAAGTTATCAACAAAACAGGAAGCTTTTACTATGTTATTTTAGAGCAGAGACTTCACTGACCCCAGATGAGGTTTCACTGTCTCTGGGTACCTAGAGGCACTGAAACCTCATCTGGGGTCAGTGAAGTCTCTGTTCTACATTATGAACCATTTTAGAATACTTCATTTTGACTCCTGAACCACTGAGATCTGAGTATCACTGATCTAGGCCTACCCTAACTGATGTTGTCCATCCTTTTCTCAAAAATGTCCAACACTAGAGATTCCACAACTTCCCAGGTAATTTGTTCCCATACTTAACTACCCTGACAGGAACCTTTTCCTAATCTAATCTACATCTCCCTTACAATTTGAGTCCATTGCTTCTTGTCCTGTCCTCAAAGGTGAAGAGCAAAGTATCACCTTCCTCTTTATAACAGTTTTCCCAGGCTTGAAGATCGTTATCATGTCCTTCTTCCTCTTCTCCAGAATAAACAAACTTAATTTTGAAGTCTCTCCTTGTAGTTCATGTTTTCTTAACTTTTAATTAACACACTCTACCCTTGGGGTTCAAGCTTTGAGACTCCTCTGTATTGAAAATAGGCACAAAAGGATGGCTGAAACCCAGCTCACCAAGCTATGTGGTATGAAAGCACATTGGGGCTGCCAGTATTACACAACTGTAAAGCTGTGCATGAAGTGGGGTGTTAAAAAGAAAGTTGTTCTGTAAAGTTGTCAGTTTTTGATACTGACCAAATATGTCAATAGTGGGGGAAAAAGTATTGTAACTTCATAGTTGGGAAGCCATGGTTTTTAATTCAGTCTAGCAACTTAAACTGAAACCCAATCTGCTAACCCAAGAAAGCTGAGTTGCCAGGTCTTTGCTGTTATTTTTAGCTTGGCTCAGCTAACCTGCCTTATTTTTTTAAACTGTGGATATACACCATGGCTACGTCTACACGTGCACCCAACTTCGAAATAGCTTATTTCGATGTTGCGACATCGAAATAGGCTATTTCGATGAATAACGTCTACACGTCCTCCAGGGCTGGCAACGTCGATGTTCAACTTCGACGTTGCTCAGCCCAACATCGAAATAGGCACAGCGAGGGAACGTCTACACGCCAAAGTAGCACACATCGAAATAAGGGAGCCAGGCACAGCTGCAGACAGGGTCACGGGGCGGACTCAACAGCAAGTCGCTCCCTTAAAGGGCCCCTCCCAGACACACTTTCATTAAACAGTGCAAGATACACAGAGCCAACAACTAGTTGCAGACCCTGTATATGCAGCACGGACCCCCAGCTGCAGCAGCAGCAGCCAGAAGCCCTGGGCTAAGGGCTGCTGCCCACGGTGACCACAGAGCCCCGCAAGGGCTGGAGAGAGAGTATCTCTCAACCCCCCAGCTGATGGCCGCCATGGAGGACCCCGCTATTTCGATGTTGCGGGACGCGGATCGTCTACACGTCCCTACTTCGATGTTGAACGTCGAAGTAGGGCGCTATTCCCATCCCCTCATGGGGTTAGCGACTTCGACGTCTCGCCGCCTAACGTCGATTTCAACTTCGAAATAGCGCCCAACACGTGTAGACGTGACGGGCGCTATTTCGAAGTTACTGCCGCTACTTCAAAGTAGCGTGCATGTGTAGACGCAGCTCATGAGTCCTAATGCAGAGGCAAGAGAGCTGGTAATTAGGCAGATTTAAAGGTGTCCAGCCTGAGGTTTCTATGCAAGAGAGTTAGTTGTCTGCATACTATTTTTTCTACTTCTGCTCTAGAAAACTAAATGTGTTCATTTTGCAAACAAATTGCACTAAGCAACTATGTGGCTCCAAGTCATCGAGTCCCATTCCACTCAGGAAACTGACTTCTGAGAATCTGAAAACCTGCTATTCCTTGGCAGAGGTGACTGATTCTCCCTCTTCTCCCTTGTGTGATTCCATTTAGTCCGAATGCTTAGCAGAGAAAAGGAGAAGATAACCAAATCCTATCTTTTTTATGGTGACCTATTTTTTTTACCAGAAGGATATGTTATAAGGGTCCATGTCTAGGAACATGACTGTCAGTAAAATACACACTCCTTATTTAAGAGGATTTTCACCAAGGGATTGTGTACTTACTGCATTTACACTAGCTAGAAATACTTACAATAGCTATTACAGTTGAAGTTATTAGCTGAAGTATGGCTGGGATGTTTTCCCTCTGGACAGAATACCTCAGTCTCGTTGTCTCCTCCTAGGTCTCAGCTTGCCAAACCGTACATAATATCTTCCGTTTTGGAGACTGGAACTTTTCCAAAAAGTAATGGCTTTTCTCAATTATAGATTGAAATGGTTTCCTTTTGTGAGTTAGTCCGTTATCAAATAATGAAGCTACTGAATTCTGGAGCATTTAAACAAGTAATATGGAAAGTATTCTGTTTATCACTAAGTCACATTAATGCTAAGGGAGTACTTGTATAGCTTTATGGTTCACATGTAGTCAGAAGAGAAAAATGAAGCAGAAGAACTTAAAGAAAAAAATGCCCACTTTATCATAATATCAAATTGTCTGTTCACTATGGGTTGGTTTTCCTTTAATAACTCAGTCTTAATAACAGAGGAGACAGTGGCATAGCTCAGTATCTCTCATCAAGTCACAGATTAAGGAAAGATTGGCCATTAGATCATCCACTCTGACCTCCTGTGTATCACAGGCCATAGAATTTCATCCAGTTACCTCTGTGTTGAGCCCCATAACTTGTGTCTGAGTAAAGCATACTTCAATCTGTGATACCCAGATTAGGTCTCTAGAAAGGACTTTTCTCCACTGGGAAGATAATTAGTCCTGGGTATTAGAAATCAATGAATCGTGCTCCACACAAAACAAATATCTTCTCCAGAAGGCCCTTCTTTAAGGACTTATGTTTTATTTGAACCATTACTTGCATCAAATTAATTTTTAGCACATTTTTATTCTATTTTATTACCAGAATGGAGGGTGTAGACAGATACGCAAAATCAGGAACAAACTTATTGAATTTAGTTATAATAGTTTAGGAGTTCACTATATTAAACCTCAAAAGTTTGTTTTATTGTGGGATTGTATATAACATCTCGAGAGGGAAGATGTGATTAATGTGGACCCTGGGAAGTGTTATGAGCTTCAGTGGGCCATTTGAAACAATAGGTAACAAGAATCAACTTTTAAAGTGAAGTGGGTTTCTCAGGAAATCTTTAAAGGGAGGTGTACATGAAGGTGCTCCTGTGAGCAATGCAAGAACTCAACCATCTGAAATTTCATCCTGAGGAGGGGGCCTATACCAAAGTGAAAGTAGACCAGTATGGGGGTGCTATGGTACACTGATCAGAAATGGCTGCCATTACCAGCCCATACACTGCTTATATTAAAGCACTGCCATGTCAGTGCTGCCAGGACCACTGACAGAGTGGGAACAAAAGGAACAGCTGCTCTGGGACTCCTGGCCATCACAGTAGTAACAGAATACCACTGGCAATCACTTACAGCCCCCAACTAAAACCTCTGCAGCACGTAATCAGTCATCTACAACCCATCCTAGACAATGATCCCTCACTCTCACAGCCCTTGAGCCACAGGCCAGTCCTTGACAACAGACAGCCCACCAACCTGAAACAAATTCTTACCAGCAACTATGCACCACAACACAGTAACTGTAATTCGGGAATCAGTCTGTACAACAAACCTCAGTGCAACTCTGCCCACATAGCTACACCAGCGACACCATCACAGAACCTAACCACATCAATCCACACCATCAGGGGCTCACTCCCCTGCACATCTACTAACGTAATATATGCCATCATGTGCCAGCAATGCCCCTTTGCCAAAAACATTGGCCAAACTGGACAGTCTCTACATCAAAGGATAAATGGACCCAAATCAGATAACAGGAGAGGTAACATACGAAAACGTGTGGGAGAACACTTCAATCTCCCCGGTCATTCCGTAGCAGATTTAAAAGTAGCCACCCTGAAACAAAGAAACTTCAAGAGCAGACTCCAAAGAGAAACTGCAGAGCTGCAATTCATTTGCAAATTTGACACCATCAGTCAAGGACTGAACAGAGACTGGGAATGGCTAGTCAACTACAACAGCAGTTTCTCCTCTCTTGGTGTTCACACCTCCACATCAGCTGCTGGAAGAGGGCCACATCCTCCCTGAATGAATTGACCTTGTCAGCTCTGGCCCTCCTCTTGACTGGGACTCCCACCTTTTCATGAGGCTTTATAATTAGACCTCTGGAATCTCCACTACATTGCAGCTGAAGAAGCAGGTCTTTGCCCATGAAAGCTTATGCTCCAAAATATCTTAGTCTGTAAGGTGCCACAGGACTTCTCATTTTTGTCACAGTAGTGGTGGCCAGGAAGGATTGGCTGTGGGAGTCTTCCCCCAGTTCTGCTCTTTTGCCAAGTGCCCCACCCTTTCCAGGAGCCCATGGGTGTCACCCCTCACCAATGACACTGCTCCCAGTTCAGGGCACACCAGTAAATCCTGGTGTCTACTTTCACCCCGAACCTATGTCTACAGGCCACTGTTGCATGAAGACCAGGTCAGGGGCCCAACGAGTATGCAGGAGTTGCTCTCAGATTTATGGTGTGCCTGTTTTGAGCCAAGGCAGTTATGAATTTGTAGCCTCAGGAAAACCCCTTTGTGGGGTTTGAAGAAATGACTTAAACCAAAGCCCTTATTAGAGTTGATGTGATCTCTGGCAAGCTTATTAGGATGGCTGTTAGTTCTTCTGTTTTACTATGTTTTCTCTGAACTGATTTCATCATAAGAATTAATGTGCTTGCATAGGGAAAGCTGAGTGGTAATTTATATCTGAGAGGAGTTACACTGTTTATCGCCTCTGAGGAGAAAAGTAAAGCAGGCCTGACTTGCTGGGGGCTTCACAACTGAAGCAGGGAATGTTGCAACCTGCAAATATGTCCTGATCAGGAGGGAGTAAAGTGTGAGTTTCCACCTAAAATAACAGTGGCTAGGAAACTGGAAGCCTGAGGGTGGGTGACCTTGGTAGACCACAGAGTGACCTACAAGTGCAGTTACCCTCATCGCTGAAAATGTTGTTATAAGAGATCTCAGTCTAAGAGCAAGTGTAAAAATTAACAGATACTTTATTTCAGATACCTTACAGCAAATTCTTCTTTTTTTTAAGTTGGCATTTTGGAAGGGAAATGTAAAACACTCAGATATATTAACATAGCGCATTGCCAGTTTTTAAGTGGAAGACAGAGAAATGAAGCTGGCGATCTGTTTTAATACTGATGGTACCAAATGGCTTGTATTACATATGCTGTTGTTTCTCAGAGCTGAGATTTCCTAAGATGACTGCTAAATTCATCAGAGAGAGGTAGCTGTGTTAGTCTGTATCGTCACACAAGAAAAAGCAGTCCTGTTGCACTTTAAAGATTAACAAAATAATTTAAAGACTAACATATGAATAAATTAAATAATTAAAGACTAATAAAATTATTTTCTTAGTCTTTAAAGTGCTACAGGACTGCCATTTTTTTGTTTTGTCAAATTCATCTTATATCATAAATTGGCAAACAAGTTTTTTCAGCAACGATGGAATTATTTTTCCACACAAAAATATGGTTAATCCTTTAAGCTGTGCAGACTAGACACAGTCAATCTCAGAGTATCACCTTAGAGAACAGAGCCACCTTGAAGCTGACATAGGGCTCTTCTACCCCTCCCTATTCATGCTGCCATTGCATGGAGCGTTGCTTGAGGAAAGGGGCTGTGGCAGGTCTACCAATATAGCAGGTGGTGGGGTACACAGCGGGCAGTTGCCCCCAAGCCCAGTATTTCAAAGGGGCCCGGTGCTCCATCCACTACTGCTGCTGAAGTAGCAGCAGCAATGACCAGAGCACTGTGCAGCTTTGAGGGGGCCAGGGCTGACTGCTCTAAGCCCCGCCCCTTCTGCCCTTGGCCCCATTTCTTCTAGGAGTGGGGAGCTGGGGCTCCCCTCCCACCTTGCTCTTGGCCCTGTGGCAGTTGTTGGTGCCGCTGGGCTGTGGTGAAGACTTCTGTGTGGCCTGCTGGCCTCTAACTGCATTTGCAGGCCCTTTGGAGCTTCTGGCAATTTCCATGTGTTAGTGGATCCCTCAGGCTGTTCTAACTTATGCTGAGGGTCCCATTAGGGTTGGAAGGTGTCTGGTTTTTGGCTGGAACACACAGATGAAAAGAGACACTGGTGGCTCCAGTCAGCACTTCAGGCTGGGCCATTAGGTCTGGTCAATGGTGCAGAGGCTAATGCAGGCTCTCTGCCTGCCTTGGTGCTGCACAGCTCCCAGAAGCTGGCTCCTGGGGCTAGGGGTCAGGGGGTTCTACATACTGACCCAGATGTGAACACCAGCTCTGTGGCTCTAGTTAGCCAGAAGCCATGACCAACGGGAGCTGCAGGCTTGGCACCCGTGGGCACAGGCAGCATGTAGAGCCCCCAGCCCAGAGGCCTAGGGGACAGACATGTCAGCTGCTTCTGGGAGCTGCCTGTGGTAAGTGCTACCCAGCTGGAGCTGTCGCCCTGAACTCCTTCCCACACCCCAATGTGCTGCCCAAATCCTAAGCCCTCTCCTGCATCCAAGACCCTTCCTCCTAGACCCTGAACTCCACACCCCTTTCTTCACCCCAGCACCCCCTGCCCCAGAACTCAGTCCCCTCACCCCTGGCCCAGTTGGAGCTTGCATCCCTTCCCATACTCCAAACCTCTCTTTTCCGGGTCCATTCTGGACCTACCCTCAGCTGGAACTTTCACACCCCAGCCCCCTGCATCAGCCCAGTGAAAGCTAGTGAGGGTTGGCAACAGTGAGCAACGGAGGGAGGGGGAATGCAGTGAGCAGGGGCAGGGCCTCTGGGAAGTGTTGCACAGGGCAAGCATGTTCGGTTTCATGTGATTAGAAAGTTGGCAACTGTAGGTCCAGTCCTGAGCACACGTGCACACATATGCACTGTAGTGATGCAACTGCATACATGGGTGGTGGGTGAAGACCCCTTCCACAGCCATCATGGTCTGAGGGGCCATACCCAGCTCTTGACCCCTTAGTTCCCCATCCTAAGGGGTGGTATGGGCCCACCCTTCCTGGCCAGCCACAGCAGCTGATGGATGGAAGGCTTCACAGCCTTCGTCCCAGCCCTGGCCCCACTCCCAGCCCTAGTCCTAGCCCTCCATGGGCAGTCAAACTATCATGGCCACATCCCCAGGCAGCAGAACAATCCCTGCCCTTCTGGCAGTGCTCTGGCCCTGATTCCAGCCCTCCCTGGGTGGCTGGGCTGCCATCATGGCTCTGGGTGGCTGGGAAGCTGTGCCAGTCCCAGCCATCCTCAGCAGCTGGACTGCATCACCACAATCCAAGCTCTTCCTGGGCAGCTGGGCAGTTTTAGAAAGGCAGTGCTTTCCCTTGCCTTCATTATAGACTGCATGCAACCTGTGCATGCTATACATAAAATGGCATTTAGTAGTTATATATGTGAAATTATTTTCCAGGGAGGTTACTTTACTGATTCTGTTTTAAATGTGCCAAAGAAAGTAAATTCAGATGGAGTCTATTTCATAAGATCGTACAAATCACAGAGCTCTGCATCTGGAGGATTCAAAAGTAGGTAATCAATGTGCTGCAATAGCTATAACAGGGTGAATTAAGGGCAGATGGTAACCCTTAATTCAGAGCTAATAACTGAATTTTCTGAATGATATTGTGGAGTGGCTTCTGGTATTCATTGCTTAGGAGAAACCACTGTATTCCCAAAGGCCAAAAAAAGTTAATTTGAGACGTACACTTAGAACTGAGCATCACACTTTCTGTTCCTTCTAATTCAGTAATGCTACTCTGCAGATATGGCAAATTGAACATGCACTGAGAGGGCCACAAGAAATTACACTGGAGATGTTGTCTGTTTTTTGTTTAACAACCAAATACAGTCCTATTTGCATTGTTGAAATGAAGCATTTATTTACACTACATGCATAGTGCTTCAGTGGGCGTTGTTATCAAAGGACCCTTTTCAATTTGACATTGCTATGCTGCTCGCTTTCCTTTTAAAAGAAAACATTTTCTGATTGTGCACATGCTGCTTTACTTCTTGGCTGGAAGGTGTGATTTAATAAAAATCAATGGGTTAGCAATAGAAAACATAACACAAACTGAGAATGACAATGTAATAAGCGTGAAAGTGTCGAAAACCCTCATTGGTACTGAGCCAGGAAGACACCAACACCTGTATATGGCTGGCAAGCCACACCTCATATACTCCAATGTAGCAGTGCACCAAATGGTTTTAACTGCCTTTTTTCAATGGAAAAAATCAAACACCTGAAAGTGCTTTCCTTTGCCATAATATCTTGAGCACACTGTGTCCAATACCCAAGGGGGATGTTTGACATCGGGTGTATGCCAGATTGTGTTTCCACAACGTAGGACCTTGGAAAATAGATCCATACATGGTGAGAAGAGCGTGGTTATATGTTTCGCGTTCTTCCTTCTGCTTCTGTATCATTTTATCTCCAATAGCCTGTTAAAAAAATAACTGACGTCAATGGGAGCCTTTCCTTTCATTGCAGCAACTTATAGATCTGGCTCCACTGCTTTATATGATTCATGTTAGGAGTAGCTCATTAGGTAAAGCCCTCTGTGAGTATGCCTAATTCAAGCTGTGTAATCTTGTTTATCCAGACTGCAGTGACAGGGTTTGCCCTTGTGAGCCAAAGCATGGCAATGCATTTCCTGGCTGGTGATGTTAAGTTTTTGAACAAATGTCTTTCTTTGTTGTCTGGAAATTTAGCAGAGTGTTGCCCAGAACATAACAAACTTTTCTTCTTATTTTTAATCAAAGTACTTGCTGACGTGTTCTTCTGTAATCTTTGGTGCGGAACCAGCATGTTTAGACACATATGACAGTGTCTCACTTGCTCACATCCTCTCCGGATGAGTTCATTAAGATTGTAACTGTTTGGGTATAGAAGCTGCATGTGACTTCTTAGTAGAAATTGGATCTCTGTTTATCAGCTCTCCATCAACCCATTTTTCAGAGAACTAATCCATTCCCCACAGTCCTAGACTGAGAATTCAGACGAGTCAGTCCTAACCTGGACTGCCAGCATTTCAATTTTTGTTTGTGACTCATCATTTTTTACTACACCTAAGCTGTTACAACAGGTCACTCATGCTTCTTCTTTCAGCCTATGCTGCACAGTTGCACCAGAGCAGATGCTCTGCTGGTGTCAATCGATCTGCTATAGAAGTCAAGTACTTGCTTTGTGAGCAATTCACAGAACAGCCAGTGCCACTGGGTTCCTGCAGGGTGGGAGGAGTGCCTTCTCCAATGTGGAAATTCACAGCAGAGGGAAGAAATCTCTGTGATGTCAGCTGGAGCAATTGTTCTGAAGGCAATTGGGGAGGAAGGAGTCACCCAAGCGAACTGAGCCATTGACTGGTCCTTCACGCTGGACTCTGGAACAACAGAGCAGAGCTGGAGGCCCACACACATATTTGGATCAGCCCATTGATGGAGAAGTGTGACACATAAATTCCCCCTCTTCCCCCACCCCCCACACACATTCAGGCTATGTCTACGCAAGGGGGGTTTCCCAACAAAACTGGGCTTTTGTCGAAAATCCCATGGAGCATCTACATGCAAAATGTGCTTTGTCAACTAACTGTCAATAAAACCCAGCACATCTGCTGGCACCATTGTGCCTCTCCACATTGAGGAAGAATCCCTTTGTTGACAGAAAACAGTAGCCATGTAGACACTACAGGGGCCCTCTGTCAACAGACAGGGCTTCCAGTTCACCGGGCAGCCCTGTTTGCTGAGCTTCCAGTTGGCCGTTCTTTCAAGAGAGGGCCGGGCAGTTTGGCTGCTCTCTGTCGACGGAGTGGATTGCTCTTTCAATCCACTTTTGTGTGTGGACGTGATCTGTCAACAGAAGTTTTGCCAGAAGATCTCTTATGGCAGTAACTTCTGTCAACAGATCGCTGTAGTGTACATGTAGCCTCACAGAGGACTTACTGAGGAAAGAGGAGTGACCATGTTAAGAATGCTATGGCTCAAACATGTTCCTTTCTGCATGGCAACAGTGAGATGGTGCACAACCATACCAGACTTCACACGGATCCAAAGTGACTGAATTCTTCCCCCACACATCCATACTCACTTTTCTTTCTCTAACCTGCCTAATTTGAGCTCCTGCTTCTTCTTCTTCAATCCCAGCTGAGGTTTGCATGGTAAATGTTTTCTTTCCAGTCAAGAAGTAGCATTTTAATGATGTTGGGTTTTTTTTCACTTTTATTCTGTTCTTCATGTATGAATGACCACAAATTATAGATTTTCATTTCATGATACTGCACAAGCAGTGGAAATGTGCGCTGTTCTGTGCAGTGAAACAAATGGCACTTCTCGTCACTAACACTTATACCAATAAAATATTCATTTCACTTTTAATTTGTAATGTCTGATGTTATGAACAAGGATGGGAAATGCTTTTTGAGGTAACATAAGAACTTCTCCAAAGTTTGGCCAGTCTCTGAATAAACCCAAATGAAAGCTTTTTTTAGTTTTAAATTTGTACAGTCCTTTTTCCTCCATACGATCCTTCATTTTGTGGGGAGAGTCAAGTTTCAAATAGGATCTAAGAAGAATCTGTTAACAGGGAATATGCAGCCCCATTGTTCAGCTAGAAGCATAGTACAGAACCTGAGGGTATGTCCACATTAGAGAGTTATTCCAGAATATCTTATTCCAGAGTTCCAGAATAAACTATTTCAAAATAATGGTTCTACACTACAAGTAAGAACTAGAATAAACACCAAATTGGTGTGTCTACACACAATAGAACCTAAAAGAAGGGAAGAAGGATTCTTTCAAATATGGGGTTTACTTTTGAAAGAGCTGCATCTCCACTGTTCTTCTTTCAAAAGAATCTCTTTTGAAATAAGAATATGCAAATGAGGTACCAGATATGTAAATCTGCACCTCATTTCAATCTTCAATTTCCCTCATTTGCGTGCCTCTTTCAAAAGAGGCATGCAAATGTAGACACAGCAGAATAGTTTATTTCAAAATAGCCCCAAATCTCTGTCCACACAGCTCCTATTTTGAAATACCTATTTCAGAATAGGCTCTATTTCTCATAGAATGGGGGTTTATCAAATTCAGAATAGCATTTGCCTTGTGCAGACATTCGCCAAGTTATTTCAGAATAGCAGCTGTTATTCCAGAATAACTTTGCTGTGTAGACATCCCCAGAGAGGGCAGACGTTTGCCTCACTGATACCAGGACATCCATGGGTTAGTCTGGAACTGGTGTGGAACCATTATACCCATATGCCCAAAAGCGTGCCACATGCTATTAGAATGCCTGGGGCATCTGCATTGCCACATGCTCTTATAAGGAGGGGTAGAGTCATGAAAATGCATCAGGAAAGAGGCACAGTTACTTCCAATGCAGCTGTATGGCTGCTGTGTATTCTCTTTGTGCCAGCATAGTTCTTGGAAGGCACCATAGCCAAAGGCAGAATCAGACCCTTCCTGAAAGAAATTAATCCTAATGAGATTTCCAGCCCCATTATGCACCCTCAAATGGTTCATCTAAGCCTCTGATCTTGTGCTGATGTGGACCAAGCCTGAATGCTGAATGTTTTGAGAAGCATGAATAAATAGTGTTAAATTAACATGCATGATAACATACTGCAGAAATGAAAGGCGGATTGTTAACACTGTTACTATTCTCAGGTCAGTCTCTAACAACTATAGAGATACTGTACTGCAGCACACTGGTAATGTGTGTAAGATCACCCACTGTTCTGAGACCTGTAGACAGGCTAAGCACAGCAGGGTGAGCAGCACTGGAATTTGTTTTACAGGAAGCCTTCATTTCCTTGCTTTTGAGGGGTTAAGTGAGGCACTTCAACCACTGCTCTCCCTGGGGGGTGATGCTGGGGAAGGTCAGGTTTAAGTTTCCCCCAGTGGCTATGCAGCAGCTCTGGCAGTAGAGGCTGCTGTCAAAGGAGAAGAGCAGAATGCAATAAATCAATGTATTCCCCAGCCACCTTGGCTACGTTTCCTTCTCAGCCAGTGCTCTCCGTTTTTCAGACTGTGATGGTTCTATGCAAGTCCCCAGGCTTGTGCTGTCATAAACCACCTCTGACAGACTTTTGGCCCCAGGGACCCTAGTTTATGTAGCCCTGATTCAGAGCTCCATCAGAACCTTTGTTTTAATTGTTTCTTTTAGGGTTATGTGGCGAGGGAGGAAAATCTAGCAATAAAGCTGTGGACATGTATTAGATTCAGGATGAGCTGTGCATCCTATGATCCATAATAGTGCCAAATATGTAACTACCTTTATGGAAAATAGCTACTCTGCTGGTTCAGTTGTTGCCTTTTAAACCTTAGTGAATCATTTTAACAAACCACTTGCTATTTCTAGGCCTGAGACGACTGAAAATACCCAAAGGAGAGAGCCTCTGTTACGGACCAGAGTTTGCAATACTATTTGTTTTAAAAGCATTTTTTTGGTGTGGCAGGGCAAAAGTGTTAAACCCTATTTTTAAAAAAATGGAAATGGTTCATTTCAAAATTTCTAATAAGAAAAATAATGCAGGACTAGTATACCTGGCTAAGATCTAATATGGGTGGTTGAACCCATAACTACTTTATTAACAAACTAATCTGATGAAACAGATCTTTGCCCACGAAACTTATGTTCCAAAATATCTGATAGTCTATAAGGTGCCACAGGATTTCTTGTTTATCTTAACAATTCACTAAGCATAATGGAAATCTTTGAAGGCAGTTGTTTTGCTCAGCTAATAGCCATGAAAGTTGGTGCTTTCTCTCTCTCTCTCAAAACAAAACAACAAAAAAACAAAAAGGGTAGTTCAAATCAAACTATACGTTTAAACCTGGTACTTCAGGGACTTTTAGCCACTGCCCTTATACTGACCAGAGATATCATTGTGTCATTGTAATAGTTCCTAAACATCCATGTCGGAGATTACAATTTAGTTTCCATCACCATTAAAATTGGGGAATTGCCAGAGAAACCAAAATGTTAAGTGAGATGGGAATCGGATGGAGTTTTGTACTATAAATTCAAGCTGTTAAAGTCATGCTGGGAAGCACAACGACACATGGTGGTCTCAAGACTCATAATTTTAAACCAAAAGTAGTATTTCATTCCATAATTTAGAGTTCATGTGTGAGAAATGTTCTGTATGTAAACCCTTCTTACAACTCTATTGAAAGAAATAGTTACAGCCTTTCATTAACAGTAGCTGCACTACCTTCAGGGGTGGGAAAGTATTGTATGTACGATAGGTCTGATAAACAGCCTGCTGAAGTCAGTTGAAAGACGTGTTGTCATTTTTGGATTGGGCCTTGTCACTCTAATCCACAAATTAATTCATGCATTCATGTCATACGCTGTTTATACTGAAATAAGATCACTCCAATTCAAGATGCACTGGACAAGTAAAAGCACGTCAGCCTCTGACTTGTTCTTTTAGAACATCTTTATGTGTAGCCTGGAAACTAGCAGAGAAATTGTTGAGTTTGTCCATTAACCGACTTGATTTTGTTTGCCAATATAAATATGTCCATGCATCTTAAAATGTAGTGTTTTCTAAAAATAAATGTCCATATCCCTATTCTTGTATTTTTGAAAACAGTGGTTATTCAGTTTTATTTTACACTTTCAACAAAAAGGGGTCTTCCCTTATATAAGCATGTATCCCCACAGATTACCTTGTTTTGTCTCTGGTTACTCAGCTACTATCCTTGCCCCTCACATACTATCCTTTTTGTCTTTGAACTACTTAATATTAATTTGTAAAAAAGTCACAATTTATTCATAGTTTCTTCCAGTTGCGATATTTAAATGATAATAAATTTGAGTGACTGCCCAACAGTATAGAACTCTGTGCTTAAAAAATAAATTCAAGGCTTGATCATCCTGTGAACCTCTTCTGTACAAATAGATTGGAATGCAGCACTGCCATTTAGTCATTTGACTCCTCTTGTTTCTGAAAGTCATTCATATTTTTCATCTATTATTTTGAAAAAAATGAAAATAAGTGTTTCAGTTATGCCATTTCTTCTGTTTGATTTTCAGTTTGCATTCCTGAAATACTGCCTGCGATGCTTAAAGGGTTTCTTTAGCCAGCAGTTGTTCTATTGTGCATGCATGTCATAATTAAATTAGGCAGCATCAAAGCAAATGGCTCATATCCCAGCTTGTCATTTAGGGTATCCTCTTTCCTGTCCATATTGCTAAACAAGTTGGTTTAAGAAGGGATTAGAGACTTTCTAATCTATAAATCTTGATTTTTCTCTGACTCTCCATAAACCGTACATCTGATAGAACTGTAAAATATGTAGAAGTTAGAAAACATATTTAAAATCCTAGGCATCACATGGGATATTTTTATATAGTAACTCAATATCTTCACGAAAAAATTGAAATAGGTTTTGTTATTGTTTTTAAATATGTTGTGTGAAGTCAAGCAGAATACTCAGACAAACTTTGAACAGTCATGTTTTTCTTGAAAACACATCTCCTTTCTGCTCTTGCAGTAACTCAGTATTCTTTTTAACTTTGTGAACATCAACTTTGTACCACAGATGTCAGTGATAGTTTTGCCATCAACTTAAACGAAAGCAAGACCCAAATTATATCCTCTGTGTGTGTGTGTGTGTGTAAGGCTAAGTATTTGGCGGATGCTATTTTGGGATACTGCAGTATCCTGAAATAGCTGCCCACATCTGTGCAATATGCCCATTGCCTCAAAACTGTTTTTGAGATAATGGACGTGCTATTCCAGCATCCCTGTACATCTCATCACTGTTGAAGTACAGGGATGCTTCAAAGTAGGGGTTTATTTTGGTATATGGTGCCATTTAGACAGTGCCATGTGCGGAAACAGCCTATTTCGAAATTTCCTCAAATAAGCTATGCAGTTGGCATAGTACAAATGCGTAGCTTATTTTGAGTTTACGATGATGTAGACATAGCGTAGGTGCATACATGAAATATTTTAAAAAATCTGAGGCTGTATCTAGACTTACCTTGAAGGTTGATGGCTGTTATGCAATTTTTGGTATGCCACTTGTGTATCAAAAATCACCTTTGCAGCCGTCAACTTCTGTGCCTATATTCACAGCAGAAGATCGACAGGAGTACTCCTCCCATTGACCTTCCTTAGTACCCTGTAGATGAGGAGGAGTTCCGGGGTCGATGTTGACCCTGGAATGTGCCATTTTGAACATGCACAAAATGGCACCCCGGAAGATCGGCCCAGAGCAGTTGATCTCTGGTCAGTGTAGATGTAGCCTGAGAGTGTAGAGAAAGGTAAATGAAGCTTTAGTATCAAGTCTTCATGGATATCAGAGTGCAGCTCAGATGCTCACTTTTGCTTGTGTTTCACATGTAAATTACTCCGCTTCATTTCAGATGACTTGCAGATTATTTTCGTTCCAGTTTAAGCCCTGTGAGCTGAGCAATTGGCCAGCCACCCAGGAGAGATTCCAGCACTGCCTAGCTAATTAGAAGAGCATCCACAGCTGCCCACAGCTGGTAGCATGTGTTGCTGGTGGTGGTGCACATTTGCACATCCCTAAGTGCACATAAAATTTATTCTGTCCATGGATGGAAAGAATTAGAGGGACTGCTTGGGTTTTCCTGAAAGCAGAGTTGGTGGCCAGGTTAGAGAAGGCAAGGTCACGTTTGGCCTCATTCTCTGCTATGCACCATTGCCACCATTGACAGCTATGCAAATGGTGTATAATGCTGTCATTCTGCATTTGATAGCATTTTGCACTCACCCTGCACAAATCTAAATTGCCACCTCAACTGCAGGGCATCTCTCAACCGCTCCGCCGTCGCAGGTTCCTTCTCTAATTTACATTTTCTATTGTTTTGTCCAGTTATTGTCGTTGTCTCTGAAGGGATTTCTGCTATTTCTCAGTCAAAACAGATCTCACAGTTTCTCCCATTTCTCCTGTTTCTAATGCCTTGCCCCTCATCAGAAAAATTTACCTTGCGCAGAGCGAGTGCACTGCAAGCATGAGGGAAAGATAATGACCAGGACAGGGAACAAATGGTGAATTTTGTCAAGCGTTGATAGTCACATAGCATTGTGTTCATTAACGCTTCACAAAATTCAAGTTCCTCTGGTGTTGGTTCTGTATCCTATAAGCTCAGGACTCTTGCTCTGATCCAGTAAAGAACTGAACAGCAGTCCCACCGACTTCAAGGATGCCAAGGCTCACACATATGCCAAGGCCTGAGACTTACTTCTCTTCACACTTGTGCACAGTTGTAGCCTGCATGTACAGTCAGTGCCGGAGAGCAACCACCTTTTGCTTCCTGTAGTGCGTCATATCAGGACTCTTTGGTTCAATACTAAATACAGCAGTTTCTCTCTTTCTCTGGCACTCTAATACTTCAAATATTTCTACACAGTCATTAGGACCCTCCTAGACATTGTGGAGCTATATTATGCATGGATCAGGCCTGATTCTGCTCTCTGTGCCATGGAAGTAAATCAGCATTAGAGCTATTGATGGAAATGGAGTTGCAGCACTCTAAACCTGACTTCAAGTGATGTGGTAAGTTAGGTCCAGAATCTTCCATGTACAGATTTCCTGCAATGCTTCTGTGTGCAAGCCGCCTGAAATTCTGTGCTCATCAGATAGTCAAGCCAGATGAATGAGAACAAGCCAGGCTTGTAAGGTGACTAAAAAAGACTTTTTTTCCTCTCAGGAAAGCATGGAATGAGGAAGCAGGAGCACTTGTCTGAAAAGGTTCCCAGAACAGGAGATCCTTCTAATATACAGTGATTACAATTAAAATATTCATGAGCACGCTAAATATATGGAATACTACCAATGGCACAGAAAAGTTAGTTAGGCAAAATTGTAAAGATTTTAATGGTGTCCATTGCTTGAGATTGTTTTTTGGGCCACTTGAGACCTGTAATACAGCCAGACTTTCAGGACTGCAGTTCTTGTGGCTGAGATGGTAGAAAACTAAGGCAAGCGTTTGCATTTTTCCCCACTCATAAAATTCTATGACCTCTGTCTATTCAGCTGTATTTCTCCTGGCCTTGAACAAATGTCCATATAGACAGTCTTCTCACCCACTCGTTCTCTGAAGATTTCCACCCCAGATTTTTCAAATTCAGTGTGCCTTGTTTCCCAGTAATCATTGTACTGTCTATCCCAACTCCAAACATTTCCATCCTAACAGCAAAAATTGTGGCACACTCATAGCCATGCTGATTTTTTGACTGAAAGGCTAAGGTTATAATGGATAGTATACATAGGTCATTCTGAGCAAGATCACCAGACACACAGGCACACAATGCAATTCCATCACATCACATTCACTGCCCCCAAGCAAGTGGGTTCTGAAGGGAAACAGCATGAAGAGTACCGTTTTCTATTGCTTGTACTGGAGCATGCTTGTCATTGGAGTGAGGAGCATGCCATGGACTATGAAGTACTCACATCTTCAATTATTAATTTCTAGGGTCTGAGTCTGCTGTCATTTACATCAGCTTTTTCCCAAGGCAATTTCATTACTTCACTGAAGTTAACTTGGGTGTACACCAGTTTTCTGTAGGTGAGAGCCAAATCACCCACCCTTTCCTATTGTTTTCTCAGAAGTACAGCTGTGAAAGCCATAAAATAAACATTGTTAACATACATTTGCAAATTGCTTTTACACTTGGATTCCTTATTAAATTAAATTACAATATTAGTTATAATGAGTGTAATCTGTTCATTAGCATTAACCTGAAGTCCCCTGGAGAATGTTGTCAGTCCATGTGATGTTCCTGAGTTGGCATTTGCACTGAATTAACTGAAAGGTATGATAAATCACATGAAGTGAAAGGGCTTCCTAGTAAGCTTATATCTGAAAAGGTCCCTGTGCTAGGGATCTTCCTGGGGTTCAGAATAAGTTACACTACAGGTATTTGTTCCTGCTACACCTTACAGATGTTGGCTTACTCTGTTCTTGCTGAGTATCTGAGGGGTAGCCATGTGAGTCTGTATCTGCAAAAACAAGAAGTCCTGTGGCACCTTACACACTAACAGATTTTTGGAGCATAAGCTTTCACAGGCAAAGACCCACTTCATCAGATGCATTCTATTCTTGCTGCTTTCTCAACTCATTTGGAACACTGGCATTGACTTTCGTTACCAGCTCTGTCTTGCTTCTGTGTTCAGGAACACCTTACTTGTAACTTGTATCATAATTTTTTTCTGTCTGGCACCATGACTCAATATAACTTTCAGTCTACAATTATAATTTACATCTGTCTAACTACCTCAGGATTTTATACTAGTGTAGAATTTGTGCCCCTACCGTGCAAAAGCAAGAACAAAGTCTATAGTGCACTTCATGGGAATAGACAGGAATTCTCTCTCTTTTAGGATTAAAATCTCTCCTCGGAGTATTCTTTTTTTTTTTTTTTTTTTTTTTCTGGGCAGCTATGGGTAGGTTTTTTGGATTTTGTGGGGAAGCAGTTTGCTTCAGGGTTTTGAGAGGAGTTTTAGGGGGAACATATGAGTGCATGGGGATGTCAGTCTTGTGTTATTCTTACTATAGTAGATAGACTATACTGAAGCAGGTTTTGCAGTTTTCCCTGAAGTTAGTCAGATGATTATTTAGTGGTATAGGACATCCACAATGTATTGTGCGGGCATAAGCAAACTTTTTACATTGGGCCCCACTTTTTGTCCCTGAAATTAGCATGGTCCCAACCCCACCCCCCGAACAGTCCTGGAAGAAAACAGTGGTGTGCCAGAAGTGATGTGCTGTGCTCCCTCAGCGTCGGTGATGGCGGAGGCCCTGAGGGCCGGGGGAGCAGAGACAGTGGAAAAAGCAGCTTTCTGAATGCCACTTTCTCTTGCGAAAATCTTGGCTTTTATTTTTTAGTTCATTCAAGGAAGAGAGACCAGCAAAAAATGTAAAAAAGTCTTTTTTCTTTCAACTGGACCCACAGGATCGTTTCTCTGACCCTGGCACTAACAAAAAGAGGTTGATAGTAACTGCTAGTTTTGCAGCTTAAATAGCCCAAAGCCAGAGCTTAGGAGATCTTAGCACACTGGTGAAGGGGGACTTGACTTTGGAGAGAGTAGCTTGCAGGTGCTGATCCAGTCTGGCCTGGTAGCCAAGTTGTCTGGTCTGTGTAGAGTGTGAAGCTGTCCTGCATCTCTAGCCACATTTTTCCCCAGCCTTTCCTGCTGGCAGCTGCAAGCAGTGCCTTTTGTAGGATGTGCTGTGTGGAGTGGGAAGCTTGCCTGCCACTCACTTCCTGCAGGAGGGTCATTAATCAAGCTGCTGTCCTGCAGCAAGGCCACACCCTCCTCCCAGGAGAGAGACCGGCGCTAGCTGCTACAATAGACCAAAAAAAAAAAAGGACCAGGACACAGATCTCTGCAGAGGTCTATATAACAGGAGCAGAGTGGCTACGGGGACGGTAACAGAGGCTGTGGGGGAGCAGAGGGGGCAGCCTGATTGTGCTATGCCCCCCTTACAAATTTCACCCCCCCCCCAAGTGGGCATGCCCTCTGCTTTGCACACCTCTTAGCGAAGAGTAAAGGAAGCAGGGGCCAATGCAGCAGCCACAGGGAATCATCTAGTTCCTCAGGAAACTTCTTGTGCCTCCTTTTGACTTGCACAGCATGAGTGAACCAATCGCTGGAGATTGGCAATGCTGCAATACAGGCTCCTGTAGGTGTGGGAGCTGTAGTTTGAGGCTGAAACTGTAGTCATACTAGCTACTTGACCGAGTAGCCTTCAGCAGACGTTGTATGGTGGTGATAATGTAGTAGCTTTCATGCCTGGGTTTAAGACCTGTGACATCACACCAGGTCATTAGCAGTGTGTGCACGTGTGTGTATGTGTGTGTGTGTGTGTGGAGAGAGAGAGAGAGAGAGAGTACATTAATACAATGTGAGTTGGTAGTACAGATACAGTCCGTCTCAGGGGTGTCCTCTTTTTTGAACGTTCAGATAGGGTAATTATGGCAATCCTTTAAGTGTGAAAACAAAAAGCAGTCAAGTGGCACTTTAAAGACTAGCAAAATAATTTATAAGGTGAGCTTTCGTGGGACAGACCCATTTCAGAAGTGGGTCTCTCCCACGAAAGCTCACCTTATAAATTATTTTGCTAGTCTTTAAAGTGCTACTTGACTGCTTTTTGTTTTGATAGTATATAGACTAGCACAACTCCCTCTCTGTTACTTTAAGTGTGAGTATCTCCGACTAAATAAGTGGCTAGAATTCGGTGTCCCTGCTAGAACATCAGGTTAGTATATGCATTTCTGTTCCTGTCAGTTGGTTTCACTTTGGATACACTTGTGGCTCTAAGCATCATTAAGTCACTAACATTGGCAAGGCCACTGTTAAACAAATATGATGCGTGTCAGTCTGAACATATGTAAATTAAAATACAACATTCCATATTAAACCTGCATGTTATTGTTTTATTAAGTGTATGAAAATTATTTTTTTCCTGTAATTTGTGTCTTGACAGACGATAATGAGTGTGAAAATGCTACGCAACCTTGTGGAGAGAATGCCAACTGCACCAATACTGTGGGGAGTTATTACTGCATGTGTGCAACAGGTTTCAGATCTAGCAGTGGTCAAGAGAAGTTTGTAACTAACGATGGAACTTCTTGTATAGGTAAGTTGCTATAAGATCAGCCAGATTCAAATGAATGATGATTTGAATCATATGCCTCCTGTTCATTGGAGAAATCCAGAAAAAGAAAATCATGAAAAACTTGAATCAGAAAAACTTGATTGGTCCAATTTGGATAAGAGCTTCCCACAATTTGGAGTGGTACAAACCTGGTTTTCCATTTCAAGCCCATATCTTTCAATAACCAAAGACTGCTTCCTAATAGACTTATTCAACAAAAGTCTCTTTGACCTCTACAGAACAGGATTTAACCCAAATGCAAGAGCTTTATATAGGAATATAGATCAGTCGTCTGGTTGGGGGCGTGGCCCCACCTCCTCTGGGTTGGTGGGCAGCCAGCTCACTATACACCTGGATATAGCGCTCAGGGAATCAGCTGGGTGCATAGTGTTGCGAGTTGGCCAGGGCCACCCCACAAATATAGTCAGGGCACTCAGGCCCTGAGTCAGGCCAGGGCAGAAACAATTCAGGGGCTTGGGCCTAGGTCCAAGTCAAGCCTTGGAACAAATAGTCAGTGTAGCCCATGCCCTAGCTCAGGCTGGGAAAGCACAGAGTTCAGAGGCTTAGACTTAGGTTCAGGCTGAGCCTTTAAACAACCAGTCAGTAAGCCCAGGCCCTAGCTCAGGGCAGGGTAATAAATAGTTCAGGAGATCAGGCCTATGTTGAGGCTGAGCAAACAGCCAGCAAGACCAGGCATTAGCTCAGGGCAAGGCAACAAATAGTCAGGTCTCCTAGCTCTGGCAGAGAGCCAACAAGCACAGTCATTTTGCCTAGAGTAGCAGAAGGGGAAGACTGCCACCCATGGACTGGGGTGTCAGGGGAAAGACAGTCCTGACCACTGCACTGAGCCCAGCCCAGGGCCCTAACAGCAGCAGACTGATCTGCCAGTGGGTCAGCAGGGATCCTTACTGCAACACTCTCACTCACAGACACTGATTCAGGCTACCCCTGGGCTACTTCCTAACTCATCCTCTGAAATAGCAGGTTCTCTAGACCACTGGGAATGGAACCTCTGTCACAGTTTGCAGCTCCTCAATCTGCGGTCCTGACAGTCCTGATCAGACTATACTTCTTAGAGGTCTGTAGTCACCTCCCATTTCAGGGGCTGGAGAGAGGTGTCTGGCCTTTACAGCAGCTGGGCTACCACTAAGCTCCTGGGCCTGCCTCCTGACTTCTGGCAAGATGGTGGGGTGGGGCAGGGCTCTACCCACCAGGGCTCAGTGAGGGGTTCCTCCCCATCTGGGCCTGCATGCGGTCACGCTGTCTCACTACAAATTCTAAGTCCAGTTTGTGGCCAACATTCTTTATAACTTATGCCATCTTCTCCTGGATCTGTCAGAACAATGGGCCTGTATGGGATTTGGTCTGAAATCATGGTAATCCATGGATCCTGGACCAGTATAATGGCCTTTTGGGTTTGTCCCGGCCATGGTCAGTTTGCTCAAATCTCAGCACCAGACTGTGGCCAGTATTCCCAAATGCCCTTCATCCTGCATTAATTCTTCTCTTCAGTTCTGGTTTAAGATAATGAACAGGATGAGTAGCTATCCTACTTCCTCTGCAGTTCTTAAGCTTCTGCTTCTGTAGCACTTTGATGGATTGTGTTCAGGATTACAAGACTGAAAATGTTCTCTGGGAAAATATTATTTCTGAGCAATTGTGTAGTCCTTAAGGACTTCCCTTCATTGGAAGAATTGTAACTATTTCTCTTTTTTTCAATCCTCTGGTAATTTTCTGTGTGCTGTGATACTCTTTGGGGAATGGAAAAACAAGCAATAAATACATTGCCTCCTTACCTACGTATATCATCTTTGTAGATATCTCTCTCGTAAGCCTCTCAGTCCTGACAATGTCTTTCTTTTTGTATCATTCCAAACATAAACAAAATAGTTGTGTATTAAAATAAACTGTGATCTAGTCAAAAATGTAATTGATGCCTCTCACATTGTGATATCATGGTTCCAGTTTACCAAGTTTCTATGAGTCTCTTCTCCAGTGATCTAAGATTCATGTTGTTAGCACAATGAACTATAAAAATTATCTAGTTCTAGAAGGTGTCTGGATTTTCATCATCAGCTTCACAAGTCTTGTCTTCAAATCAGCTTCAATTGAATGTTCCTACTTTTGCTTTCTTATTTTTGCCAGTTGGCCAATTACTTTTCATTGTTATGTTTGTCAGTCAATATCCATCTGTTTCTCTACACTTGTACTAAGTTTATAGAAGGTGTGACTGCGGCATATGTAGGCATATGTGGGCTAGCTAGCTATGTATTCAAGCGGCTAAACCAGGCTCCCATTTGTGTTGCTGCAGCTTTAGTATTATTATTCAAATGACCTACATCCAAGGCAGATGGGGTGTGCTTACCCATGATGAAATCTCTGGTTTCAAAGAAGCTGTGTTCTAGATTGTAAGCATCTACATGGGGTAGGGATAGGGTGACCATATTCCCCTATGTCAAATATGGAACAACTGGTAAAATTGCTCAGACTTGAGAGAGTTCAATGGAAGTCAATCAGACCTATGCAGTACAAATGTTCAAAATAACGTTACATTTACGGAACACTCGTTAAAACACATACTACATTATTATAACTAGTAGGTAAAAAAATTAAAAATATTTATTTATGATTAAGTAATTACTGCTCTTTAAAGTGCTGCCTTGTCCTCATTCTGTCCACCAGTATGTGATGCTTCTGGCACTGACTTGCGGGAAGGGCAGCTCAGTGGGGGAGTGAATAAGGGACAATTAGCCCTTTTGTTAAAAAAAGGTAGGGATGCCTGCCTGATGACTGAAATACGGGACTTTCCTGGGGAAACTGGGACATATGGTCAGTTTGGGTAAGGACCGTCCCTTTGTTCTGTGCTTGAACACCATTTAGCACAGCGTGGTACTGTTCCTTGTGTAGGGTTCCTAGGAGATATGGTAATACAAATTAATAATAAACATTGTTTCCCTACTGTTCAGAGTACAAATGTCCTACTGTCATCCTGTTGCAGGCCTTGATACTTATTTTTCCTCCTCTTTTGTGCACATCAGTGTGGATGGAGCTTGGACATTGTGGACATTTTTCCAAACAAAAATATCATGGTATATTATCCTGTAAAATACAGGTGTAAATAAATGGTCAAGCAGACCAGGAGATGTCTTAAACACAGCACCTGGCTCCTCAGTCAGTTTTGCAGTTTATCCAGGAACTCAGAGGATTACATTGTAACTTATGGATCTGCTATGAGTGGGAGGGGTCTCAGACATCTCTCCGACACACAGATAATGGTACCTTAGTGGAGTACCAAGGTAGCAGGCTGTGCCGTATATGTCTAGAGTGAACCCCAGTATTATAATAGGAATATAGTAGTGTTGACTATGTTGTACAAGTCAGAGCCTCTTAATTTGCACTAGGAGAGTGCTATCAAACAGCCAGCCCACTTGATGTATTTATGTGGCACCAAGACATATTCTGAAGTTGCACAAGCTAAGCTTTCTTTAGAAAAAGTTTCCATCTCTCCAAGATGTCATGTTAACCTTTCAAATGTGAAGAAGCATAACCGAGGCACTGTTCTCATCTTGGTTCTAAAGACAGTCTGTAACAATGGTTCTGTGAGATGTCAGTTCACCTATTAAGTTAACTCTAATCCTTAATGATGACACTCGACATGTCAGACTTGCGTTTTTCATCACAGATCATTATACCAGGTAGGCTAGGGAAAGGGGCAATGAGAGCACCCACAGGGAGAGGAAGAATTGGAGCTTGCTGCAGAGAAGGAAACACAGAGAGTAGAAAGGAGGAATGTCACAAAGGTACAAAGGAGAATACGGAAAGGATGGAAACACAAATTAGAAATAGTGGTGGTCCTGAGGGGGAGGATATTTTCCCACCTGTGATGCTGAATTTGAGTTTAATAATTATAAGCTTATTTATTACATAAAAGCCATTTTTCACCCTTGAACTTTGTGTCTGTTATATGGGTCAAAGGAAGAATGGAGTCCTGAGTTGTGACATCTTCCTAATTGTAACCCCATCGGTGCATCACAATTTCTGGAAGAAGTTACTACATTCTTCCAAGCATACACTACTGCATCAGCTCCCGATTTTTCCCACAGCTGGCTGCTTGAACACCCTTTCTCCCTCATCACACTATTGAATGTCATTTGTGCAGGGACAGGGCATTATGCCACATAGCTGTTATTCTCATTGCATATGTCCTTCTTAGGACAATTTGGAATTCACTTTGTGTACATTGCTCCCCTCCATAGTGCAGGACCAAAAGGAACTTCTGTTCCTTTACCAATGGACTTTTGAATACTCTGCAAGCTACAACTAAGCATAATTTATAAAGCAGACACCAAGCTGTCTTGACTGGCTTATGGAGAAGCAAAGAAATGTAGCTGTGATCCAGTAATTGGCAAGACTGAACATAATAACCATTCTCACTACCTTTATATTAATGGGAATTATACTGCCTGCTGTAGTAAATGAGCAGTGACCAAAAAGCAGAAATATAATGAAAAGTTATTAATTTATTTTCCTACTAACTAAATGTGTGTCAGTGATGTTATTTTTGGGGATTTCACTTTCATATTTCTTTCTGATCCGAGATATTATAAGGCTTCAAAGCTCAGTTCCAGGGTTTATTCTGAATATTTTCTGAAAGGGAGGGTTCCATGCTGAGCCATGGTAAATGGTCTTCTCATTAAAGAGTCCATTCAGCCATCACTCATCAATTTTCTCACTAAAGACTACTATTAGGACTTAGAGTTTCAAGACTGGGCTTTTGGGGCTCAAACTTTCTGTTATTGAAGTTAATGGGAGAATGGACAGGGTGCTAACCACAAACCTCTGGTGGTAATGGATTGCTTTCTAAAAGTATTGACAAGCTTTTGTCTCCCACATCGTCTGAAGTTTGCAGGTTCATCTAAAACAAAATGACCAAAGAAACCCAAACCTACACAAAGTACATAAGAAAACTTTAATGGACACTGTTAACAAATTTTAAAGCAACATATAGTCTGCCTTGAAATAGTAGTAAAATTGTTGGTGGCATCTACAAATCTTATTGATTTAAAGGGACCATGAAGTAGATCAGTGCCTTTAAGGACCTGGGAATATGCATCATACAACAAAGAGACTTTAAAAGCAGATTACACAGGGAGATTAGTGAACTGGGGTTATTACTCATATTCAATACATTAACACTTGGTGGCTACGTCTACACGTGAAGCCTACATCGAAGTAGCCTATTTCGATGTGGCGACATTGAAATAGGCTATTTCGATGAATAACGTCTACACGTCCTCCAGGGCTGGCAACGTCGATGTTCAACATCGACGTTGCGCAGCACCACATCGAAATAGGCGCAGCGAGGGAACGTCTACACGCCACAGTAGCACACATCGAAATAAGGGTGCCAGGCACAGCTGCAGACAGGGTCACACGGCGGACTCAACAGCCAGCCGCTCCCTTAAAGGGCCCCTCCCAGACACACTTGCACTAAACAGCACAAGATACACAGAGCCAACAACGAGTTGCAGACCCTGTGCATGCAGCATAAATCCCCCGCTGCAGCAGCAGCAGCCAGAAGCCCTGGGCTAAGGGCTGCTGCACATGGTGACCATAGAGCCCCGCACGGGCTGGAGAGACAGCGTCTCTCAACCCCCCAGCTGATGGCTGCCATGGAGGACCCCACAATTTCGACGTTGCTGGAAGCGGATCGTCTACACAGTCCCTACTTCGACGTTGAACGTCGAAGTAGGGCGCATTCCAATCCCCTCATGAGGTTAGCGACTTCAACGTCTTGCTGCCTAACGTCGAAGTTAACTTCGAAATAGCGCCCGACGTGTGTAGCCGCGACAGGTGCTATTTCGAAGTTAGTGTCGCTACTTCAAAGTAGCGTGCACGTGTAGACACAGCTGGTATGAGCAGGGACAGCAGTTATGTAACCCATTACAAGGACTGCTTCCTTTCTTTTGATTTTCATAATTATCTCAGGCAAAAGACTTAACATCCCCCACTCCCAACCCCCTCCTTCAGTTCTATGTATTTCATTTGTCAGTTTTCACTGCAATTTTTTTTTAACCTCTGTACCATATAATTGAATCTGGACTGGAAATGCCGTAGATCTGAAGATGTGGGTCTGTCCCACAAAAGCTTATCATGTAATAAATTATTTTGTTAGTCTTTAAAATGCTACATGACTGCTGTTGTGAGCCGTGTCTACACTAGCCCCAAACTTCGAAATGGCCATGTAAATGGCCATTTCGAAGTTTACTAATGAAGCGCTGAAATACACATTCAGCACCTCATTAGCATGCGAGCGGCCGCAGCACTTTGAAATTGACGCGGCTTGCCACCACGCAGCTTGTCCCAACGGGGCTCCTTTTCGAAAGGACCCCACCTACTTTGAAGTCCCCTTATTCCTGTGAGCAGATGGGAATAAGGGGACTTTGAAGTAGGCGGGGTCCTTTCGAAAAGGAGCCCCGGCAGGACAAGCTGTGCAGCGGCGAGCCGCATCAATTTCGAAGTTCCATGGCTGCCCGCATGCTAATGGGGCACTGAATATGTATTTCAGCGCTTCATTAGTAAACTTCGAAATGGCCATTTGCATGACCATTTCGAAGTTTGGGGCTAGTGTAGACATAGCCGTGTTTCGTTAGAATACAAACCTAACACAGCTACCTCTCAATACCTTTCAAGCGTATTGTCTTTAATTATCTACTCCTGAAGATATTTTCCCCAGCAAACACCAAATTAGTTAGAATTCATATAGATTGATTTTGTATAGACAACTCAGCGGCAGATAAACTATTTGTGTGTATTCCTCAATTGTTTTATTTGTGCTGACATTCTTTGTTGCCTGCCATATCCATGAGCTCCAAGTTCTGATTTCATAATCCTGCCCTCTCATTAAAGTTTCCATTACAATTAATATGTGACAACATTATTAAAAGAAAGATGATTTGTATAAATACCTACTGGCAAATAAATTATTTTGGTTTATGAAAAACAAATGTAATATGTTGCAAGACAAGTATAGTAACCTTTGAAAATTTGTAATGACTTAGCAACCAGATACTCAGCAATGATGATCTGAAATACATTCAATTATTTATGCATATTTCGAGGAGGCAAGACTTTTTTAGGAGAGGAATGTCATCTATTAATTTTAACACCAACTTTGTAAATGTTGTTAAAAATCAAACTATTAGTAGGTTATTTTCACACGCATGTTCAAATAAGACATTTCAGCTTCCTGTGACATTTGTCATTTATTGACATTTTGCAATAAGCTACATGCTGGAGATGTTGTTAGGACTTACACATCCTTCCCTCCATAGCTGAGAAAGCCAAGAAAATCCCTGGAGATGAGGCTCATCTGTGGAGCCATTATGCAGGCTGATGTTGTTTTCTCACCCTTGGCACTTTAATTTAATCCAAGTGTATCTATGTTATACATAGCAGGATACTGAGTGACATTTACATATGCCAGAAAAGAGCCATACAGTTAATTGTTGTGAATGGATGATTTAAATGCCAGGAGTAGAGTCTTTGGCCCCGTGTCTTCAAATGACTGCATTTGATTATGATTTACCCTTTTACATAGTGCTTCTCTTTTTTCTTTTCTCTTGCTTTTATCAATCCACTTAGATTTGACATTGTTGACACTTCAGTAGGCAGGTCATAAAAAACATTCAGATATAAATAATGTAAAAGCCAATATCCTGATGTCAAATTGCCTGTTTGTTAATTAAGCATGGAAATGAATTATCAACATAGTGTAGAAGTTAGCAACTTAGTTTCACTCTTCATCTTTCAAGATGAGTCTTAGTGTCTTCCAGTGTGATTATGGCATCCTATAATATTTACAAAACCCTCAACATGAACTGGTAGAAGATAGGCAGCTGTGGGGATCTCTGGGCAAAGTGATTAAAAAAAGTGGGATGAGATGATTTTTAGATGCCGTCATTAACTGTCCAAATAACACATACAATTCTGTGCATGTAAGATGATTTTTAAAGCATGTATCTGAATATTTTAAGCAAACATGCTAGCCACTGGCAAATAATGTTCTATTAAATGTCCAACAAATTCCCACCAAAAGCAGAAGGCCCTTGTGTATTCCTTCAGTGCCTTTATTTATCTTTTCTGTTCACCCTACTAACACATGTAAAATCTTTTCCTCTTGCTCCATTCCCATTGTTTTCATTCCTCTCCTTTTCTAATATTTTCATTTTTATTGTGTTAATCTCTCCCGAACTTTCTCTCTTCCTTCCAATTCCAAATCTCTGCCCTTCTTCCATACTCCCTGGATTTCTCCCTTCTCTCTCTATTCTAATGTCCACTTTCCACAAATTTATTTCCCCTTTTCATCATCCACACTCTCCTTTTTCTGCCAAATCCATTCTTTCTTTTTCCTTATTTTGTTTCTCACTCATTTTCCACTTCACAGGGTCACTGTTACCAGAAATCCTCTCTCTGTTCTAAACAGAGGTGGAAAAAGTACCGAAAAAGTTACTTGAGTAAGGCTATGTATACATTGAAGAGATCTGTTGGCAAAAGATACGCAAGTTCTGCAACATATTTGCATATCTCCTGATGAGTTCTGTCCACAGAGATTTTCCCAGCATTTGGACCATCTACATGCGGCCAAATGTCAGGAAAACTCCCTCTGCCGACACATGCCTTCTTTCTCATGGAACAAGGATGACTGGGATGTTAGCAAGAGGCTCCCAAAGTGGCAGACTTCTGTCGGGAGACCTCCAGGCTCCCCACAGAAGCTTGCAATCTAGACATAGCCTAAAAGTGCAGCTGCTTTCACTTCTGGGTGCTGGAACTTATGTCCATGTGTGCGTGTGTACTTTCACGCAAGTAGTTTTCCAGAGGGACTCCGGTGACTTGTACTTCAGTACATTCCCACCCCTCCTCCCTACCTCCCAAAGTAGCTGTACTTTTACTCGAGTAACATTTTGGGTACTTTTCACACCTCTGATTCTGAACTGTACCAGCTCTGAAAACCACATTCTCAGGTCCTTGAAACTAAAGGACATTCTGTAATCCCTGGTCCATTCTCCACTTGCTGTGTCCTAAACTCTTCTTAACTTGAGCTCCTCCCTTCAGTTCATCAGTCTGGGCACCCTCCCACAAGCTCATCATCAGTTGTTCCCCCCTCCCCCAACCACCACCCAATGTACTAAGTTGTCCCCAGTTCATCAGGTTAATTTTGGCCCTTTTCCTAGATCACCAGTTTTGTTCTCCGCCTTCACAATCCGTCAGTTCTCAGCCCCTCATCTTCTAAATCTATATATGAATTGGCTTCTCAGCTACACATTCATCAATTCTTTTTTCAGTCCTTCCTATTTCCAGCCTCAAAACAATGAGCAGTCCTATGGCACCTTATAGACTAACAGATTTATTGGAGCATAAGCTGACAAAGTGGGTCTTTGCCCTCAAATCTTATGCTCCAATAAATGTTAGTCTATAACGTGCCACGGGACTTCTTGTTGTTTTTTGGACACAGCTATCCCTCTGATACTTATTTTCCAGCCTGTTCAGTTCTTCCCTCCTCCTCTAGGACATCATTTCTGACACCCACAGCCCCCCCGCTCTCAATTATTCAGTATAATTCCAAGACTCACTTTCCTCAATGTGGCACTCAAATTCTTTGATCACTGTTCAGTCAGTATAATGCAAGACTTTCTTTCCGATCCATCAAATCAGTTTTTGCCCTCTGTTTCTGAATTCACAAGTTCAGATTGCCTTCCCACAATTTATCAAATTAATTCTCAGACCCACTCTCTCTTAGTAAACTGAATTATTGAACTTACCTAAGCAACTACTTACATAGCTTAATTAGGAAACCATGAAGAATTATAGGGAAATTGAGTTTAAATGTGGATAACATAGACAAGTCAAGCACTTCGAAGAACCTCAACTTAAATATTAGATTAAACAGGCAGGCAAACTGATCCTTTAAATACTAAAATTATAAAGTCTTGATTTCAAATCAAAAGGCTGCATGTATACCAGTTTTCTCTCTCTTTTCTAACTGAATGATAAGGTAGTTCTAATCTATTTACTGTAATCTATGTAAAAATTAGATCTCGGGCAATTCTCATCATACATTATCTACTATTTTTATGTTGTTAAATTAACTTTTCAACTCAGTTTAAACCATGCAAAATACAGTGTATGTACAAATAGAAGGTTTCTTCCGTGAACATGGATTTGTTCAGTTGTGCAACATAGCAACATTCTCTCAATGAAGAATATGAAAATAATATTAAAAAGATGCTCAAAAGATGCTTTATTCCACCAAACCCTAAGTGGCATGATTGGCAAATTTGATTGCCATTATTTGGATTTTTTTCACTTTTGCTATTTTATTTATTATTATTATTATGTTAAATTGTTATATGAAATTGCTGTGTGTATAACTTATCAACAAGATAGCAAAGCGTTCGTCTTTAAGTACTTAATAAAAATTTCAATTTCTCACAATATTTGTAGATATAGATGAGTGCAGCGAAGCAGTAATGGTTGCCTGTGGAGACCATGCGAAATGTGAAAATGTGGATGGGGGATATAAGTGCTCCTGTAAGGAAGGTTATCAACCATCCACAGGAAAATTACAGTTTAAGCCAAATGATGGCACTTCCTGCCAAGGTAAATGATATTATAAAGGTTTATGTGTTATTATAGAACTACATCTTCTGAGAAACCCACCAGTGTCTCTTTATCTTCAGTTAGATTAATCAGCCAGACATGAAAAAGAGGCCAGGCACTCACACCTGTATTTTCTAAGAATATCATTGAGATGCTCTCTCCTTAGAAGCGTATTTCTGATGAACAATATATCTGTGCTATGTAGAAGAGCCGACCTGACATTTTGTTGACATGTATTCTAAGCTGTATAAGCCCAATTCTTTTTTTGCTCATTCATGAAGTGAAACAATGGACCAACTTCTCTGCCGGTGTAACTTGGCAAATGCTACTGAAGTCAATGGAGCTACTCCCATTTAAACCAGCAGAGAATGTAGCTTGGCGGCTTGAAGAGATTTGTATTTATCTATACCAGAACTGTTACTGTAATTGATTAGTCTTCTCTTTAACTTCTACAGAAATTCTAAAGGCAAAGTGTGAATTACGTGATGACTGTATAACAGAAAAGACTGTTAGAACCTTGGCTGAAGTAAGTAGCAAATGTTTATAGATTAATTTGTAAATTCTTTGATTATTTCTCTTTTGAAACTTTTATTGTGATTATAATATCTATTGAGTTGCTTTGAACAAAAGATTGAAGATATGGGCTACGTCTACACGTGAAGCCTACATCGAAGTAGCCTATTTCGGTGTGGCGACATCGAAATAGGCTATTTCGATGAATAACGTCTACACGTCCTCCAGGGCTGGCAACGTCGATGTTCAACATCGACGTTGCGCAGCACCACATCGAAATAGGCGCAGCGAGGGAACGTCTACACGCCACAGTAGCACACATCGAAATAAGGGTGCCAGGCACAGCTGCAGACAGGGTCACACGGCGGACTCAACAGCCAGCCGCTCCCTTAAAGGGCCCCTCCCAGACACACTTGCACTAAACGCCACAAGATCCACAGAGCCGACAACGAGTTGCAGCCCCTGTGCATGCAGCATGAATCCCCTGCTGCAGCAGCAGCAGCCAGAAGCCCTGGGCTAAGGGCTGCTGCACACGGTGACCATAGAGCCCCGCACGGGCTGGAGAGACAGCGTCTCTCAACCCCCCAGCTGATGGCTGCCATGGAGGACCCCACAATTTCGACGTTGTGGGAGGCGGATCGTCTACACGGTCCCTACTTCGACGTTGAACGTCGAAGTAGGGCGCTATTCCGATCCCCTCATGAGGTTAGCGACTTCGACGTCTCGCCGCCTAACGTCGAAGTTAACTTCGAAATAGTGCCCGACACGTGTAGCCACGATGGGCGCTATTTCGAAGTTAGTGCCGCTACTTCGAAGTAGCATGCACGTGTAGACACAGCTATGGTTGAATATAAGCCTACATATAGAAATATTTTTAATACTTCCAGCTCTTTTGAAGTGGGTTATATATTTGAATTGCAGTGTTAATTTGTCTGCAAGCTTTGTTTTCTTTGTTTCTGTAGTGAACTAAATCCTGTTGTGCATAGAATTCAGAAGTGTGGTAATCACTCAGCAATTTTTGACTGGCAAGTTCTTGAAATTACATCTTTCTACATTTAATTATGTTCCGCTATTTGTTTTGAATGAAACCTAGAAAGATAATTTATAGAAGCAGTGAAGGCAAGTGACAAAATATAAAAGAGAACAATAATACACTTGGGTACCAATATTTCTCTCTCCTTCAAAATATCATGTGTTAGGCTGCATGTGAAAGAACTGGGGAATCAGATTTTTCCACAGAAGCATAGATTTCAAACAGCAAATTAAATAAACTGGTGGTCCACAAGACTAAGTTTCTGATTTGACTGTGTAAGAGAGCCACCAATGTGCATGTACGCTTTTCGTGTCAAGCAGTTTTCCTCAATGTTCAGACTTAAAATAATCCAGCCTTTTAAAATGAGAGCTGTTCATTACAATGTAAGATGCACATTGTACTAACCTGTTTTCTGTAAAATAAGCAGAGAAGATACGATAAGTACAACATTTGAACATAAAACTGAATGGGTGTCTGAGAATTGTGTTAAAAACTTGAATCCAAATTTTGAAGGAAAATGAACTCTTCAAATTTGAGCCCATGGATCTGAATCTACTTATGTTGTGATTCTGAGACCTGTTTTCCAGTACAATTAGAATGCAATCAAATATAAAATCTAGATCTCATGAGAACACTATCTTATGGGATATTCACCTTTTGAGATTAAAGGAATCTCATTAAAAATTGACTGATGTCACTATATTTCTGCTATTTGGGGATGACATCTTATCAGATTTCAGTGCTAGGAAATCTGAAACCTTGCTGTGATTCAGACATGGTACCGAATCTGAATTCTAGCTTAAACCTAATGCAAATCTAGATTTCAGTCTTCTTAGACGATTGGTAATGTAAATATTTTTGTACAAACATTTCCATCTAATTATTTCATATTAACATTTTCAGTAGGGCAGCAATTTAATAACTTCCATCCCTTATCAGTAAGGTTGAAGTATGCAATAAAATGTTAGTAATATGTGAGCTTTATAGTATGCATTTAAAAAAACAGCCATCTGCTTCCACCTCTCAGCAAAGATTTTAAAAGAAAGATTTAACAGTGAGTTGACATATTACTAATACTTAATTATTTTTCAAAAATATGCTGCGGAACATTTGCTGGTAGATTATTAAGCATTATGCAAAATAAAACTGAGTTGTACTCGTCAAAGTAAATTAAGAACGCATGCTGGTTATGATTTTTTTATGATGTCTGTGATACCTACTCAGTTGGAGTAGTTCCATAAGTACACCTATTGACCTGCTGTGCTCCTATTTATGTGCAGAAGCTGATCCTTATTCACTTTTGTGTCCCCAAAAAGTCATCAGATGTGGCTTTGCTAGTTGAATTACCAGTGGAATCATCTAAGTATACTGATTTCCTGTTTCTTTCAGACTGGGGCTGTAGAAAAACACTTAGCTGTCCTGCAAGAAGTCAGTAGGAACACTGCAGGACAACTTTCACCTGACGATGTGATTTCATATGTAGAAGCATTATCTGCATCCTACCCATCCCTAAGTACCATCAATAACACAGTTACTGACAAGGAAGAGCTTACTAATGTGACTATTCATGTAAGTGGCATGAGCCCTACTGTTGTCTTGTTTTTTTTTTCTTTTATAAATAGCGGAAGGCTTTTGTGCTTAAAAATATTTTTATACTGACAGGCTTTTGTTAACACCGTGAACAATTTGGTTCAAAAGGATAAAATTACAGTTTGGGATGCACTCCCTATAGATAGCAGAAGGAGAAATCTCACTAAGCTGATGCATGCAGCAGAGCAGGCAACACTGCTCATGTCACAGAACTTCAAAAAGACAACACAGCTAGATGTTAATGCAAGTGAAATGGGTAAGAAAAAGAAAATCAATGCAAGTGATACTTGAGATGTAAATTACACTGTGAAGTTTTTTCAATATAAATTGTTGAGATTAGCAGTAACATAATATGAAAACTCTCAGATTTTGGTATGTATGACATTTGTTTTATTGAAAAAAAAAAGCAGGGGGGCAACCCAAACCTCCTGCAGATATTGGACCAGGCACTTGGCTGATATAAACCAGCTAACCCTAATGACTTCAATGAAGGCAGGATAATGTGCAGGATCTAGTTTGGCTCTTAGAGGGATGACGTAGAGCAGAGGTGAGCAAACTTTCTCCATCAGGCCCCACTTTTAGTCCCTGCAATTAGAAGGAACCCCCCACCCCCTCCGCCTGCCCACAAAACTTTCTAATGTGATCCAAACCAATGCATATTTCAGTTATGTTCACCTGAAAAAAAGAAAAAAGCTTTGGCATGTCTAAGAAAATAAGTCTGTAGGATGTCAAAAGTTTATTAATCGGTATATAAATGTGAATACATGTACATAAAAACAATAACATATTCAACATTTGTAACTAAATAGATGAGCCCAAGACCCAGCAGCTGATCCTGCTCTACCACCCCTCCTTTACAAAATTTCACACATACCCCCAAAGAAGCCCACCCACCAGTTTGTGCTCCCCGATATAGAGGGTCATATTTTCAGCAATGAATGTGTCCCACTTGCTCATGATCAAAGTGTCAGTCATCACACTGCCTTCAATAAATCATTGTGGAACAGATGTATTAAAAACACTAACAGAATGAAAACTAGCATTGCTAATGCTAATTGCTAAAACATGCCATGTTTTCCTTTATTTCTGATTCAATAAAAGAAATATAAACAAACTTTGAATTGGTCTCTGCCTTCAAGGCTCATCCCTATGTGGTTGATGGCACAGTTGGGGGACAAACAGAATTGCCCAGCTCCTGGTCAAAGTATGGTGGGGTGGCTCCATGCTCCCCAAAAAGAGGAGACCTCAGGCAGAAGGAGCAGGGTGGAGGCAGCCAGCCCTCAGTGGCAAACAAACTCTGCTGTGGCCCTGCTCTGTGAGCCCTTAACACTGCCCAAACCATACTGTCCGTGGCTCTTGTGGTGATCTATGGACCTAGAACTTCAGCCACCACCACTGTCATAGTAGCAGTGGCCAGGAGCGCTGAGCCCTTTTGAATCACCGGGTGCCAGGGGCAGTTGCCGTTTCTCCCCTCCCCTCCCCTTCCTCCCAGGCACAGCTATCAGGAGACCTCAGATGAGGATACTGGGGAAGATCTCAACTTGTCTCTCATGACTTCCCTCCGTGAATAAGTTGCTTGTCTTCTGTATTGTTGTCCTAGGAGGACACTAAGGCTATGTCTACACAGCAGCATTATTTCATAGAATTGTAGAATTCTAGGGCTGGAAGGGACTTCAAGAGGTCATCTAGTCCAGCCCCCTGCCCAAAGCAGGATCAACCCCAACTAAATCATCCCAGTCATGACTGCTGCAAGCTGGGACTTAAAAACCTCTAGGGATGGAGACAGAACACATTTTTAGTCTGGACACTCCACAAGTTTTGTCGATGAAATGCCTTTTTTGTTGAAAAAACCCTCTAGTGAAGATGTAGCCCAAGAGTGGTATTTTCAAAGTGCTCAACTTTGGCCTTTCACCTCTCACTGAAGTCAGGCAGGCAGTGAAGATAACAGCATGACTAGAGGCTTCCATGAGAGCAGAGTAATACAAGTGCTAAGCACTTTTTGAGACTCCTGTCCAAAGACTATGCTGTTTTCCGTTTTTGGTTGTGACCAGCCACTCCACTTTCCTCCTTCCAAAGTAATTTAAATGTCCTCTGATTGACCCAGAGTCCAGCAGTAAAATCCGTTATTACCTCCTCAGGTCACATCAGTTTACCATTTTACAAACCACTCCCCTAAGATACTGAGAAAAAACCTTCCTGAGTCCCTGGGTAAGATCAAGCCCTTCCTTCTCTTCAGTGAGATAAGTCATTTTGAGGTGGAGGGGGAGATTTCATACACAGTGCTTCATTCTGTTTCATAAGCTCATGGGAACCAGCTGCATTTGTAATTTGTAGCACAGATGGACACAGTTGTGTGGCCAACTGCAGGAGCACTTTGCTAGACCACACCTTAAAGAGACCAGATGATAATACAGTGAACTAATGGAGAGGCTTGAAAATTTCAGTCATCTTCTGGCAGTTTTGTTTGAGAATCTGAACTTACGGACACTTATCCAAATGGAACCCAAGCTTGAAAACATTTTGAAGTTTTCCCATTACCACTCAGCACTGTGACCATCTTACCCACAATGCCAGTGTGCAGCCCACATACTTATCTTTGAGATAAGGTCCACAATAGTGTGTCATTCTGTATTGCATTTCAGGGTGTGACTTCTTTAACTACAGGCTTTCCAAAACTCCAGCCATGAAGAACTATTTCTTAAATCCTGACAACAATTTTCTGATAGTTGGTCTATCAAAGAGCTCACATTGTTTTTGTGTGCTGAAGTATAAGCAAAGCAGATGATCTAGTTTAGTGATTCTAGCCCATACTCAAATTTTAGATAATTTTTCAAAGCCCTGATTGATTTTTTCCCCACACTGTGGGTGATTGAAACTCTTCACTATACAGTAAACCCTTGCTTTATGCAATTTCGACATACATGTTCATTGTATTAATGTTGAATTAAGGGTTCCAGCTGCATGCTTCCCAGTGCTGGAGCTGGTGGAGGATTACTGAAGGCAGGAGCAGCTGGGAGAAGCCAAGGAGATGCCACTGGTGGGAGGAGGGGGGCAGGGGGAAGTGGGGGAAGTCCCTCAGCCCTAGGGAGCCAGGATCCAGGCGCAGTATCACCTGGTCAGTTTCCTGGCTCCCGTAAGCATCTGTATGCCTGGGCTCCCATCTCCCTGCAGATGAGCGGGAGCCTGGGAAGTGACCAGGCATTGCCATGCCTGGCTCCAGACTCCCAGGGGCATGGAGGAGGAGGGAGGGTTCCCCCACCCCAACTTACATGAAATCTGAGTTACACATAACTCGGGGTTTTACTGTAATGAACTCACTAAAGTGCTCAATGTCCTCTCACATAGTTTTTGTCCTGAGGGGTGATAACTGTTTCCTTTTGGTTTGTTGAGAGCACATATCGTTATATCATGGTGCAATGTGTATTTCATACCAGAGAGTGATAACTGTTAGATACTCAGTTTTGAGAACTTGCCTTTTTCGAATGTTACTATTCAGTATTTTATCCTTTGCTTTTTATAATTGTGATTTGTGGTCCCCCTCAGAAATGAATTTTTAATAAAGCAATAGCTCTTCCTAAAGTAACCTACATTATTCTTTCTGGTGCCTAATTTAATGCAAAGTAAATAAAAGACCATATTTTTCAAGGAAAGAATAAACGGTATGAGAGAAAAATGTATGCATTAGAATAACAAAGTCTGGAGGTTTAAAACAAACATGTACCATATTAATAGCATTTCTCCTTGAAATATTTGACACAATAGTGTATTTTTAAAATTCACAATAATTATGCAATCTGATGTCACATTTATTAACCTAACTGTAAATTATGTTAGATTGTAATGGAAGTGATTTGCATAGTATTTTTCTTTCTATAGCTCTCAAGGTTTTTGCTTTTGATTTGCACCACATGAAACATATTCACCCACATGCACACATGGAAGGAGATTATGTAAAGATATCACCAAAGAAAAAGGAAGTACCTAATTCTAATGGTAAGAAAAAAAATTAAATAGCTTGGTTTAAGCAACATTCCGGGATCCTACTTGCTAGTGAAAATCAGAGGCATGGTTCACCAGCAGTGCAGGTGCAATGTTAATAGTCATAGAAGAAGGCATTTATATCACCGTATTGTCTATTCTTGGGTCCTATCTGCACTTCATCTTCCACCATTGCTTCTATTGGTGTAATGCACCACAGGAAAATTAAGCTGCTGATTTTTGCTAGTTTTTATTTCTGTATGTTATATTACAATATACTTTAAATATACTAATGATCATACTAGACTGAAACCCAACAGCTATGCAATAACATGTAGAACCACTAGATAATACTTTTGGACAGTCAGTGAAGAAAACTATGTCCAGCTGAAACAAGATGGAGACTTTGGCAGGCACAATTTATTTAAAAGATGTGAGAGGGATTTGTAGAGCAGCAGTTCTCAAACTATGGGTTGGGACCCTAAAGTGGATCATGACCCCATTTTAATGGGATTGCCAGGGCTGGCTTTAGACTGGCTGGGGTGTAGTGCTAAAGCCTAAGGATGATGAGGCTCAGGGTTCAGCTTAAGCCTCGGGAGACAGAGTTCAGGTTGTGGCAACCTCCTCTCACCCCTTGATTATGTAATATTTTTTGTCATCAGAAGTGGAGTTGCAGTGTAGTAATGTCTGAGAACCAGTGACATGGTGTAATGAATAGTGGAGTCGCAGTGTAGTAATGTCTGAGAACCAGTGACATGGTGTAATGAATAGTGGAGTCGCAGTGTAGTAATGTCTGAGAACCACTGACATGGTGTAATGAATAGGGGAGTCGCAGTGTAGTAATGTCTGAGAACCACTGACATGGTGTAATGAATAGGGCACTGAGGTCCAGGAGCTAGAAAACCTGTGTTCTACCTCTCACTCAACCAAAGATCTGCTGGGTGACCTGGAGCAGGTCACTTCACAACTCTTTGGCTAAGTCTACACATGCCCCTCCCTTTCAGAAGGGGCACGTAAACGAAGTGGGTCAAAAATGCTAGTGAGGTGCTGATATGAATATTCAATGCCTCACTGTATAATGGCAGCCATCCAGAGCGTTGAAAGTGCTGCTTTCAAATTGCAAACTAGCCGTGTAGGCAGGGTTCCTTCAAAAGGAAACCCCAATTTCAAAAGCACCCTTCTTCCCAATTTTTATCAGTGCCTCATTAGCATTTTTGACCTACTTCATTGACATGCCCCTTCCAAAAGGGAGGGGCACGTGTAGATGGAGCCTTTGTGTCCTCTTCCAACACTAGGATATCTTATCTGTTTAGTTTGTTAAACTCATCAAGGCTGTGTTTGGACAGCACTTAGCATGTAGGAGTCCAGATCTTAGCTGGGGCCTTATTGGTGTCAGTGAACTATGGATAATAATCAGAAATTAGAATTTTGACGGAACTCCAGAACTGGTGCCACAGATCTGGCAAACCCAACCTTGAGGTCCTTCTCTGTCTTAGGCTGGATTTGCAGCTAATCAAAACCAGGATCCCAAATGTCACAGAAGGGCAGAATATCAATACTGACTCAAGAGGAAGCATCCTAGGTATTACTGTGGGTTTCTGTGTCTTGAATGTCTTCTACCAGTTACTGACCAGGTATGAAATCCTGGGTCCAGTAATATCCATTGCCAAACTCCCATTGACTTGAAGTAGGGGCATGGTTTCATCACTGATATTAACCTTGTTTATCTTATGAGATCTGACACCTGACCTGCAGCCAGAGGTAATATTGCTGCAAGTGTGCATAGCTTTAGGGAAAAGAATGTGCATCTATCTTATTAGAATATCCAGTATAAACACACATTTTTAATTCAAGTGGACATTACAGTGTTTTAAACAAGGCTATATTTCACTGTCTCTGAAACATTTTTATAAGTATTCCACGAAGATTCCATCTGTTTTGCATATTTTATGTGATAGCAGTAATAATGTCTATTGTTTATTGTTTCCTTAATGTCTTCAATTTTGTTGTACTATAAAAAAACCACACACAAACTACTAAACCCAGTCTGTTTGATTGATAGGCACTGTTGTAGTTGTATTTCTGCGGTATAGCAATATTGGTTCTTTGCTTTCATCATCTAAAAACTCCTCATCGAAAGATACTTCAGAGCAGAGAGAGACAGTAAGCTCATCTGTTATTGCTGTTGCAATTAATTCAAATGCACCTACACTCTACGAACTCGAGAAAATAACATTTACTTTAAAGTACGTCAAGGTAAGATTTTTTAATCAACATCTGAAGAAAGGAAAACAGCACTGTAATTATTTTATGTGATATAACTCTATCTACAGCATACGCTGGCTACCATGGAAAAATGTTGCTAGAAAGTGTTAACAGTAAAAACTGTATAGTCAGGGGGCTGTAACTGTGGGCAAAAAGTTATGACTGGTATCACAGAATCCTTCAGGCTTCTAACCTTTCTGTATTTAGGATAATCTCTCCAACAGTTGTCAGATGATTAAAGCTATACTCATTAAAAAGAGAAATACTTCAAATCGGACTGCACCGAATCTGAACAGAAGTGAATACAGACCCTATAGTGTAGCTCCTTTGGCTCCAAGGGTACATATTTTCTTTTGAGGCTGAGAATTGTACTCATCATTGGATGTGCTTTTTTTGTGGGGAAGCCGCCAGTGGAGCACTATTTGAAGACACTAAAGCCGTGTCTACACGTGCACGCTACTTCGAAGTAGCGGCACTAACTTCGAAATAGCGCCCGTCACGGCTACACGTGTCGGGCGCTATTTCGAAGTTAACATCAACGTTAGGCAGCGAGACGTCGAAGCCGCTAACCCCATGAGGGGATAGGAATAGCGCCCTACTTCGACGTTCAACGTCGAAGTAGGGACCGTGTAGTCGTTGCGCGTCCTGCAACATCGAAATAGCGGGGTCCGCCATGGCGGCCATCAGCTGAGGGGTTGAGAGACGCTCTCTCTCCAGCCCCTGTGGGGCTCTATGGTCATCGTGTGCAGCAGCCCTTAGCCCAGGGCTTCTGGCTGCTGCTGCCGCAGCTGGGGATCCATGCTGCATGCACAGGGTCTGCAACCAGTTGTCGGCTCTGTGGATCTTGTGTTGTTTAGTGCAACTGTGTCTGGGAGGGGCCCTTTAAGGGAGCGGCTTGCTGTTGAGTCCGCCCTGTGACCCTGTCTGCAGCTGTGCCTGGCACCCTCATTTCGATGTGTGCTACTTTGGCGTGTAGACGTTCCCTCGCTGCGCCTATTTCGATGTGGTGCTGTGCAACGTCGAAGTTGAACATCGATGTTGCCAGCCCTGGAGGACGTGTAGACGTTATTCATCGAAATAGTCTATTTCGATGTCGCTACATCGAAATAAGCTACTTCGAAGTAGGCTTCACATGTAGATGTAGCCTAACTGTTGCAATCCATTGTTCCAATTTGGCACATATCTCATGTGAAATGAGTTTACATGGACTATCTTATTGTTCCATGTATATTACAGCATGCAGGATATTATGGTCCTGGCCCATATCATGACTGGCAAGCCCAGGCCATACCACAGTAAGAACATAAGAACAACCATACTGGGTCAGACTAAAGATCCACCTAACTCAGTATCCTGTTTTCTGACAGCGGCTAGTGACAGGTGCCCCAAGAAATGAACAGAACAGCTAATCATCAAGTGATGGATTCCGTGTTGCCCAGTTGTAGCTTCTGGCAAACAGAGGCTAGAGACACCCTGCCCATCCTAGTGAATAGTCTTTGATGACTTTATTCTGAGGAATTTGTCTAGGTCATTTTTGAACCCTGTTATAGTTTTGTCCTTCAAAAAATCTTCTGGCAAAGAATTCCACCAATTGACTGCATTTTGTGAAGAAATACATTTTTTATTTGTTTTAAACCTGCTGCCTATTAATTTCATTTGGTGACCTGTAGTTGATGTGTTAGAGGAAAGGGTAAATAACACTTTCTTATCTACTTTCTCTAGACCCGTCATGATTTTCCCCCCTCCTACATATCACCCCTCTGTACCACTGATCACTTTAGTTGCCTTTTTCTGAACCTTTCCCAATCCCAATATCTTTTTGAGATGGGGTGACCACATCTTCTCATAGTATTCCAGTGCGGATGCAGCATGGATTAATTTAGAGGCAATATGATATTTTCCATCTTATTAGGTATCCCTTTTTAATGACCCTCAATATTCTGTTCACTTTTCTGAAAGCTGTTGCGTATTGAGGCTGTGTCTACACTGAGCCCTAGTGCTGACAGTGTGATGCAAATAAGCCATCTCAAAAATACAAAATGAAGGCTCATTTGCATGTTTTCGGGACTATTGTGCAGATTCACTAGGGTAATTTACATATTCACGGTAGAACTCTACCACTCTACTCTTTACCACTAAGCCCTGGCTCCCTTCTCCTTCCCCTTCTACACTCCCTTAGCCTAATCTTCTAACCAGATTTATAAAATGCGTAGGACAAACCTGTTTTCTCTCCTTGCTGTGTCTGGTGCAACACAAGATCATTTATAATCAGTGAGCTGAGCGTAAAGTTCTTTTCTAGTTCACATTACATGTAGATGGAGGCACCTCAGGTTGCTTTAGGTACGCTGGGTGACAGAACAAACAAAGACCCATGTGGTCCCAGGGCTGTAAACGAAGAGGCAGGAGATGAGAAGGCTAGAAGGGAATCAAAGCATTCTGTTGGGTAACACAGGAGGTGCAATGTGGCTATAGTCTTGAGAGTTGTTCTATTTCAAAAGGTGCATGCACCACATATAAGCTTCTGACACATTGTAAATTACAAGGTTTGTTAGCTGGATTAGTCCAGCTTGTTTAGTCTGCAGTTAACTAGGTGAATTGGGTATTTCAATCTTGAGCTTAATCTCCATTTGTAATTGCATGGGCTAGGTCCAGAAGTGGTTTTTGTTTGTTCTTTTTGTTTTCTATTCTGAGGGTTGGGATGTTTGGTTTAGAGAGGGGAACTGTCTTGTTTTGTTTTGTTTTTTTTTCTTGAACCTTCCTTCAGTACAATACATTTTTTAATGAATTGTTCTGGCTAATGTAACAAGAGTCTCTTGATGGAAAAGTCCCTGCCTTTCACCATCAGTAAAACATCTTATTTCTCTTCCAGACTGCAGATAAGGATATTAAATGTGCATTTTGGAACTACTCAGCAGACACAATGAATGGCAACTGGTCTACTGAAGGCTGTGAGCTGATGCACTCCAACACTACTCATACCTCATGCAAATGTAATCATCTGACTCATTTCGCTGTTTTGATGTCTTCAGGCGGCTCTATTGTAAGTGCTATTTTTCACTTAGTATTTTACCAGATACTTACATTCTCATTTAATGTGTGTGGGCTTTTATAATGCAGCTAATATGCTTCCCCGCCTCCCAACTTTGGTTCCATCTCTTTTTCCTCATTCAGCAAACACACAGTTTTTCGTGAACAATGCAAAAGCATTTCCTCCCACTTCTGTGTGGATTTCTTTGTCTATTTTGCAGTATGACAGGATAGTGATGCAGCAAAGAATCTTGTTTCAAACCTGCTGTCTGTTATTCTTTTATTTGAAAACCCACTTCAAGGCTACAGTGGGATTTAACTAATATATGAAGTGATCAGTTACCAGGTAGCCTGGGATTTTTCTCACAATGCTTTTTATTATATATATTCCTTAGCATCTAAAAATCTGGAATGTGTCCTTAAAATGTATCCCCTGAGTTGCAATAGCATTGTCAAAAATTGTAGAGAAAGAGCAAGGCAAGACTGAGTTCGTGAATATTAAAACAGGGACCCTGGCAATCATCACAGAATTGTAAAAATGACCCCTCACTTTGTGTTCCACTTACATTAAAAGACCCCTAAGATTTTTGGAATCAATACAGGATGTACAGGAGCCTTGGGAGGCAGCTTTCTATGAATCAGAATTAGCAATAAGAAGAAGATTTGCATGAGTATATGGTGCTATATTCTTCCATACAGTGCACTCATACTGATAGAGAGTGCTTTTCATTGCTAAATAACTTCTTAAGTCTTCCTTTCAAATTCAAGACTTTTGAGGTATTCTTATATAGTTTTTCTTTTTTAAAAGAGGATGATCTCTGAGCCTGTCTTTAGAATTCATACTTAAATAGCTTTTCTGGCCAGCTACAGCCTGCCTTTATGCAGTCATGTATTTCAGAGGTTCTTTTTTCTGAATACCAAGTAGCCAATGGAACTGCCCTCTTTCACAGAAAATTCACAACATAATCATTAAAAATATATCATGATATTTTAGACCATTTCCATGTTCTTTATCTGGAATTAACATCTGTTTTAAGCGATTGCAATTTCCAAGTCTTTCATTACTCATGTTTAAACTGAAGAAAAGTGATATCATTATGCTATGCAGTCAATATGAATAACTCATTGAAGTGGCAATATCGTCATGTCAGGTATTAATATATTTTCTGTTGTCAATATCTTTGTAATTTATTAATAGGTCAGATTTTTAAAGTCACAACAGATATCAAAGATCTTTTATAAAAAGTCATCTTAGCACACATCAATGCTAAAACAACATGCAAAGAAATATCACTGGTGTTAAGAACACTGAAATACATATTTTATGCTTGGTTTCACTGAACATTTTATCTGCCTCACAAAAAACAATATTTTTGAAATTATCAAAAGTGACACTGCAACCCTACAATGAGTTTTGATGAATGTTTTGTGAAAAAGGAAAAAGGAACTATGTTGCAGAATGAAGCTTTTTTGACAAGGTACAGAGTTATTCTCTTAACTATTGTATTATAATTTTCCCCCAGGGTGTTACAAATTATAACATTCTTACAAGAATCACTCAACTAGGAATAATTATTTCATTGATTTGCCTCTCCATGTGCATTTTTACCTTCTGGTTCTTCAGTGAAATTCAAAGCACTAGGACAACAATTCACAAAAATCTCTGCTGCAGCCTTTTCCTGGCAGAACTTATCTTTCTTGTCGGAATTAATATGAACAATAATAAGGTGTGTGGTCTTTGTCATTCCTCAAATTTTTACATTTGCAAATAAAGATACAGTATTAAGTACCACTTTCCATATAGCATACAGCATTTTCTGATGTTAATATGCATGTTTAAGTGTTATTGACTTCCTAGTCGTCCCAGTACTTAACATGAATACAAAGTGTTTCTCTCTGCATACTTGAGTTAAAGAAAGGGAGCCACATTCTCAGCTGGTGTAAATTGATGTAGTCCCATTGAATTAAATGGTGCTTTGATAGTTTACACAGTCTGAAAACCTGGCCACAATGCAGTTGGCCTTTTAACTATTTCACAACCCTATATTTTTATCTGGAACAGTTCCACCAACTAAGTATTTTGGTGCTGTACCAAGCAATGCTGGGCTACATCTACGTTAGAGGCGTCTGTCTACAGAAGATAGGGTGGAAGAGATGTTCTGACAAAATTTCTGTCAACAAATCGCCTCTACACATACAAGCAGATCGATTTTTTTGATTGGCTCTATAGACAAAAGGACCCCCAGCATCTTGTACACAGCCTTTTTGTCAACGGTTTCTGTCAACCGTAGTAGACTAGTGTAGACGTAGCCAAGATGAATCAATTTCGAAAGCCCCTTCTTCCTATTTGGTTTTGGGAAGAAGGAGCTTTCAAAGTCTGAGGGGGTCCTTTCAAAAAGCCCCCACCTACCTGGGCAGAGTGCGTTTCAAAAGTGGGGCTAGGGGCTACTTCAGCACCCCCTGACCCCGCCAATTCAGTGATGCTGGGTGTACCCCACCAGAACTGAGTGGTGGAACTGCTTCATGCTGGGGGGATGAGGCAACAACCCATGGCTGCAAAACTTTAGAATGACCAGGCAGGCTGTGCCACTAGCTTGCCCTGGCCCCCCATCACTACGACACCAGAATGCGGCCCACGCTCCCTTTGCAGAAGAGAATAGCGATTGCAGTATGGAAGTTGGGCACCCCAGATAGCCACCAGTCTGTCAGCCACCAGTTTGGGGTAGGCAAGGCCACTGTCGGGGCAATCCTGCTTGAGGTAAGCTCGGCTTGGGCCACACACCCACCATAGGGAGAGGGCCACTGGGCAAGGGGCTGGGAAGGGGGACCCTGCAGGGGGCTGAGGAGAGGGGCCTCCAGACAGGGGACCAGGACGGGGGGCCAGCAGGCAAGGGGACGGGAAGCACCCAGCCATGCACTGATGGACATGTTTGTCTTGCACCCCATGCAGATAATCCAAGCAATAAATCCCCTCCTCCTGTGCGAGGTCGTCAGCATCAGGGACCTGGATGTCACCCTCGCCAGCTTTGCAGAGCTTGGCTTCCTGAACTGGTTTGGTACGCAGCATGGGATGCCCCAAACCACAGTGCAGGCGCTTTTGTGAACATAATGGGGCAGCACTCTGTGGTCCTCCAGGCCCTTGTTGACACCTAGAGCCAGTTCATGGATGTGTGCATGAGGTGGTTGGGCAGGGCCTGCCATGCCCGAGTATTTAGGAACTCGTGGCTGGGGCATTGGATGCAGGAGGGCACCTACCTTCCCCTGTGGGAGCTCCCAGTGGGAGACATCACCATGGCCCCCTGCACTGTGGCCAACGCCACACACACCCTACACCCCTGCTTCATGAGGCCCTACACAGGCTGCACCAACCCATTCCAGGACATGTTCAACACATACTTGAACCAGGCCAGAAACACCATCAAGTGGGCATTTGACCATCTCAAAGGGTACTTTTGCTTCCTCCTGATGAGACTGGAGGTCAGCATCCCTCATGTGCCACAGTCATTGTGGCCTGCTGTGCTCTCCAAAGTCTTATGGAGAGCAAACAGGAGCCCTTCATCCAGGGGTGGAACTTTTACTATAGAAAACAAAATGGTATCAAAAATAAATGTAAGATTATAAACTTCCAAACATGTGCTGTCAACTATATACAATGGGGGGGGACTATATACAAGAGGGATCCAGGAGTGGCACTGGGGGAGGGTCTGAACTTGGGGGAGGACACTGACGTGGGTGAGGGATTCAGTCATCCAACGGGGTAGGGGGACAGGGCAGGAGCCACAGCAGCTGCAGTTGCCTCTACCACCCTGGGTCTGGGCCCCCCTTTGGGGCTGGAACGGGGACCAGATCATGGAGAGGTAGGGGCAGGGTGGTGCTGCAACCTTGGCCTCACCAGGATGTGCAGGGGACGCCAGGGAGGCCGCAGGGGCTGGTGTCAGGCGGCCTGCACTGGCCACCAGCCACCATGCCAGTTCCAGACAGTCAGTGGGGAGATGTCTGACAAGATCAGGGCAGCACCAGGAGGTTGCAGAGGGGGCTGCAGGGGG